>NC_059166.1:100059165-100369790 GCF_019923935.1 Bubalus bubalis
CTGTCTATAGGATATTCCACCCCAAAATACACTTTTCTCAAGTGCACATGAAATATTCTCCAGAGTAGATCATATTTTGGGTCACAAATCAAGCCTTGGTAAATTTAAGAAAACTGAAATTGTATTAAGAATTTTTTTTCTGACAACAAATGCTATAAGATCAAATATCAATTGCATGGGGAAAAAAGTGCAAAAGAACAACAAAAACAAAAACAAAGATGCTGAAGCCTAAATAATATGCTTCTAAATAGCCAAGAAGTTACTGAAGAAATCAAAATGGGAATCAAAAAATATCTAGAGACAAATGAGAGCAAAAAAACAAACAAAAAAAAAGACAATACAAAATCTTTAGGATGCAGTAAATGCAATGCTAAAAGGGAATTTTATATGAATATGAGCCTATCTCAAGAAACAAGAGAAGCAGCAAGTTGATCTTAAAACAGCAACTTTATCTTAAACCTAGAACAACTAGAAAAGAAGAAGAAGAACAAAAATAAATAAATAAAGTAGAAGGAAACAAATAATAAAGATCAGAGGAAAAATAAATTTTAACAAATGAAAGATACAATAACAAAGAACAATGAAAATTAAAGTTCTTCTTTGAGAAGATAAACAAAACTAACAAGCTAACTCATCCAGACTCATAAAGGAAAAAAAAAAAAAAAAAAAAAGACAACATTCAATATAGCCTTCTTCAGTGATCAATGCAAAGAAATAGAGGAAAACAACAGAATGGGAAAGACTAGGGATCTCTTCAAGAAAATCAGAAATACCAAGGGAACATTTCATGTAAAGATGGGCTCGATAAAGGACAGAAATGGTATGGACGTAACAGAAGAAGAAGATATTAAGAAGAGATGGCAAAACAAACAGAAGAACTGTACAGAAAAGATCTTCATGACCCACATAATCACGATGGTGTGATCACTGACCTAGAGCCAGACATCCTGGAATGTGAAGTCAAGTGGGCCTTAGAAAGCATCACTACAAATAAAACTAGTGGAGGTGATAGAATTCCAGTTGAGCTATTCTAAATCCTGAAAGATGATGCTGTGAAAGTGCTGCACTCAATATGCCAGCAAATTTGGAAAACTCAGCAGTGGCCACAGGACTGGAAAAGGTCAGTTTTCATTCCAATCCCAAAGAAAGGCAATGCCAAAGAATGCTCAAACTACCACACAATTGCTCTCATCTCACACACTAGTAAAGAAATGCTCAAAATTCTCCAAGCCAGGTTTCAGCAATATGTGAACCGTGAACTTCCTGATGTTCATTCTGGTTTTAGAAAAGGCAGAGGAACCAGAGATCAAATTGCCAGCATCTGCTGGATCATGGAAAAAGCAAGAGAGTTCCAGAAAAACATCTATTTCTGCTTTATTGACTATGCCAAAGCCTTTGACTGTGAGGCTCACAATAAACTGTGGAAAATTCTGAAAGAGATGGGAATACCAGACCACCTGATTTGCCTCTTGAGAAATCTGTATGCAGGTCAGGAAGCAACAGTTAGAACGGGACATGGAACAACAGACTGGTTCCAAATAGGAACAGGAGTATGTCAAGGCTGTGTATTGTCACCTTGTTTATTTAACTTATATGCAGAGTACATCATGAGAAACACTGGACTGGAAGACACACAAGCTGAAATCAAGATTTCCGGGAGAAATATCAGTAACCTCAGATATGCAGATGACACTACCCTTATGGCGGAAAGTGAAGAAGAACTAAAAAGCCTCTTGATGAAAATGAAAGTGGAGAGTGAAAAAGTTGGCTTAAAGCTCAACATTCAGAAAACAAAGATCATGGCATCTGGTCCCATCACTTCATGGGAAATAGATGGGGAAACAGTGGAAACAGTGTCAGACTTTATTTTTCTGGGCTCCAAAATCACTGAAGATGGTGACTGCAGCCATGAAATTAAAAGACATTTACTCCTTGGAAGGAAAGTTATGACCAACCTAGATAGCATATGCAAAAGCAGAGATATTACTTTGGCAACAGATGTTCGTCTAGTCAAGGCTATGGTTTTCCCTTTGGTCATGTGTGGATGTGAGAGTTGGACTGTGAAGAAGGCTGAGCACAGAAGAATTGATGCTTTTGAACTGTGGTGTTTGAGAAGACTCTTGAGAGTCCCTTGGACTGCAAGGAGATCCAACCAGTCCATTCTGAAGGAGTCAGCCCTGGGGTTTCTTTGGAAGGAATGATGCTAAAGCTGAAACTCCAGTACTTTGGCCACCTCATGCGAAGAGTTGGCTCATTGGAAAAGACTCTGATGCTGGGAGGGATTGGGGGCAAGAGGACAAGGGGACGACAGAGGATGAGATGGCTTGATGGCATCATTGACTCGATGGACGTGAGTCTCAGTGAATTCCGGGAGTTGGTGATGGACAGGAAGTCCTGGCATTCTGCGATTCATGGGGTCGCAAAGAGTCGGACACGACTGAGTGACTGATATGATCTGATCAATATAATAAAATAAAATTATAAATTAAATAGTGTAAGTTGCAACAGAGAAGACAGAAATATAAAAAATTATGAGCCTACCACCAGCAACTATATGCTGATAAAATGAACAATCTGGAAAAAAAAGGACAAATTAGTAAAAAAGTAAGGCCTTCCAGACTGAAAAAGAAATAAACAGAAAATATGAACAGACCAATCACAAGCACTGAAATTGAAACTGTGATAAAAATCTTCCAAGAAACAAAAGCCCAGGGCCAGATGTCTTCACAGGTGAATTCTACCAAAAATTCAGAGAAAATCTAACACCGATAGCTTCAAACAGTTCAAGAAATTACCACAAGAAAACTCCTAAACTCATTCTATGAGGCTACTATCATCCTGATACTAAAACCTGAAAAAAGATGTCACACAAACAGAAAATTATAGGCCAGTATCACTAATGGACATAGATGCAAAATCCTCATTAAAGGCCTACCAAACAGAATACAAAAAAAAAACATGTTAGAAGACTCATACACCTTGACTAACTGGGATTTATCGCAGGGATACAAGGGATACAACATTTATTCTGTAAGCCAAGCCTCATAAATTCAACATGTCTCAGTGGAAGGAAAATGGAATGAAAGCTTTGGACCTAAATGACTAATTGATGTGGCTCCATGGTGTTTCCCTAAAGACAGACAGAAACATCTCAGCCCTGAGCTTATGTCTACAAAGGAGGTAACTGCCAAGGTCTAAGTGCTCATCCCTAAAAGCTGGTTAGTCTTCCACACCAATGACACCAAGGATTCTTTAGTATACAAAAATCAATCAATGCAATACACTACATTAACAAGTTGAAAAATAAAAACCATATGGTCAGAAAGAAAAACACCAGTACATTATATTAAGGCATATATATGGAATTTAGAAAGATGGTAATGTGATCCAATATACAAGACAGCAAAAGAGACACAGATATAAAGAACAGATTTCTGGACTCTGTGGGAGAAGGGGAGGGTGAGATGATTTAAGAGAATAGCATGTATATTTCCAAATGTAAAATAGATGACCAGTCCAAGTTTGATACAAGAAACAGGACACTCAAAGCCAGCACACTGACAAAACCCAGAGGAATTGGATTGGGAGGAAGGTGGGGAGGGGTGTTTGGGACAGGAGGACATATGTACACCCATGGCTTATTCATATCAATGTATGTAAAAACCACCACAATATTGTAAAGTAGCCTCCAATTAAAATAAAGTAATTTAATAAAAAAAATTTAAAAAGAAACATGATCATCTCAATAGATTCAGAGAAAGCTTCAAAAAAATTCAGGAGCCATTTATGATTAAAATAAATAGCTAACTTCAGAAAATCAGCATAGAAGGACTCTATCTCAACATAATAAAGGCCATGTGGCTCAAATCGTAAAGAATCTACTTGCAATGTAGGAGACCTGTGTTCAATCTGAGTCAGAAAGATCCCCTGGAGAAGGGAATGGCAACCCACACCAATATGTTTGTTTGGAGAATCCCATGGACAGAGGAGCCTAGTGGGCTATAGTCCACGGGGTCACAAAAAACTACCACCAATTTCACTTTCATGACACACCTGCAGTAAGTATCATTCTCAGCATTAAAAAACTGAAAGCCTTTCCTCTAAGATCAGAAACAAGACAGGGGTACTTATTCAATACAGTTCTGGAAGTCTTAAGTCAATCAGAGAAGAAAAATAAATAAAAGGAACACCAATTGAAAAAGAAGAAATGAAACTCTCAGGGCTTGCAGATGTTATGATACTATACATTTATATATATATATATGCAACCAAGAAACTACTAGAGCTAATCAATAAATTTAGTAAAGTCAAAGTCACAGGTTATAAAATTAATATACAGAAATATCCTGCATTCCTATCCACTAACAATGAAAAAATCAGATTATACCCACTTACCCTCTTCTTGGATATGAATAGTCAATATTATCAAAATGATGATAATACCCAAAGCAATGCACAGAGTCAATGTAATTCCTATCAAGTTATCAATTACATTTTTCACAGATCTACAAAAAAAAAAATCACAATTTTTATGGAAACACAGAAGACTGGAATAGTCAAAGCAATCTTGATAAACAAAAACAGGTGGAGACATCAACGTACATGACTTCAAGTTATACTACAAAGCTACAGTCATCAAGACAGTATGGTTCAGTTCAGTTCAGTTCAGTTGCTCAGTAGTGTTCGACTCTGTGACCCCATGAACTACAGCATGCCAGGCCTCCCTGTCCATCACCAACTCCCTCAGTTCACTCAAACTCATGTCCATCAAGTCGGTGATGCCATCCAGCCATCTCACCCTCTGTCATCCCCTTCTCCTCCTGTACCCAATCCCTCCCAGCATCAGAGTCTTTTCCAATGACTCAACCCTTCACATGAGGTGGCCAAAGTACTGGAGTTTCAGCTTTAGCATCATTCCTTCCAAAGAACACCCAGAACTGATCTCCTTTAGAATGGACTGGTTGGATCTCCTTACAGTCCAAGGGACTCTCAAGAGTCTTCTCCAACACCACAGTTCAAAAGCATCGATTCTTTGGTGCTCTGCTTTCTTCACAGTCCAACTCTCACATCCATACAGTACTGGAAAAGAAAAAGGAAATATAGACCAATGGAACAAGATAGAAAGTGAAGAGATAAACCCAAACACTTATGAGCAACTTATTTTTGACAGAAGTTAAAACATACAATGCAGAAGAGACAGACTCTTCAATAAGGGATTCAGGGAAATCTTGAGAGCTAAATGTAGAAAAAAAAAAAAAAAAAAAAAGAAAGAAATTAGAACACTTCCTAACACCATTCACAAAAATAAGCTAAAAATGAATCAAAGATTTAAATGGAAGGCCAGAAATTATAAAACCTTTAGAGGAAAATTAAGGAAGGACACTCTTTGACATAAATTGCAGCAACTTTTTCTCTGAAGCACCTACTAGATTAATGGAAATAAAAACAAAATAAACAAATGAGACCCAATTAAATTAAAAATCTTTTGCACAGATTATATATATATATATAGTTTACACTGCTGTGCAAAATATTTTGTCCAGTATATATATATATATACTGGACAAAGAACAACAGACTGATTCCAAATTGGGAAAGGAGTACGTCAAGGCTGTATATTTTTACCCTGCTTATTTAACTTCTTACTGAGTACATCATGAGAAATGCTGGACTGGATGAACCATAAGTTGGAATCAAGATTGCTGGGATAAATATCAATAATCTCAGATATGCAGAATACACCCTTATGGCAGAAAGTGAAGAAGAACTAAAGAGCCTCTTGATGAAAATGAAAGAGGAGAGTGAAAAGTTGGCTTAAAACTCAACATTCAGAAAACTAAGATCATGGCCTCCAATCCCATCACTTCATGGCAAAAAGATGGGAAAACAATGGAAACGGTGATAGACTTTATTTATTTTGGGTTCTAAAATCACTGCAGATGGTGATGTATCCATGAAATTAAAAGATGCTTGTTCCTTGGAAGAAAAGCTATGAGAAACCTAGACAGCATATTAAAAAGCAGAGACATTACTTTGCTGACAAATTTCCATCTAGTCAAAGCTATGGTTTTTCCAGTAGTCATGTATGGATGTGAGAGTTAGACTATAAAGAAAGCTGAGCACAGAAGTGATGCTTTGGAACTGTAGTGTTGGAGAAGACTCTTGAGAGTCACTTGGAGAGCAAGGTGATTCAACCAGTCCAACCTAAAGGAAATCAGTCCTGAATATTCATTGGAAGGACTGATTTTGAATCTGACACTCCAATACTTTGGCCATCAGACATGAAGAACTGATTCACTGAAAAAGACCCTGATGCTGGGAAAGATTGAAGGCAGAAGGAGAAGTGGATGACAGAGGATGAGATGGTTGGATGGCATCACGGACTCAATGAGTTTGAGTAAACTCTGGGAGTTGGTGATGGACAGAGAAGCCTGGCATGCTGCTGCTGCTGCTACTGCTGCTAAGTCACTTCAGTTGTGTCCAACTCTCTGTGACCACATAGATGGCAGCCCACCAGGCTCCCCCGTCCCTGGGATTCTCCAGGCAAGAACACGAGTGGGTTGCCATTTCCTTCTCCAATGCATGAAAGTGAAAAGTGAAAGTGAAGTCCTTCAGTCATGTCCAACTCTTAGCAACCCCATGGACTGCAGCTTACCAGGCTCCTCCATCCATGGGATTTTCCAGGCAAGAGTACTGGAGTGGGGTGTCATTGCCTTCTCTGCGGCATCCTGTAGTCCATTGTAAATAGTGCTGCAATGAACATTGGGGTACATATGTCTTTTACACTTCTGGTTTGCAAGGGGGTTGCAAGGAGTCGGACACAACTGAGCAACTGAATTGAATTGGACTGTAAACTAGAAACAAGATGAAAAGCAAACCTCCAAATGAGAGAAAATAATTGCAAATTAAGGAACTGACAAAAGGTTCCACTCCAAAATATATAAGCAGCTCATACAATTCAGTATCATTAAACCAACCCAATCAAACAGTGGGCAGAAGACCTAAACAGATATTTCTCCAAAGAAGACATGCAGATGGCCAATAAATACATGAAAAGTTGCTCCACATTGCCTGCTATTACAGAAATGTAAATCAAAACTACAAAGAGGTATCACTTCACATCAGTCAGAATGGTCATCATAAAAAAAAATCTACAAATAATAAATGCTGGAGATGATGTAGATAACAGGGGAGCTTCTTGCACTGTTGGGGAGACTGTAAACAGATTGTAAATCATTATTTAAAGCAGTGTGGATATTCCTTAAAAAACTAGGTATAGATCAATCATTCATACATCCTAAATCACTTCAGCCATGTCTGACTTTTTGTGACACCATAGATTCTAGTCCTCCAGGCTCCTCCGTCCATGGGATTCTCCAAAGTGAATACTGGAATGGGTTGTCATGTCCTATTCCAGGGGCTTTTCCTGACCCAGGGACTGAAAAAAAAAATAGGTGAAGAAATCTCAGTACTTTAGTGGGTCATCTTGCTGGTGGCCTCCAGCTAAAGGAAGTGGGGTTGCTGGCAGGTGAAACTAGGAAAGGAGGGGCATATAGGGCTTGTTCCAGGAGAGGCTCCTGGGCCCAGTCCTTTTAGCTGTCTCACTGATTTTGGCCTTCTTCTGAAGGACTCTCCATAGGTGTGTAAGAATTTGATCCTTCCCAGACACAAATCTCTTTCTTAAGCAGAAGAATGAGTCAAAAATGCTTGGCCAAAGTCAATTAATTTGAGATGTATGAGACTGCTGTGCAGTCTCTTAGGTCTCCTGCACTGGCAGGCAGATTCTTTACCACTGAGCCACCAGGGAAGCCCAAATCTATCATATGACCTAGCAAAGCCACTAATGGGCATATGCCATGATAAAACCATAAGTATAAAAGACATATGTACCCCGATGTTCATTGCAGCACTATTTACAATAGCCTGAACATTGAGGCAAAGTATATTTCCATTAACAGACTAATGAATAAGGAAGCTGTGCTATATTTATACAATGGGACATTACTCAGCTGTAAAAAGGAACAAATTTGTGACAGTTGCAGTGAGGTGAATGAGCCTAGAGATTCTTATATAAAGTAAATAAAAAAGGAGACAGGGATCAAGACCATCCCCATGGAAAAGAAAGGCAAAAGAGCAAAATGGCTGTCTGAGAAGGCCTTACAAATAGCTGTGAAAAGAAGAGAAGAGAAAAGCAAAGGAGAAAAGGAAAGCTATAAGTATCTGAATGAAGAGTTCCAAAGAATAGCAAGAAGAGATAAGAAAAAATTCCTCAGCGAACAGTGCAAAGAAATAGAGGAAAACAAAGAATGGGAAAGACTAGAGATCTCTTCAAGAAAATTAGAGATACCAAAGGAACATTTCATGAAAAGATGGGCTTGATAAAGGACAGAAATGGTATGGACCTAACAGAAGCAGACAATATTAAGAAGAGGTGGCAGGAATACACAGAAGAACTGTACAGAAAAGATCTTCATGACCAAGATAATCACGAGGGTGTGATCACTCACCTAAAGCCAGACATCCTGGAATGTGAAGTCAAGTGGGCCTTAAAAAGCATCACTATGAACAAATCTAGTGTAATTCCAGTGGAGCTATTCCAAATCCTGAAAGATGATGCTGTGAAAGTGCTGCATTCAATATGCCAGCAAATTTGGAAAACTCAGCAGTGGCCACAGGACTGGAAAAGGTCAGTTTTCATTCCAGTCCCATTTCAGTGGAGCTATTCCAAATCCTGAAAGATGATGCTGTGAAAGTGCTGCATTCAATATGCCAGCAAACTTGGAAAACTCAGCAGTGGCCACAGGACTGGAAAAGGTCAGTTTTCATCCCAGTCCCAAAGAAAGCCAATGCCAAAGAATGCTCAAACTATTGCACAATTGCACTCATCTCACATGCTAGTAAAGTAATGCTCAAAATTCTCCAAGCCAGGCTTCAGTAATAAGTGAACCGTGAACTTCCTGATGTTCAAGCTGGTTTTAGAAAAGGCAGAGGAACCAGAGATCAAATTGCCAACATCCACTAGATCATCGGAAAAAGCAAGAGAGTTCAAGAAAAAAACATCTATTTCTGCTTTATTAACTGTGCCAAAGCCTTTAACTGTGAGACTCACAATAAACTGTGGAAAATTCTGAAAGAAATAGGAATACCAGACCACCTGACCTGCCTCTTGAGAAATCTATATGCAGGTCAGGAAGCAACAGTTAGAACTGGACATGGAACAATAGACTGGTTCCAAATAGGAAAAGGAGTACATCAAGGCTATATATTGTCACCCTGCTTATTTAACTTAAATGCAGAGTACATCAGGAGAAATGCTGGGCTGGAAGAAGCACAATCTGGAATCAAGATTGCTAGGAGAAATATCAATAACCTCAGATATGCAGATGACACCACTCTTATGGCAGAAAGTGAAGAAGAACTAAAGAGCCTCTTGATGAAAGTGAAAGTGGAGAGTGGAAAAGTTGGCTTAAAGCTCAACACTCAGAAGACAAAGATCAATGGCATCTGGTCCCATCACTTCATGGGAAATAGATGGGGAAACAGTGGAAACAGTGTCAGACTTTATTTTGGGGGGCTCCAAAATAACTGCACATGGTGACTGCAGCCATGAAATTAAAAGACATTTACTCCTTGCAAGGAAATTTATGACCAACCTAGATAGCATATTGAAAAGCAGAGACATTACTTTACCAACAAAGGTCCGTCTAGTCAAGGCTATGGTTTTTCCTGTTGTCATGTATGGATGTGAGAGTTGGACAGTGAAGGAAGCTGAGCAACAAAGAATTGATGCTTTTGAACTGTGGTGTTGGAGAAGACTCTTGAGAGTCCCTTGGACTGCAAGGAGATCCAACCAGTCCATTCTAAAGGAGATAAGTCCTGGGATTTGTTTGGAAGGAATGATGCTAAAGCTGAAACTCCAGTACTTTGGCCACCTCATGCGAACAGTTGACTCATTGGAAAACACTCCGATGCTGGGAGGGGTGGGGGCAGGAGGAGAAGGGGACGACAGAGGATGAGATGGCTGGATGACATCACTGACTCAATGGATGTAAGTCTGAGTGAACTCCGGGAGTTCGTGATGGACAGGAAGGCCTGGCGTGCTGCGATTCATGGGGTCATAAAGTGTAGGACATGACTGAGCAACTGAACTGAACGAAGTAAAAAAGAAAACAAACAAACAAACAAAAACAAGTGTCATATATTAAAGCATATGTATGGAATCTAGAAAAATGCTACTGATGAGCCTAGTAGAGAATGGACCTAGGGACACAGCAGGGGAAGGGGAAAGTGGGATAAATTGAGAAATTAGCTTTGACATATAGCCACTGTCATTTGCAAAATAGGCAGTTAGTGGAATTTTTCCAAATAAATAGTACATGGAGTCCAGGCTGGCACTTTGTGATGACCTAGAGAGCTGGGATAGGTGGAGGGGAGGATGACTCAGGAGGGAAGGGATATATGTGTGTATATATATATATATATATATATATATATATATATATATATACACATACACACACACACACACATACACACACATATATAAATATGACTGATTTGCATTATTGTATGACAGAAATCAACAAAGTTGTAAAGCAATTTCCCACCAATTAAAAAGTAAAATAAATTATTTGTTTTGTTTTTAAGTAGTAATTTCTCCCTGAGAACTGTGGATCTGTCCAGCTGGAGTTTTTCACCAGGAATGAGATCCTTAAAAGCTGAGCTTTGAAAACATCAGAGTTTTCACTCAAGTGAGCCAGAGTGCTATAGGAAATAGAGATTCCATTTTTAAAGGATGAATGCAAAATCTCACATGTTCTGAATCCCACTGCAGAGTCAGTAGTTTGTAATGTACTTGGATCAGACATGTTCAGTATCCAGGAGAGTCTTCTTGAGAGGCAGGAGACAGCAGGACTCCCCCCTAGGTAGATGTTGTAAAAACATTTTTAGAATTTTGTTCTATTGTGCTAGTAATGGGACTATCAAGTGCCATTTTGGAAGCACTTCTCTGACCTAAAACACTAGAATTCAGCCCTATCAACCAGTGGGCCTGGATCAGCTGCATGCTGTTGGGCCTTAGCAGTGTTGGGAGTTGATCTAATCTATGAATTGTCCATAGTATCCACATAAGGCAGAGTCCTGCAGCTTATCAAAAGAGGGTTCCGCCCTATCTACCAGTAAACCAACAGGAGTCAGTCCACTGCAAGAGAAGTATGTATTCAGTCCATATAGGGGACACTCCTAGAGCATTTAACTGGCAGCCAGATGAAAGTATGCTGTAGGTGCCCCAGGGACATCTCTTATATACACCGCTGCTCCAAGATCTAAATGATTTACCTGTTAGATAGGTATAAACACAGATAACTAAGCAACATGAGGAGACGGAGGAATATGTTCTGAATAAAGTAACAAGGCAAAATCTCAGAAAATATATTAAATAAAATGGAAATAAATAATCTACTCAATAAATAGTTCACAGTAATGATCATAAATCTTTGCACTGGTATCAGGAGAAGAATGAACAAGCATGGTGAAAATATCAACAAAGAACTAGAAAATATTTTTAAAAAACAGTGCTAAATAACACAACCAACTTTTTTTTTTTTTTTTTTTAATTAGAGGAGAACAAGATGGCAGAGGAGTAGGTTGATGTGGAATACATCTCCCTCTATGGATACATGAGGATTACACCTTTAGACAGAGAAATGCTTGCTTCTTCTGACACCAGCTGAGAGCAGAGAGGAGTACCTAACCACCAGAAAAGAATATATAGAACCACGCAAAACTCAGTAGGATGAAGGAACCAGGGAGGGGAAACCAGAGTGTTAGTAGGACTGGACCTGCCCTTGGTGGGTAGGGGAACTAAAACAGGGGTATGATACCCACATAAGGGCAATTGTCTGCGTCAAAGGAGAAACATTTAAAGCTGAGAGTGAAGCAGCTGATCTGTGGCAGCTTACATGGAATGAGAATCAGACAGTCCTTGCTGCAGTCATATGTACCCTGGACAGGGACCCAGGTCCCCTAGAAGGTGCAGCAGTTGGGAGCTGTAGCATAGGGATTGTGGGGCAATCCCAGGGTAAGAGCTGCTGTTAACTGCACAGAGATGGACTGAGGGGATGTGAAGGAGGAGATTGTGGTGAGAAACGCCTATGGAGGAAAGCCAAGCAGCCATGGAGGCAAGACGATATTGTGGAGTCACGAATAGGGGGTGGAGCCATCACCATAGACTCTCTCTCCCCACAGGCCAGCATCCACAGCTGAACAATAGAGAGGCTGGCCCATCAAATGTCTAACATACTGAACTACGGAGTAGGAACCCAACAAGGGTGCCCCTTTAAGTGTCTTATGCACCGATCTACAGAGTAAGACCCCAGCCAGGAGGGCACCTCTATGTGCCTGATGTGCTGAACAACAGGGAAGGACTCCAGACAAGGGAGCCCTCTAAGTGCCTGAGTGGGCAGAGCTACAGATAAAGACTAGCCAAAGAGATCATCTGATCAACAGCTACCAGAAGCTTAAAAAAAAAAAAAAAAAAGACTCTGATAGGGCCATAACTCCTGTGGCTGAGGCAATCCATGTCCCTGCATACTTTGCACCACCAGGGTCCATGGAACCCAAGAAGCTGTGGCACCTTCATGCTCAACATTCATTGGTGCAGAGCTGCTGCAGGCAAAAAATGTCTTGCATTTATGCATGCAGGGTCGCTTCAGTCATGTCCTACCCTTTGGGACTCTGTGGGCTGTGGCCTGCCAGGCATCTCTGTCAGTGGGATTCTCCAGGTGAGAATACTGGATTGGCCACTACTGACTGCCATACCCTTCTAGAGCACTATATTTCTTGCTGCTCTAGCTGCCAACTCCTCTGAGTACCTTGTACTAACAGAACCCCTGTGACCCCAGCAGCTGTACCACCTCCACACCTGGCCCTTACCGGGGCAAACCCAAGTACTCCAGGGAAGCCTCAGGAGCAAACCCTAGTGAACAACCCACATGCAGAGGTGTGAATCAAAGCACAATTGAAAACCAGGGGCAGTGTGGTTAAGAAAGATGACCCAAAACCTTCCCACCAGCTGTACAAACTACAGATTAAATTCACATGATCAAATAAGCAGACTCTATCTATGGAATATAAAAAAGGACTTTGAGAGCTCCCACAAAAGAAAATGCAATACTTCTGATAACTGTGCACATTGGAGGCAAAAACACACAGGAGTAGGTCCAGAATGTGTTGGAAGTTGCCCTAGGAGGGTGAGGTGGACTGTGACTCCCATCTAGGAAAAGGATGCTGACATCAGTGACTCAAGAAAAATATTTACTATTCTTATATTTTGACATGTTCTGCAGTTTCTTTTGGGTTTTTGTTTTTCTTTTCTTCATTTCTCTTTATCCTCTGCTGTAGTTATCAATTTTATTAACACCATTAAATCTAATTAAGCTTTTGAGTTTTTTTTTCTTTCTTTTTTTATTCACACTCTTTATTGTTATAAATCTCTCCTTTATATTCACTGTCTGCAGTTCTGTGGAGTATTTCTTCTTCTTTTTTCTCTTTATTTTATTTTTTTAAACCTATTATTACTTTTTTTTGCATTCACTCCTTTGTTTGCTTTTGCTACTATTCTTTTCCCCTAGCAATTAATCTTTAATGTATATAAATCTTCTTTATCTACCTCTTTTTAACTTTGCATATCTATTATTCCATTCTTTTCTTTCCTACCTTTTCTCTCACTGTATTTGTTAGCTTCGTTTTAATTGCTTTCTTCTGCTCTTGGCACCTTGCTTCAGTTTTCTTTTTCAGTTTCTGCTTTAGTTAACTTTGTTCTTAACTGGTAGATACCATTTTTTGTTTTCTTTGTTTGGCAGGTCAATCTATAGTACTTTATTTTGTTGGATTATTTTGATTTTGTTTATGGCTCTATATGTGTATGTTTATATTCCATTATTTTAATTATTACTTGTCTGATTTTGTAACTGCCATTTTTCTGAGTTTCATATTTGGCTTCTCATTCTGGGGTAGTTGTTTTAATCTCACATAATGCCATAAAAAATACCTGTGGAATCTTTGTTTTTGCCAGAGATCAATCCCTTAAACTTCGAAGTGGGAGCACTGACTCCAAGACCCTAGACTAATAGAGAATTCAAAACCCTAAAGAACATCAAATAGTGAGAACTTTCACAAAGGAGTTCTTGAATACAAGAACCGGCCTCAGCCAACCACCAGTAGCACCCTATGCAGGATGCCTCATCATAACAACGAACAAGACAAAAACACAAACCCAGTCATCAGCAGACAGGACTACCACCTCACCCAGCCTTGCCCATCGTGGGGGGGTTGGGGGGGTGGAGGGGGTGGGTGGGGGTGGGGAACTCGCTTCAAATCTCACCCCATATGAAGCTTACAGCTTACACAAATCACTGGACCAAGCTTAGGAGGGAAGAAATCAACAGGAAGATAAAATCTAACCTTGAAGCCTGGGGAAAGGAGATCTCAAACACAATACACTTAAAAAAATAATAATGAAAGGCAGAGAAATACTGCACAAATGAAAGAACAAACTAGAAACACAGAAGTCCAAATGAATGAAGAGGAAATAGACAAACTGTGAAAAATAATTCAGAATTATGATAGTAAATATGATCAAAACCTTGAAAACATAAAGGAGAAAATGCAAGAATCAATTGACAAGATTTAGAAAAAAATAAACAAACATAGAGAGACAAACAACACAATTACTGAAATTAAAAATCTCTAGAAGGAATCAATAGCAGAATATCTGAACAAGAAGAAAGGATCAGTGAGCTGAAAGATAAAATGGTGGAAATTACTTCTGAAGAGCAGAATGAAGTAAAAAGAATTTAAATAACTGAGAATATTCTCAGATACTGTTGGAACAACATCGACTGCACAAACATTGAATTATGGGGGTCCTAGAAGAGAAAAACAAAGGGTATGATAAAATTTCTGAAGAGACTATAGTTGAAAATTTCCCCAAGATGGAAAGGGAAAGAGTCAATTTTACCAAGAGGAACAAATAAACCAATACAGTAGAAACCCAAGGAGAAACACGCCAAGACACATACTAATCAAACTGACAAAGATTAAACACAAATAAAGAATATTAAAAGCAGTAAGGGACAAGAAACAAGTAATACACAAGGTAAACCTCATATGTTTAACAGCTGACCTTTCAGCAGAAACTCTGAAGGCCAGAAGGGAATGGAAGCGTACTTTTAAAGTACTGAAACAGAAAAAATATACAACCAAGATTACTCTAGCCAGGAAACAAAAGCACAGGATCAGATGCCTACACAGATGAATTATATCAAACATTTAGAGACGAGCTAATGCCTATCCTTCTAAAACTCTTTCAAAAAAATTGCAGAGGAAGGAACACTTCCAAATTCTTTCAACAAGACTGCCATCACCCTGATACCAAAACCAGACAAAAACAACACCAAAGAAGAAAACTACAGTCATATATCACTGATGGACATAGATGCAAAAATCATCAAGAAAATTTTAGCAAACAGAATTCAACAACAAATTAAAAAACTCATACACCATGATCAAGTTGGGTTTATTCCAGGGATGCAAAGATTCTCCAATATACACAAATCAATCAATGTGACACGCCATATTAACAAACTGAAAGATAAAAATCATATGATAATCTCAATAGATTCAGAAAATGCTTTTGACAAAATTCAACACCCATTTATCATTAAAACTCCTCAAAGAATGGGAATAGAAGGAACCCTCCTCAACATAGTAAAGAGCATATATGATAAGTTCACAGCAAACATTATTCTCAATGGTGAAAAACTGAAAGCATTCCACCTAAGATCAAGCACAAGACAAGGTTGTCCACTCTCACCACTATTATTCAGCATAGTTTTGGAAGCCCTAGCTACAGCAATAAGAGAAAATAAATAAATAAATAAATAATCCAGATTGAAATAGAAGTAAAGCTTTTGCACAGTAAAGGAAACTATAAACAAGGTGAAAAGACAATCCTCAGAATGGGAGAAACTAATGGAAAATTAAACAAGTGACAAAGGATTAATCTCCAAAATAAAGAAGCAACTCATACAACTCCATATCAGAAAAACAAACAACCCAATCAAAACATAGGGAAAAGACCAAGCAGAACTTTCTCTAAAGAAGACATGCAGATGGCCAACAAACACATGAAAAGATTTTCAACATCACTCATTATTAGAGAAATGAAAATGAAAACAACAATGATATATCACATCACACCGGTCAGAATGTTCATCATCAAAAAGTCTAAAAACAATAAATGCTGGAGAGGGTATGGAGAAAAGGGAAACCTCTTGCACTATTGTTGGGAAGGTAAATTGATACAACCACTATGGAAGACGGTATGCAGATTCCTTGAAAAACTAGGAATAAAACCATTGTGTGACACAGCAATCCTACTCCTAGGCAAATACCCTGAGGAAATCAGAATTGAAAAGCACACATGTATCCCATTTTTCATTGCAGCACTATTTACAATAGCTAGAACATGGAAGCAATGTAGATGTCCATTGACTGATGAATGGATAAAGAATTTGTGGAACATGTAAACAACTGAATATTTCTAAACCATAAAAAGGAACACATTTGAGTCAGTTCTAATGAGGTGGAATTAAAAGAAGCTTACTCCTTGGAAGGAAAGTTATGACCAACATAGACAGCATATTAAAAAGCAGACATGTTACTTTGCCTAAAAAGGTCCGTCTAGTCAAGGCTATGGTTTTTCCAGTTGTCATGTATGGATGTGAAAGTTGGACTATAAAGAGACCTGAGTGCTGAAGAACTGGTGCTTTTGAACTGTGGTGTTGGAGAAGACTCTTGAGAGTCCCTTGAACAGAAAGGTTATTCAACCAGTCCAACCTAAAGGAAATCAGTCCTGAATATTCATTGGAAGGACTGATGCTGAAGCTGAAACTCCAATCCTCTGGCCACCTGATGTGAAGAATTGACTCATTTGAAAAGACCCTGATGCTGGGAAAGGTTGAGGGCAGGAGGAGAAGGGGATGATGAATGATGAGGTGGTTATATGGCATCACCAACACAATGGACATGAGTTTGGGTAAACTCTGGGAGTTAGTGATGGACAGGGAGGCCTGGCGTGCTGCAGTCCATGGGGTCACAAAGAGTTAGACATGACTGAGTGACTGAACTGAACTGAATGTGGTGGATGAATCTTGGGCCCATTATACAGAGTGAAATAAGTCAGAAAGAGAAAGGTAAATACCATGTGCTAACACATATATACAGAATCTAGAAAGATGGTACCAAAGAATTTATTTTCAGGGCAGCAATGGAGAAACAGACCTAGAGAAAAGTATTATGGACGTAGAGGGGAGGAGAGTGTGAAAAAAACAAGCAAACAATCTATTGACATACACACAAAGTTTTATTTCTGAACTCTCAATTGTTTTCCATTGATCTATGTGTCTATCTTTGTGCTAGTAACACACTGTTTTGATTACCACAGATTTTCAGCAAGTTTTCAAATCAGAAGGTGTAAGTCTTCCAGCTATGTTCTTCTTTTTCAAGATTGTTTATTTTCTACTCTGGGTCCGTTGCATTTCCATATGAATTTTAGAATCACCTTGTCATTTCTACCCCCAAAAAAACCAGCTATCACTTTAATAGGTATTTAATTGAATCTGTAGATTAATTTGGTGAGAATGTCCTCATAACAAGATTAAGACTTCCAATCTTTAATCAAGAAATGTCTTTCCAGATAATTTAATTTTCAGTTTCTTTCAACAATGTTTGTCATTTCTGCATACATATATTATACTTCTTTTCCTAATTAAAAAAAATAAAGGAATCAACAGTACATTAGGTGATATAGAAGAATGGTAACTTATTTGGAAGACAGAGTAGTGCAAATAATCAAAACTGAACAGAGAAGAATTTTTTAAAAATGAAGATAGTTTAAAAGACATCTAAGAAAACATCAAACATACTAAGTTTTGCATCACAGGGGTACCAGCAGGAGAAGAGTGAACAGGACTGACTTGAACTTATTTAAAGAATAATGGCTGAAAATGTCCTTCATCTGGAGAAGAAAACACATACAAGTCCAGGAAGTACAGAGATTCCTAAACAAGATGAACCCAAAGAGGTACACCAAGAAAAATTATCATTTAAATGTCAAAATCAAGCACAAATATACCTATAGGCAATAGGGGAAAAGTAATAGCATAACATACAAGAGAAGGCTTATAAGAATATCAACTGAATCTTCAGTACAAATTTGCAGGCCAGACAGGAATTCACATAAATTCAAAGTACTGAAAGGAATAAAAGGAAATTCACAAATAAGAATATTCTACCTTAAAAAGTTACCACATTCAAAATTTCATGAAAGATAGAGATTCAGTGATTCCCTTGTTGCTCAGATGGTAAAGCATCTGCCTGTGATGCTGGAGACCTGGGTTTGATCCCTGGGTGGGGAAGATCTCCTGGAGAAGGAAATGGAAACCCACTCTAGTACTCTTCCCTAGAAAATTCCATGAATGGAGGAGCCTGGTGGGCTGTAGTCCATGGGGTCGCAAAGAGTCGGACATGACTGAGCAACTTCACTTTCACTTTTGTAGACATTCAATAGTTAAGCAAAAGATAAAAAGAGTTCATCATCACTAAGCTAGCTTGGTAAGAAATGTTAAGGGATAACTCTAAACAGAAAACAAAAGAAGAGGTAACTATTGTAAATTTTAAAAAAAAAATGTAAAAGGAAATATTTCACTGGTAAAGTCAAAATACAGTAAAGGTAGTGGATCAAACAATTATAAAGCCAATAGAAAGTTTCAGTAAAACACACATAGTAAAATTAACCTATGTCTATAAAGACTCTGATGCTGGGAGGGATTGGGGGCAGGAGGAGAAGGGGATGACAGAGGATGACATGGCTGGATGGCATCACCGACTCGATGGACGTGAGTTTGAGTGAACTCCAGGAGTTGGTGATGGACAGGGAGGCCTGGTGTGCTGCAATTCATTGGGTCACAAAGAGTGGGCCATACAACTGAGTGACTTATCAGACAAAAGAGACTTTATTCAACATCCATTTATGATAAAAACACTCCAGAAAGCAGGAATAGAAGGAACATACCTCAACATAATAAAAGCTATATATGACAAACCCACAACAAACATTATCCTCAATGGTGAAAAATTGAAAGCATTTCCTCTAAAGTCAGGAACAAGACAAGGGTGCCCACTTTCACCATTACTATTCAACATAGTTTTGGCCACAGCAATCAGAGCAGAAAAAGAAATAAAAGGAATCCAAATTGGAAAAGAAGAAGTAAAACTCTCACTATTTGCAGATGACATGATCCTCTACATAGAAAACCCTAGAGACTCCACCAGAAAATTACTAGAACTAATCAATGACTATAGTAAAGTTGCAGGATATAAAATCAACACCTAGAAATCCCTTGCATTCCTATACACTAATAAAGAGAAAACAGAAAGAGAAATTAAGGAAACAATTCCATTCACCATTGCAACGGAAAGAATAAAATACTTAGGAATATATCTACCTAAAGAAACTAAAGACCTATATATAGAAAACTATAAAACACTGGTGAAAGAAATCAAAGAGGACACTAACAGATGGAGAAATATACCATGTTCATGGATCGGAAGAATCAATATAATGAAAATGAGTATACTACCCAAAGTAATTTATAGATTCAATGCAATCCCTATCAAGCTACCAACAGTATTCTTCACAGAGCTAGAACAAATAATTTCACAATTTGTATGGAAATACAAAAAACTTCGAATAGCCAAAGTGATCTTGAGAAAGAAGAATGGAACTGGAGGAATCAACCCACCTGACTTCAGGCTCTACTACAAAGCCACAGTTATCAAGACAGTATGGTACTGGCACAAAGACAGAAATATAGATCAATGGAACAAAATAGAAAGCCCAGAGATAAATCCACGCACATATGGACATCTTATCTTTGACAAAGGAGGCAAGAATATACAATGGATTAAAGACAATCTCTTTAACAAGTGGTGCTGGGAAATCTGGTCAACCACTTGAAAAAGAATGAAACTAGAACACTTTCTAACACCATACACAAAAATAAACTCAAAATGAATTAAAGATCTAAATGTAAGACCAGAAACTATAAAACTCCTAGAGGAGAACATAGGCAAAACACTCTCTGACATACATCACAGCAGGATCCTCTATGACCCACCTCCCAGAATATTGGAAATTAAAGCAAAAATAAACAAATGGGACCTAATTAAACTTAAAAGCTTCTGCACATCAAAGGAAACTATTAGCAAGGTGAAAAGACAGCCTTCAGAATGGGAGAAGATAATAGCAAATGAAGCAACTGACAAACAACTAATCTCAAAAATATACAAGCAACTCCTACAGCTCAACTCCAGAAAAATAAATGACCCAATCAAAAAATTGGCCAAAGAACTAAATAGACATTTCTCCAAAGAAGACATACAGATGGCTAACAAACACATGAAAAGATGCTCAACATCACTCATTATCAGAGAAATGCAAATCAAAACCACTATGAGGTACCATTTCACACCAGTCAGAATGGCTGCGATCCAAAAGTCTACAAGTAATAAATGCTGGAGAGGGTGTTGAGAAAAGGGAAGCCTCTTACACTGTTGGTGGGAATGCAAACTAGTACAGCCACTATGGAGAACAGTGTGGAGATTCCTTTAAAAAGTGGAAATAGACCTGCCTTATGATCCAGCAATCCCACTGCTGGGCATACACACTGAGGAAACCAGAAGGGAAAGAGACACGAGTACCCCAATGTTCATCGCAGCACTGTTTATAATAGCCAGAACATGGAAGCAACCTAGATGTCCATCAGCAGATGAATGGATAAGAAAGCTGTGGTACATATACACAATGGAGTATTACTCAGCCATTAGAAAGAATACATTTGAATCAATTCTAATAAGGTGGATGAAACTGGAGCCTATTATACAGAGTGAAGCAAGCCAGAAAGAAAAACACCAATACAGTATACTAACGCATATATGGAATTTAGAAAGAGGGTAACAATAATCCTGTGTACGAAACAGCAAAAGAGACACTGATGTATAGAACAGTCTTATGGACTCTGTGGGAGAGGGAGAGGGTGGGAAGATTTGGGAGAATGGCATTGAAACATGTAAAATATCATGTATGAAACGAGTTGCCAGTCCAGGTTCAATGCACAATACTGGATGCTTGGGGCTAGTGCACTGGGACGACCCAGAGGGATGGAATGGGGAGGGAGGAGGGAGGAGGGTTCAAGGTGGGGAACACATGTATACCTGTGGCAGATTAATTTTGATATTTGCAAAACTAATACAATTATATAAAATTTAAAGATAAAATAAAATTAAAAAAAAAGAGATTGCACTAAAAAGAAAGACATTACACAGTGGTAAAGGGATATATTCAGGAAGAAGATATAGTGTTTGTAAATATATATGCACACAACAGAGGAACTTTGTGTACTTAGAGACATAAAGCAAATGTTAACAGACATAAAAGTAAAGGGTCTTCCCTGGTAATTTAGTGGTTAGCTCTCCGTGATCCCACTTCAGGGAACACGACTTCGATCTCTAGTCAGGGAATTAAGATTTCACCCGCCACATGGCATGGCCAAAGTTAAAAGAAAAAAAGAAAGAAAGAAAGAAAAAGACATAAAGAGAGAAATTGACAGTAACATTAAACTTGTAGGGAACTTTATCACCCCACACACACACTGGAATAATACTCAAATATAAAAGTAATAAAATCTCACAATTTGTGATAACATGGATGGATTTTGAGTGTATTTCACTAAGTGAAATTAATTAGAGAAAGATAAATACCATATAATCTCACTTAAAAGTTCACACAAAATGATTAAACAAAAAACAAAATAGAAGTAAGCATGACTCTTAGGTACAGAGAAAACAAAGTTTTTTGCCAAAGGGTAGAGGGTTGAGGGGACATCTGAAATACGGAATTAGAATTAAAGATACAAACTTATATCTATAAAATAAATAATTTGACTTTTTCAATATAAAGCATAAAAAATATGTTCATTAATACTGTAATGACTTTGTATGGAGATTGATAGTTGCTAGGCTTATGCTACTGCTAAGTCACTTCAGTCGTGTCCAACTCTGTTCGACCCCATAGACGGCAGCCCATTAGGCTCCCCCATCCCTGGGATTCTCCAGGCAAGAACATTGGAGTGGATTGCCATTTCCTTCTTCAATGCATGAAAATGAAAAGTGAAAGTGAAGTCACTCAGTCGTGTCCGACTCCTAGCGACCCCATGGACTGCAATCCACCAGGCCCCTCTGTCCATGGGATTTTCCAGGCAAGAATACTGGAGTCGGGTGCCATTGCCTTTTCCGTGCTAGGCTTATAGTTGAGATTATTTTCTAAGTATGTAATCGATGGATCAATATGTTCTATTTCTGAAACTAAACTAAAACACTAACTCATGTCCAATTCTTTGGACCTCATGCACTATGACATGCCAGGCTCTTTTGTCTTCCACTGTCTTGTAGAGTTTCCTCAAAATTCATGTCCATTGAATGGATGCTGTTATCTAATCATTTCATCCTCTGCCACCCCCTTTTCATTTTGCTTTCAATCTTTCCCAGCATCAAGGTTCATTCCAATGAGTCAGCTCTTCACATCAGGTGGACAAAGTATTGGAGCTTCAGCTTCAACATCAGTTCCTCTAGTGAATATTCAGGGTTGCTTTATTTAGGATTGACTGGTTTAATTTTACAATCCAAGAGACTCTCAAGAATCTTATCCATCCTCACAATTCAAAAGTATCCATTCTTTGGTGTTCAGCCTTCTTCATGGTTCAACTCTAATATCCATACATGACTGGAACATGCATGGCTTTAACTGTGCAGACTTTTGCTGGCAAAGTGATGCCTCTTCTTTTTAATATACTGTCTATGTTTCTCATTTTTTTTTAAGGATTAAGCATATGTTAATTTCATAGCTGCAGTCACCATACACAGTGATTTTGGAGCCCAAGAAAATAAAATCTGTCACTACTTCCTCTTTGTCCCCTTTTATTTGCCATGAAGAAATGGGAATGGTTGCCATGATCTTAATTTTTTGTCTTCTCACTTTTTTTTTTAATTTTTAATTGGTGGAAAATTGCTTTACACTGTTGTGCTGGTTTCTTCCAGGTAATAAGACATATTGGTCATAATTATATACATATATCCCCTTCCTTTTGAGCCTGCCTCCCCTACCACATCCCACCTCTCTAGGTCCTCATAGAGCACCAGGTGGTAGCCCTGTGTTATGCATAAACACCCCATTATCTAATTTACCCATGATAGTGTGTTTATGTCAATGCTACTTTTTCAGTTCATCCTACCCTCACCTTTCCCCACTGTGTCCCCAGATTCATTCTCTGTTAGGTTCATCAGTGCCATTTTTCTGGATTCCATATATATGCATTACTATATGATAATTGTTTTTCTCTTTCTGACTTAATTCACTTCAACTGTCTCAAATTTGCTCCTTTCTATGACTGAGTAATATTCCATTGCATATATGTACCACACCTTAACTTCCCTGGTGGCTCAGATGGTAAAGCATCTGCCTATAATGTGGGAAACCTGGGTTCAACCCCTGGGTCAGGAAGATCCTCTGGGGAAGGAAATGGCAACCCACTCCAGTATTCTTGCCTGGAAAATCCCATGGGCAGAGGAGCTTGGTGGGCTAAAGTCCATGCTATCACAAAGAGTCTGTCACTACTGAGTGACTAAACTTTAAACTTTCACTTTCTTTATCCTTTAATTTGTTGATGGGCATCGAACTTGTTTCCATGTCCTGGCTATTGTAAATAGTGCTGCAATGAGTATTGGGGTATATATGTCTTTTATTTATTTATTTTTTTTTTTTAAACTTTACATAACTGTATTAGTTTTGCCATATGGTTTTCTCAAGGTATATACCCAGTAGTGAGATTGTTGGGTCATATGACAGATACTCCTAGTTTTTTTTAAGGAATCTCCACACTATTTTCCATAATGGTTATATAAGTTTGGATCCTCACCAACAGTACAGGAGGGTTTCCTCTTCTCTATATTCTCTCCAGAATGTACTGTTTGTAGATTTTTGATGATGGCCATTCTGACTGGTATGAGTTGATACCTCATTGTAGTTTTGATTTCCATTCCTCTAATAATGAGCAAAGTGGAGCATTTTTTCATGTGTTTTTTAGCCATCTGTATATCTTATTTGAAGAAATGTATGTTTAGATCTTCTTCCCATTTTTTGGTTAGATTTTTTTGTTTTTCTGATATTGAATTATATGAGCTGTTTATATATTTTGGAGAGGAACGTCCTTTGTCAGTTCCTTTGATTGCAATTATTTTCTCTCATTCTGAGGGTTGTCTTTTCATTGTGTTTATAGTTTACTTTGCTGTGCAAAAGCTTTTATGTTTAATTAGGTTCCATTTGTTTATTTTTGTTTTTATTTCCATTAATCTAGGAGGTGGGTCAGAGAGAATCTTGCTGCAGTTTGTGTCAAAGAGTGTCCTGCCTGTATTTTCCTCTAAGAGCTTTATAATTTCTGACTTTCCATTTACATCTTTAATCCATTTTGAGTTTATTTTGGTTGATGGTGTTAGGAAGTGTTCTAATTTTATTTTTTTACATGTAGCCGTCCAGTTTTCCCACACCACTTACTGAAGAGGCTGTCTTGTTTTTATTGCATATTCTTGTCTCTTTTGTCAAAGATAAGTTGATCATAGGTGTGTGAGTACATCTCTGGACTTTCTATGCTGTTCCATTAATCTATATTTCTATGTTTGTGCCAGTATCATACTAGCTTGATGACTGTAGCTTTGTAGTATAATTTAATGTCAGGGAGGTTAATTTCTCCAGCTCTGTTTTCGTTTCTCAAGACTGTTCTGGCTATTCAGAGTCTTTTGTATTTACATACAAATTGTGATTATTTTGTTATTGTTATTGTTGTTCCTATTGTTCTATTTCTGTGACAAATGCATGTGTAGTTTGATAGGTATTGCATTGACTATGAGCTTGCTTTGGGCAGTATAGTCATTTTGACAATAATTATTCTTCATATCCAAGAACACGGTATATCTCTCCATCTGTTTCTGTCATCGTTGACTTCTTTCATCAGTGTCTTATACTTTTTTCATATAGGTATTCTGTCTCTTTCTTGTTATTGTTTAGTTGCTAAGTCATGTCTGACTCTTTTGCAACCCCATGGACTGTGACCCACCAGGCTGCACTGTCCATGGCATTTCTCAGGCAAGAATGCTGGACTTAGATGCTATTTCCCATCTCTTTTCTCTTTAGGTAGGTTTATTTCAGATATTTTATTCTTTTTGTTGCAATGTTGAATGGAATTTTCCCCCTAATTTCCCTTTCTGAATTTTCATTGTTACTGCATAGGATGCAAGCAACTTATGAGTATTAATTTTATATCCTGTAAATTTACTAAATTCATTGATTAGTTCTAGAAGTTCTTTGGTGGCATTTTAGCATTTTTATGTGTAGTATCATATCTGAAAATAGTGTGTTTTACTTCTTTTCCAATCTAAATTCCTATTATTTCTTTTCCCTTTGATTTCTGTAGCTAGGACTTCTAAAAGTATATTGAATAATAGTGGTGAGAGTGGGCACTCTTTTCTTTTATGTCATGATCTGGGAAAAGATATTTCCTGTAAATGGAAATCAAAAGAAAGCTAGAATAGTAATACTCATATCAGATACAAAAAATACTTTAAGCTCCATTACACAAGACAAAGAAGGATGCCACATAATGATCAAATGATCAATCTAAGAAGATATAAAAATTATAAATATATATGCACCCAGTATAGGAGTATCTCAATATATAAGGCAAATACTGACAACTATAAAAGGGGAAATTGACAGTGACACAATAATAGTGGGAGACTTTAATACCTCACTCACACCAATAGACAGGTCATATGGACAAATAATAATAATAATAATAATAAGGAAATGCAAGCCTCAAAATACACATTAGGAAAGGTAGACCTAACTGATATCTATAGGTCATTCCACTCAAATAGCAGAATGCACTTTTTTCTCAAGTGCACATGGAACATTCTTCAGGATAGATCATGTCTTGGACCACAAATCAAGTTTTGGTAAATTTAAGTAACTGAAATAATTTTTTTTTGTTTGTTTTGTTTTGTTTTGTTTCTGACAACAACCCTATAAGATTAAATATCAATTATAGGAAAAAAAAAAAAACAACCTGTAAAAAGCACAAACTCATGGAGGCTAAACAATACGGTTCTAAATAGCCAAGAGGTCATTGAAGAAGTAAAAGAGTAAATTAAAAATAAAATACCTTGAAACAAATGACAACAAAAAAGCAACAATTCAAAACCTTTCAGTCAGTTCAGTTCAGTCACTCTGTTGTGTCCAACTCTTTGTGACTCCATGGACTGCAGCACACCAGGCTTCCCTGTCCACCACCAACTCCCAGAGTTTACACAAACTCATGTCTGTTGAGTCAGTGATGCCATCCAACCACCTCATACTCTGTCGCCCCCTTCTCCTCCTGCCTTCAATCTTTCCCAACATCAGGGTCTTTTCAACACGTCAGTTCTTTGCATCAGGTGGCCAAATATTGGAGTTTCATAGCCTTTAGAATGCCATAAAAGGAGTGCTAAGAGGCAAGGTATTCCAAGAGAAGCCTAACTCAAGAAGCAAGAAAATCATCAAATAAGCAACCTAAGCTCAGTTGGTAAAGAATCTGCTGTCAATGTGGGAGACCTGGGTTCAATCCCTGTGTTGCAAAGATCCCCTGGAGGAGGACATGGCAACCCACTCCAGTATTCCTGCCTGGAGAATGCCCATGAACAGAGGAGCCTGGTGGGTTATGTCCATGGGTTGCAAAGAGTAGGACATGACTGAGTAACTAAGCACAACACATCTAAAACAACTAGAAAAAAAAAGAGAAAAAAACTCCAAAGTTAGTAGAAGGAAAGAAATCATAAAGTTCAGAGTGGAAATAAACTTAAATGAAGGAAACAGTAACAAGTATCAATAAAACTAAAATATGGTTCTTTGAGAAGTTAAACAAAATTGACAAGCCATTATTAGCCAGACACCTCAAGAAAAAAAAAAAGCCGGGGGGGAGACTCAAATCAATAAAATTAGAAATGAAAAAGGAGACGTTATAACAGACAAAGCTGAAATACAAAGGATCATATGATATTGCAATGAGCAAAAATTGGACAATCTGCAAAAAACGGACAATTTCTTAGAAAAGTACAAGTTTTGAAGACTGAACCAGGAAAATTAGAAAATACAAATAGACCAATCACCAGCATTGAAACTGAAACTATGATAAAAAAATCTACCAAGAGCATCCAGGCCTAGATGGCATCACAGGTGAATTCTATTAAACTTTTATGGGAGATCTAACATATATACTACTCAAACTGTTCCCTTACTTCCTCATGATCCACCAAATGTTGTCATTTTGGTTTTTGGTTCCTCAGCCTCTTCAAAACCCAGCTTACAAATCTGGAAGTTCTCAGTTAACATAATGCTGAGGCCTAGCTTGAATGATTTTGATCATAACCTTGCTAGCATGTGAAATGAGTACAATTGTACAGCACCTTGAATGTTGTTTAGCATTGCAATTATTTGGGATAGCAATAAAAACTGACATTTTCCAATCCTGTGGCCACTGCTGAGTCTTCAAAATTTGCTTATATATTGAGTGCAACACTTTAACAGTATAATCTTTTAAGATTTGAAATAGCTCTGTTGGAATTTCATCACCTCCATTAGAACAGAAAATTAGCAAGGAAACACAAACTTTAAATGATACAATAGAGCAATTAGACCTAATTGCTATCTATAACGCATTTCACCACAAAGCAATGAATTTCACCTTTTTCTCTAGTGCACACAGAACATTCTCCAGGGAAGATCACATCCTGGAACATAAATATAACTTTGGTAAATTGAAAAAAAAAATAAAATTATTTCAATAATCTTTTCTTGAATGAGGTAAGATTAGATGTAAACTACAGGGGAAAATTATTTAAAATGCAAACATATGGAGACTAAACAACATACTATCAAATAACCAACAGATCACAGGAAAAAAAAAAGGAAATCAAAATATATATAGAAACAAATGAAAATGGAGATACGACAACCCCAAACCAATAGGATTCAGTAAAAGCAGTGCTAAGAGGTTGGTTCACAGCAATACAAGGCTACATCATGAACCAAGACAAACATCAACTAAACAACCTAACTTTACACCTAAAGCAACTAGATAAAGAAGAATGGAAGAATCCCAAGGTTAATAGAAGGGAAAATAAATCATAAAAATCAGAGCAGAAATAAATGAAAAAGAAACAAAGGAGGGAATAGCAAAAATCAACAACACTCAAAGCTGGTTCTTTGAGAAGATAAATGACATAGACCCACTCTCATCACTACTATTCAACACAGTTTTGGAAGTCCTAGTCACAGCAATCAGAAAAGAAAAAGAAATAAAAAGAATCCAGATTGAAAAAGGAAAAGTAAAACTCTCAGTTTACAGATGGCATGATCCTCTACATAGAAAACACTAAAAACACCACCAGAAAATTGCTACAGCTAATCGATGAATATAATAAAGTTTCAGGATATAAAATTAATACACACAAATCCCTTGCATCCCTATACACAAAGAGAAAATATAAAGATAAATTAAGGTTACAATTCCTTTGACCATTGCAATGAAAAGAATAAAATAGGAATAAATTTACCTAAAGAAACAAAAGACCCATACATAGAAAACTATAAAACACTCATGAAAAACATCAAAGATGACACAAATAGATGGAGAAATATACCATGTTCATGGATTGGAAGAATCAATATAGTGAAAATGATTATACTACCCAAAGCAATCTTTAGATTCAGTGCAAGCCCTATCAAGTTACTAGAGGTATTTTTCACAGAACTAGAACGAATAATTTCAAAATTTGCATGTAAACAAACACACACAAAAACTTGAATAGCTAAAGCAATCTTAAGAAAGAAGAATGGAATTGGAGGAACTTCAGACTATACTACAAAGCTACAATCATCAAGACAATGTGGTACTGGCATAACACAGAAATATGGATAAATAGAACAAAATAGAAAGTCCAGAGAAAAGTCCAAACAACTATGGACACCTTATCTTTGACAAACGAAGCAAAAATGAACAATGGAGAAGAGACAATCTCTTTAAAAAGTGGTGCTGGGAAAACTGGTCTACCACATGTTAAAAAAAAAAAAAAAAAAAAGAACACTTTCTAACACCATACACGAAAATAAACTCAAAATGGAGTAAAGATCTAAATGCAAGACCAGAAAATATAAAAATCTTAGAGGAAAATATAGGCAGAACACTCTCTGACATAAATCACAGCAAGATTCTCTATGACCCACCTCCCAGATTAATAGAAATAAAAGCAAAATCAAATAAGTGAGACCTAATTAAACTTAAACACTTTTGGAGAATGAAGAAAATTATAAGCAAAATAAGAAGGCAGCGTTCAGAATGGGAGAGGATAATAGCAAATATAACATCTGACAAAGAATTAATCTCCAAAATATACAAGAAGCTCATGCAGCTCAGTATCAGTAAAATAAACAGTCCAATCAAAAAGTAGGCCAAAGTACTAAACAGTTTAGTTCAGTCACTCAGTTTGTCTGACTCTTTGCGACCTCATGGATGGGAGCACACCAGGCCTCCCTGTCCATGCCCAACTTCCAGAGTTTACTCAAACTAATGTCCATTGTATTAGTGACGCCATCCAACCATCTCATCTTCTGTTGTCCCCTTCTCCTCCTGCCCTCAATCTTTCCCAGCATCAGGGTCTTTTCAAATGAGTCAGCTCTTTGCATCAGATAGTCAAAGTATTGGAGTTTCAGCTTCAACATCAGTCTTTCCAATGAACACTCAGGACTAACCTCCTTTAGAATGGACTGGTTGGATCTTGTTGCAGTCCAAGGGACTCTCAAGAGTCTTCTCCAGCACCACAGTTCAAAAGCATCAATTCTTCAGCACTCAGCTTTCTTTATAGTCCAACTTTCATACCCATACCTGACTACTAGTAAAACCAGAGCTTTAACTAGATGGACCTTTGTTGGCAAAGTAATGTCTCTACTTTTTAATATGCTGTCTATGTTGGTCATAACTTTTCTTTCAAGGAGCAAGCATCTTTTAATTTCATGGCTGCAGTCACCATCTGCAGTGATTTTAGAGCCTAAACAGAGCATTTTGGAACATAAACAGACATTTCTCCACAGAAGACATACAGATGGCTAGTAAACACATGATAAGATGATCAACATCAGCCATTATCAAATAAATGTAAATCAAAACCACCATGACGTACCATGTCATGCTGGTCGCAATGGCTGCCATCAAAAGATAGCAAGCAGTAAATTCTGGACAGTGTTTGGAGAAAAGGTAACCCTTTTCCACTGTTGGTGGGAATGCGAACTAGTATAAGGAGTAAGGAGTATGTCAAGGCTGTATACTGTCACCCTGCTATTTAACTTATATGCAGAGTACATCATGAGAAATGCTGGGCTGGAAGAAGCACAAGCTGGAATCAAGATTGCCGGGAAATATCAATAACCTCAGATATGCAGATGACACCACCTTTGGCAGAAAGTGAAGAGGAACTAAAAACCCTCTTGATGAAAGTGAAAGAGGAGAGTGAAAAAGTTGGCTTAAACCTTAACATTCAGAAAACGAAGATCATGGCATCTGGTCTTCTCACTTCATGGGAAATAGATGGGGAAACAGTGTCAGACTTTATATTTTTGGGCTCCAAAATTACTGCAGATAGTGTCTGCAGCCATGAAATTCCAGTGGTCCTGTATGGATGTGAGAGTTGGACTGTGAAGAAAGCTAGCACCAAAGAATTGATGTTTTGAACTGTGGTATTGGAGAAGACTCTTGAGAGTCCCTTGCACTGCAAGGAGATCCAACCAGTCCATTCTAAAGGAGATCATCCCTGGGTGTTCTTTGGAAGGAATGATGCTAAAGCTGAAACTCCAGTACTTTGGCCACCTCATGCAAAGAGGTGACTCAGTGGAAAAGATTATGACGTTGGGAGGGATTGAGGGCAGGAGGAAAAGGGGACAACAGAGGATGAGATGGCTGGACGGCATCACCGACTCGTTGGACATGAGTCTGAGTGAACTCTGGGAGTTGGTGATAGACAGGGAGGCCTGGTGTGCTGCAATTCATGGGGTCACAAAGAGTTGGAAATGACTGAACTGAACTGAACTGACTGACAGCCACTATGGAGAACAGTGTGGAGATTCCTTAAAGACTGGAAATATAACTGCCATACGACCAGCAATCCCACTGTTGGACATATACACTGAGGAAACTAGAATTGAAAGAGACATACATATCCCAATCTTCATTGCAGCACTGTTTACAATAGCTAGGAGATGAAAGTACCCTGGATGTTCAATGGCAGACAAATAGATAAAGAAGTTTTGGTACATATACACAATAGGGAAATTGTTCAGCTACAAAAAGAACACATTTGAGTCAGTTCTAATGAGGTGGATGAAACTGTAACATATTATACTGAGTGAAGTCAGAAAGAGAACCATATAACACATATGTATGGAATTTAGAAAGATGGTAACAATGACCCTATATGCAATACAACAAAAGAGAAACAGATTTGAAAAACAGACTTTTGGACTATGAGGGAGAAGGTGAGGGTGGGATGATTTGAGGGAATAGCATTGAAACATGTGTATTACCATAAGTAAAATAGATGACCAGTGCAAGTTGAATACATGAAGCAGGGCAAACCCATTGCTCTGGGACAACCCAGAAGGATGGGGTGAGGGGGAGGTGGGAAGGGGGTTCAGAATGGGGATCACATGTACATCCATGGCTGATTCATATTGATATATGGCAAAAACACCACAATATTGTAAAGTAATTAGCCTCCAATCAAAGTAAATTAGTTACTTTTTAAAAATGAAATATATTTCACTGAACCACCTGTGAAATGTTGCTGGGGAGGAGTGAAAGAGGCCAGTAGAGAAAAATGGAACAGAGCCACTGAGGGTGACAAGATGAGAGTAATACAACATGTGTGTATGCTTATCACAGTGATCTAGGAATGAAGGAAAGCTTGTGAATGTGAGACTGTGCAATTGCTGAGGTATAGAATTAAAGAGGGTTGATAAGGATGAGATTTAGTGTAGTTTAGTTAGAGACACAGGACAGAGGGCAACAACTGTGATTAAAGAGGTTGAGTGACGAACATGGTGAATGGTGATTTGTGGACGTTTTCTCCTAGATGTTTACGTTCCTGGGGTCTGGGGCTAGAAAGAATGTACTTGGAGTTCATGTTGGAGTGCAAATACCGGGTGTACGGGGCTTAGGAAAAGGAGCTTAAAGTTGTGCTTTAGAGGAGTTAGATAATGAGAGACTGCTAACTCTTGTGGTTACCACTTAAGTTAGCTATTTATATGAACTTTACAAATATTTCTTATGATATTTTTGCACTTATATATTCTCTCAGTTTTTCATGAGCAATTTACAACTGAACTAGCAGAGTAACAAAGGAGAAGGAAAGGATAATTTATTATTTTTTTATGTAAAGTATATTTTAAGATGCTTTCAATAACTTTTTTTTCCCTTTGGTCTGAAATGAAGTCTAGATTATTGATGTGTATTATAGATACTTTACTAGAACAAGTAAGATCTTATTGGAATTTTATGAGATATTTGCATAATAGAGCTGGTATATAAACAATTCTTTTAAAAAATGTCTGCATAAATTTTATAGAGAATTTAAGTACGTTTTACTACAGAATTGTTTTCTCTGGTAAACTTAATAGGGAATGCCTGCAAATCAATTCTTAAAAAGTAATGTGATGAGGTTTGTATATATCCTACCTGTTGCATAAATTAATTATACCATACTGGAAACAATATATTGATTTATTTCCCCATCAATATATTCTGAAGTCTCTTTGCATTTTGCAAGATGACAGTGCTGACCATAAACAAGGAGTATATTCCTTTCCCAATTACTTTATGTTCTAAATAGTATATTTTATTAAGCTCCTGGAGAGATGATTACTTTTTAATATTACTCTTATAGCATGTATGTGTATTTTGAGTGGTCTATTTTTTTCTCTTTAATAATACCTATTTACATTTGGCCATTTTGTGATGTTCAATTGTTTTTGGTAATAAGGATTCACAGCAATATTTTTTTGATAATGAAGAGTCAAGCTGAAATTAAAGGCAGTCATGAATTAGAACTGAGAAAGTTAGTAGCCCTCCTATTGAGACGAGTATTAAAACTAATTTTCTTGCATTTCAAGATGTAATCATTCAGTCTACACAAAATTCATTCTTTTCTGAATAATGAACATATAAAATTTTATATTGGGGAGATGTAAACAATTTACCTATTTATCCTTATTTAGCAATAAGATATCTATTTTCAAAATTTATTCTTAGAAGATAAATTCATATGTTTTAAAAATCACATCTTATAAATTTTGCCTGCTTCCTTCACTACCAATCAAAGCAGAAGGATGTAGCCTGCCCAAGTGAAGTAAACAACACAGACACACAGGAAGGGCAATGGTTTGTAAGATGAGCAGCTTGCTTGGTGGACGTCTTATTCAACCATCCAGCATCCACAGAGATAACCACACTAGAGTCAGAGACACTACTAGGCAGTGTCAGTAAACTCACATAGAACAATGCAGGTGGCCCACTGTCTCTGACATGGGTTCTGAGTTATGCTGGTTGTTTTCATTCACCACTATAAGCAATCTTCTGTTTTTTCCAGGATTTCGGGGAACACAAGGTTCTGGGTTAGAATCTAATACTGAAAGTGCACTCAAGATAGTTGGAAGATGGAAAAGAAATACAAAGGACTATTCCTTGGAGACAGTCACAAGCAGATATGTGAAAAAACGTTCAGCTTACCAGAGCTTCAGAGTGAATTTTTCAGAACCACTGGCTTCATTTCAAACACTGACATGAATAGGGAAAAGAAAAGTGGGGAGATCACCACTGACACTTTCATTTGCAGAAACAAAATAGCCTGGGCATGAATCTCAAAACATCTTACTGATTTTCCACCAAATTATTGACTTACATAGCACATGCATGTCTCTCTAATTAGAACTGCACTCATAGCAAAAAGTTTAATGACTGGTTACTCCACTCCACTGCTTTCTTCTACCTTTGGGGTATGAGTTGCAAACATCAGAAAAGTATCTAGCATTTCCTTCATTTGGTATGTGATGCAGCAGAGTAACTTCCCTCCCTTGATCAGCGGCAATTCTCTCCTTTTGAACACTGAGAAGCACAGTCCCTGGAAAGCCCAGCTAGAAGTGAAAAGGGATTTGTCTTCTCACTTTTGATTCTTCATAAAAACCCTTATTAGAGCTGTCTGCAATCTTGGATGTGTTTAATGGGACAGGAGAAACACATATTAGAATTTCTATTCAATAATATGTTGATTATTCTGAATTTCCATTTGTTCTATGTTTTATAATTAATATAATATTCTACTAGTATGTAACTTATAGAATGCAATATAAATATGCATATATTATGAATGTAAGCCAATAAAATCTTGCCACTATTAATCACAATTAATGGTATTTGAGGAAAATGACTTAAATTGTGTCACATGTAGTCATCTGGAAAAAGAAAGGTACTGGTTTTAAAGTGTTTTATTCATATTTTTCCTTCCATAATTCAAAAAGATTATGATTTAGGTGCTGTTTTATAATCAGAAAAAATGTACCAAATCAACTTACTACAGAGCATCTATATTTTCAACACTGTTTACAGGTGGTATAGTATATCTCTTCCGATTGAAGCATTTCAGAGCTAGTGCACAATCTTCCAAATTTCTTGTTTTCTGCTTAGAATGAAGTAGATTTTGTAAAGGTTTGGGAGTTAAAGAAAAACTTACAAAAACTGAGAAGTTGAATTTTGTTAAGGTGGTGATATTTCAAAAACTGTTGCTGGTGCATAACCTCGTCCAAACCGATTAATAGAAAATGCATCTAACAATTAAAATTCTGAAAAAATGTGAAAAAAGTATGAATATGTTTTGAATCATCCAGTTGGCAAGGACCTTTTAAGCATATCTGCTATAAAATAGTTTTCCTAGTTTCCAATTCATATATTGTTTTTAGTCACACTGAAAATGAAGGACCTAAATTTCCCAATGTTTCAGTGATTTTAGCAATCCATTCTATGCATTCAAATAAATAGAAATATATATTACACATAAACATTAGTAGCCTAAGATTAACTCAAAAGATTATTTACAAATGGCAAATTTATGGAGTAACTATTTAAGTAAGCTTACTGTCCTCCACAAACGTTGGGCTGGAAGAAGCACAAGCTAGAATCAAGATTGCCGGGAGAAATATCAATAACCTCAGATATGCAGATGATACCACCCTTATGGCAGAAAGTGAGGAGGAACTAAAAAGCCTCTTGATGAAAGTGAAAGAGGAGAATGAAAAAGTTGGCTTAAAGCTTAACATTCAGAAAGCAAAGATCATGGCATCTGGTCTCATCACGTCATGGGAAATAGATGGGGAAAGAGTGGAAACAGTGTCAGACTTTATATTTTTGGGCTCCAAAATCACTGCAGATGGTGACTGCAGCCATGAAATTAAAAGACGCTTACTCCTTGGAAGGAAAGTTATGACCAACCTAGATAGCATATTCAAAAGCAGAGACATTACTTTGCCAACAAAGGTTTATCTAGTCAAGGCTATGGTTTTTTCCAGTGATCATGTATGGATGTGTGAGTTGGACTGTGAAGAAAGCTGAGCGCTGAAAAATTGATTCTTTTGAACTGTGGTGTTGGAGAAGACTCTTGAGAGTCCCTTGGACTGCAAGGGGATCCAACCAGTCCATTCTGAAGGAGATCAGCCCTGGGATTTCTTTGGAAGGAATGATGCTAAAGATGAAACTATAGTATTTTGGGAACCTCATGCAAAGAGTTGACTCATTGGAAAAGACTCTGACAGAGGATGAGATGGCTGGATGGCATCACTGACTCGATGGACGTGAGTCTGAGTGAACTCCAGGAGTTGGTGATGGACAGGGAGGCCTGGCGTGCTGCAATTCATGGGGTCGCAAAGAGTCAAACACGACTGAGTGACTGAACTGAACTGAACTGAACTGATGTGTCTCTTTTGGTACCAGTAATGTACAGTTTTGATGACTGCAGTTTTGTTGTATAGTCTGCAGCCAGGAAGTGTGATACATTCAGCTTTGATCCTGTTTCTCAAGATTGCTTTGGCTACCTGGGGTCTTTTGTGGTTCCATATGAATTTTAGCTGTATTTGTCCTAGTTCAGTGAAAAATGCCATGGGTACTTTGGTGAGGAATTGATTAAATCAGAAATGTATTTGAGTAGTATGTATATTTTAACAATATTAATTATTCCCATCCATTAAATTTCCATTTATTTATTTCATATTCAATTTCCTTAATCATTTTTTTTCAGAATATAGAACTTTCACTTAATTAAATATTTGTGTCTTTTATTTTTTTGATGCCATTTTATTTTTATTTTTTTTTTTTTTAATTTTATTTTATTTTTAAACTTTACATAACTGTATTAGATTTGCCAAATATCAAAATGAATCCGCCACAGGTTTACATATGTTCCCCATCCTGAACCCTCCTCCCTCCTCCCTCCCCATTCCATCCCTCTGGGTCGTCCCAGTGCACCAGCCCCAAGCATCCAGTATCGTGCATCGAACCTGGACTGGCAACTCATTTCATACACGATATTCCACATGTTTCAATGCCATTCTCCCAAATCTTCCCACCCTCTCCCTCTCCCACAGAGTCCATAAGACTGTTCTATACATCAGTGTCTCTTTTGCTGTCTCGTACACAGGGTTATTGTTACCATCTTTCTAAATTCCATATATATGCGTTAGTATACTGTATTGGTGTTTTTCTTTCTGGCTTACTTCACTCTGTATAATAGGCTCCAGTTTCATCCACCTCATTAGAACTGATTCAAATGTATTCTTTTTAATGGCTGAGTAATACTCCATTGTGTATATGTACCACAGCTTTCTTATCCATTCGTCTGCTGATGGACATCTAGGTTGCTTCCATGTCCTGGCTATTATAAACATCCATTTATGATAAAAACTCTCCAGAAAGCAGGAATAGAAGGAACATACCTCAACATAATCAAAGCTATATATGACAAACCCACAGCAAACATTATCCTGAATGGTGAAAAATTGAAAGCATTTCCTCTAAAGTCAGGAACAAGACAAGGGTGCCCACTTTCACCATTACTATTCAACATAGTTTTGGAAGTTTTGGCCACAGCAATCAGAGCAGAAAAAGAAATAAAAGGAATCCAAATTGGAAAAGAAGAAGTAAAGCTCTCACTGTTTGCAGATGACATGATCCTCTACATAGAAAACCCTAAAGACTCCACCAGAAAATTACTAGAACTAATCAATGACTATAGTAAAGTTGCAGGATATAAAATCAACACACAGAAATCCCTTGCATTCCTATACACTAATAATGAGAAAACAGAAAGAGAAATTAAGGAAACAACTCCATTCACCATTGCAACGGAAAGAATAAAATACTTAGGAATATATCTACCTAAAGAAACTAAAGACCTATATATAGAAAACTATAAAACACTGGTGAAAGAAATCAAAGAGGACACTAACAGATGGAGAAATATACCATGTTCATGGATTGGAAGAATCAATATAGTGAAAATGAGTATACTTCCCAAAGCAATCTATTGATGCCATTTTAAATGGTATAATTATCTTGCCTTTTCTTTCTGTTGTAGTTTGCTTTTAATGTACAGAAAACACTTTCTTACACCATATACAAAAGAAAACTCAAAATGGATTATAGACCTAAAACCAGAAACCATAAAGCTCCTGAAAGAGAACCTACACAGAGTATTCTTTAACATAAGTTATAGCAAGACTTTTACTAGGATGTTGCTCCTAATGCAAAAGAAATAAAAACAAAACTAAGTGAATGTACCTAATTAAACTTAAATGGCTTTGCACAGCAAAGGAAATCACCAAGAAATGAAAAGACAATTTCCTGAATGGAAAAACATATTTGCAAATAATATGAGTGATAGGGGTTAATCATCTAAAACATATAAACCACTCATATATCTCAATATCTTAAACAAAAACTGATTTAAAAAAATGACTAAATAGACATTTTTCCACCAAAAACACAAATTTCCAACAGATGTGTAAAAAGATGTTCAAAATCCTTAAATATCAAGGAAATGCAAATCAAACAATAATGAGATATCTCTTCACTCTTTACAGAATGGCTCCTATCAAAAAGACAACAAATAAGCATTGGTGAGGATGTGGTAAAAGAGACAACCCTGGTTCACTTGTGGTGGGAATGAAAATTCATGTAGTCACTTTGGAAAAAAAGTATTAAAATTCATGAAAAAAATTAAAAATAGAAGCGCCATATAAAATTTGACTTCTAGGTATTTTCCAAAGAAAACAAAAACATTAATTTGAAAATATATGTAATCCTCTGTTCATTGAAGCATTGTTTACAAAAGCCAAGATATGGAAGCAAAGTAAGTGTCTGTCAAAAGATGAGTGAATAAAGAAGATGTATATACACAACGAAATACTACTCGTCTATTATAACAAATGAAATCTGGCCATCATAACATGGATGAAACTAGAAGATATTACTCTTAGAAAAATATACCAAAGATAAATACTTGTATGTCACATGTACATGGAATCTAAAAATTAAAGTGATGAGTAAACATAGCAAAACACGTTAGATTTATAGATACAGTGAATAATCAGGTGATTTCCAGAGGGGATGAGCTGGGGAGGACTGAAATAGATGAGGGAAATTAAGAGATGCAAACTTTTTGTAACAAAATAAATGGTTTGCAGGAATGAAATATACAGTTTGGGGAAATATAGTCAATAATACTCTAATATCTTTGTATGGTGAGAGACGGTGACTGGACATGTTCTGGTGATTATTTTGTGATGTACAGAAATATCAGGTTACTGTGTTGTGCACTTGAAACCAGCATGGTGATGTAGATTGATTATATCTCAATAGAAAGAACTACTATGACTCAGCAAATCAACCTAAACTTAGGTGTCTAAAAACATTTATTTTCCCAGCTACATAAGGCCTATGTTGAATGAGAAGAGGCAATACGTTTTTGATGTTCTGTACAATGAGTTGTAATTAAAATAAAATAAAACCATAAGCAGAGGCCATAAGCTAGACAGGGAAAGAATTAACACAGATCATTACCAGGATGATTGCCTTGAAAATCAAAGAGTGGGGACAGATGGGATAGTTTACCGAATGAAAATCTGTGGGATTTAGAAATTAATAGGTTGTAGAGAAGAGGGAGTGGTAAACGATTACTCTGAGGTTTCAAATCTGTGATGTTATCTCTCCACATGAAGTGCACAGCCATGTTTCTCTGAGACTCAGCTGGTAACAATTTTTTATTATATTTCCCCAGATTTATTGAGTTGGGTGTTCAGTCAATCTGATCAATAGTCATTGGTGGAAACAATGTAAACCTGGGACCTTAGGAAGTCACATCTAAACATTCTATGTATGTGTAATGCTGTGTGTGTGTGTGTGTGTGTGTGTGTGTGTGTGTGTGTGTGTGTTGTGAGAGAGAAGAAGAAAAAGGAAGTGAGCACAATAGTATCAGGTTGACCAAAAAGTTCATTTGGGTTCCTTGGTGGCTCAAATAGTAAAGAATCTGCCTGCCTTGTGGAATACCCGGGTTTGATCTCTGGATTGGGAAGATCCCCTGGAGGAGGACATGTACAAACTCACTCCAGTTTTCTTGCCTGGATAATTCTTATGGGCAGGGGAGCCTGGTGGGCTACAGTTCATGAGGTTGCAAAGAATTGAACATGACTGAGTGACTAAGCACAGCACAACTCAGTAAGATGTTACTGAGGCTTAGTGAGGTCAGATGGGTTTCCTAATATCAGAGGGCCAGTATGTGAAGGCTTATTTTAAGTCAATCTGACTTCAAGGCCTATAATAATGCCCCATAATGTCCTTCACTATCCAAACTTGGAGTGACTGGGGAGACTGGCTATGCAGACCACAGAACCTGGGATCGTTAGGCCACGTGTTGTTGTGCAAGTTAGAAGGAAGGGAGGGGTCACCTGCAGGAAAAGCCCTACATTCAGATAGCTAAGGGACAGGATGAGATGGCTTGTGCTGGAAGAGGAGTGTGTTTAATTCATGATCTGTGGCTGGGACAACTGACCACTCCATCATAACCTGTATGCCGGTTGATCACTAAAAGGGATAAGTTCCCTGGATGGAATGAAATGCTAGTTTATAAAACCTGTGTTCTAAAATAATTCTAAAATATTTCTTAAGGTAAGGTAAGGTAAGGTGAAGTTGCTCAGTCGTGTCCAACTCTTAGCGACCCCATGGACTGTAGCCTACCAGGCTCCATGGGATTTTCCAGGCAAGAGTACTAGAGTGGGTTGTCATTTCCTTTTCCAGAGGATTTTCCCGATCCAGAGATTGAACCCAGGTCTCCCACATTGTAGGCAGGCGCTTTACCCTCTAAGCCACCAGGGAAGTCTAAAATATTTCTTATTATCTTTAAACACCTTTAAATGTTTCCCCAATCAACTTTATAAGACTTTATCCATGATCTAGAATATATGAGAAGGTACAAATTTCCAGTTATAAAATAATGTCATGGGAATGTAGTGTATCTCCTTGTTTGTGCCTGTGCTCAGTCATGTCCAACTCTTTGTGACCCCATGGACTGTAGCCCACCAGGCTCCTCTCTCCATGGAATTTTTCAGGCAAGAATACTGAAGTGGGTTGCCATTCCCTTTTTTAGGGGATCTTCCTGACCCAGAGATGGAACCAGCATCTCTTGCATCTCCTGCATTGACAGGAGGATTCTTTACCACTGAACCATCAAAGAGAGATCTTAAGAGGTCTCATCAAAAAGAAAAATTGTACTGTGAGTAATGATGAACATTTGCTAGACATATTGTGATCATTTAACAGTATATACAAATGCTGAATCATTATGTTGTCTTCCTGACATAATGCATAAGTCAATTATATCTCAACATTAAAAAGGATGTATGTGTATATATATATATATATATATACATACATAGAAATTGTACATATATATATATATACACAATTGTATATATATACACACAAAGAAATTCAGGCCCAGAAAAAGCAATCTAGACAAAGATAAACTAGATAGGCCATTCTACACAGACTGGCATGCTTGAAATACAGACAACTGTAGACTTTTATGAGCCAGAATGAATAGCCTACTGTGAATGTTGTTTTACTGCCTGGGATTCACGTCCTCCTCCTTAGGCAACTGCCTGAACCCTCTGTTCTGTTCAGACTACCTGTGTGATTCCAGGTAAACTGACCCCATCTGAACCCGGGAGTAACCCTGTGAGAGAATATAGTTCAAAGTAAAGCGACCTACTTCCTTGGGAACCAGTTAAAATTCACTAGGCTGAATGAAACAAAATATAACCTGGAGGAGTTTAGAAAAGTTCCTAACCATATTTTCCCCAGAAATAACGTATTCCCACTGTCTGTAAATGAGGAAATCTTAGCCCCAGTTTCTCCTGGAACTCTCTTTATGATCATGAAGCAATCATCCATAGAATAAAGTAACATTCTGGTGGTGGTTTGGAAAGAAGAACAGAGATTTCTAGAATATTTTTAGTGGCTGGATCCACTGATCCTAATGTCTGTTCTAACTTGGTATTCACAATTTTATGTATTCACACTTCTACGAACACACTTTTATTTAAGCCAATATTAGGTAAAGCTTCTATTTCTTGCTGACAAATATTTTTTATTGATATGTTGACAATTTGGCTAAACTGAGAAGTGCAGGCATAGGAATATGATCAGCTATAATTACCTGTTTGGTTTCATAAGCCATCTGAGACTTTAATGTCTTTAGAAATTATAATCCCTTGGATATACTGATTGCTGTATCTGGACCCACAAAAGCAGACACACTGCCAACCTTCATCCCATTGACTTCTCCTGATGGTCACACAGGTTCAGTAGCCAAAAGATCCCTGTACATCTGCCAACCCACGTCTCATAAAACTGCTCAGTCATAAGACAACTGGAACCTGATCACTCTATTTAGACTTCCATGCGGTTGCACGTAGCTGGTGGGTGAACTAGAATCCTGGTTCAGCTGGGACAGTGTTGTCCTGTTGCTGCAAGTGAAATTTCATTTTAAATTCATTCTAAGTTCTCTCATGCTGCTATAGACAAAGGGAAATAATCTAAAAGTGTTAACATAGATGCTTCCAGATGGCCTAAAGGTCGAGCTTTCTAAACCTCATGACATTATTTCTCCTGCATTTTACTTGTCAAGTGAATCACAGGCCAATCCAAATTCAAGGGGAGTAGAAATAAGCTTGGATTTGATTTATTTTTCCTTGAAAATTAAACTGTAATTATAGAATAGGGGCTCTGACAAATGAAATGAAAGTCACTCAGTCATGTCCGACTTTTTGTAATCCCATGGACTGTACAGTCTGTGGAGTTATCTGGGCCAGAATACTGGAGTGCGTAGCCATTACCTTCTCCAGGGGATTTTTCTAACTCAGGGATTGAATCTAGATCTCCCACATACAGGCAGACTCTTTACCATATGAGCAGTGCTCTGACAATGAATACTTGAATAAAAGGAATCCCTTTTTGAGTTATAACATATCTGGTAGACAAGTTTAGAAATGTTATTTCAGAACAAGAGTTTATATATAATCCTCTGAAAATACTTTTTCTAATTATTTTTAAATTACCTTTCAGAAGTCTCTTGATCTAAAGAAGGGAGAGGGACTTCAGGGGCAAACAGATGAAGTTAACCCTCACATCCCACATGAACTTCTACTTCCTACTTCCACCAACTTTATCTGTCTCACATGGTAAGCATCTGGACAATATTTGATTTGGAAAACGAATACTGTGGTTAAAATTATTTTAAAGAACTTTGTGTATTTTATATTAGCTTATATAATTAATCACATTTTAGCATTTTGGGATTCTATGTCTTAGGAAAAACCCAGTAAACTGGATGTTCAAATCTCTTATATTCAAGTTAATTTCACATTTCCAGGGATGACAGTTCATACAAAGATATGAGGTCACCTAAATCTACATAGAAAAATTTAGGATTAAGTAATTGTTTATAACAGAACCAGATTATATGCTTGTTGCATATAACAATTTGACATTGTTGTTGAGCTTCAATAATAATTCAGCTGACTCTTGGACAACACAAACTCCACAGGTCCACTTGTATGCAGGTGTTTTTTCACTACATGCTTGCTACAGTACTATTTGTAGTACTGTAGTTGATTAAGTTCTGGGTTGCAGAACTGGGGACACAGAAGGCAGGCTGTAAACTTATACTTGGATTTCAATTGTAGGCTGATGGTGGTTGGTGCCCTCCACAAGTTGTTAAAGGGTCAAATGTATATAGCACATTATTTAGGAAATTCTATTGTCTTTGTACATTCTCCCCAAAAGGTCAAAACAATGTAAAACTTGTTTTATAAAGAGGAGAATTCATGTGTTATTAAGAGAGTGATTTTTGTTTAACTTCAGTTGTAAAGCAAGGCAAAGGAAAAAAAATTGACATATTTAGAAGTTTTGTATAAGACAAGACTGGAGGAATTATAATCCTTCACAAGATTCATCCTGTTACTTTTTAAGAGTTGGGATAATGTGCCTCTCTGTTCCATAAAATAAATTTCCACTGAAAGTAAAAATAAATAAATAACTTCTGCCTTTGTTATGACCCATCACAGCGTACCCTGCACATACTGAGTAGACAGATGAGGTGAGATTTCCACTTTTTATTTTTATCACAATAAGTCAACTTTAAGATTGCCTACATTCTTAGACAAAGGTTTAACAATTTTCAGTGCTGTTACCTTTAATCATTCATTGTGCCTATAAACAGAAAGATAGAACTTATTTCAAAAATAGTAATTTTGTCATTTGGACTGAAGGAAGAAGTTCACAATTTTAATTGATCACTGTGACAGTTTTTATGGTCAGAAAATAGGACAGAGGCAAAAAGAGAAAGTGCAGTTTCCATTTATCTTCCTTAGTAGTGTGGAACAGCAGAGAGAGAGAATCTGTGCTTGCAGTGTTCAACTTTATCCAGGAGTTTAAACTTTATGTTGATAGATAATGCAACAATATTTTTCTCAACTCTAAAGATGACGTATCACCCTATCTAATCATTTTAGTATTTTCTTATTTATTTTTTCAAATAAATATTTCTTAGGTCTATGTATTATTTTATTAAAATGTTGTGCTAGTCAATGGTGTCCTAAGAGTGAAAAAGATGATACAAGCTCCCAAAATAAAGTACCAAAATAATATGAACAAACAGAAATTAAAGATAAAAATTCAAGAATGAGTTTTAGCCAAGACATGCATGCATGCTAAGTTGCTTCCGTTATACTGGACTCTTTGAGACCCTATGGACTGTAGCCTGCCAGGCTCCTCTGTCATGGGATTCTCTGGGCAAGAACTGGAATGTGTTGCCATGCCTTCCTCCAGGGGATCATCCTAAACCAGGGATTGAAACCTTGTCTTGTGCAACTCCTTTATTGCATGCAGATTCTTTACTGCTGAGCTACCAGGGAATCCCTTAGCCAAGACAAATTTATCTAAATATGTGGTAATCATTTCTGACAAATTTCATATATATAGTCTGGAAAAATTAATGGAGATTTCTCTCCTATCTAATTAAAAATTGAATAATTTTAGAGTAATAATTATATAAAAACAAATGTATAAGACATAAAGAAGTTAAAGTAGTATTTATTAGACAGCTTAAAATATAACAAATATTTCATAACTACTTGTTAATAATAAGGATATAATACATAGTATTATATTTTAGAAACTTCAGTTAGAACTTAGTGAATTCCTCTAATGTCATTAAATGTTGACATTATTTTAATTCTAGAAAATTTTATGGAATCACAATTTTATTTTTTTTTGTCTCATAAAATTTGCTACCTTCATGGTTAGTTGCATCCATATTTAGTCTGGTTAGTCTTTTCTGGCTCTCTGTAACCCCATGGACTGCAACCCACCAGGCTCCTCTGTCCATGGGGATTCTCCAGGCAAGACTACTGGAGTGGGTTGGGACTGGAGTGGGTTTCCAGTGGGACATGGCAAACCATGTCCTCCTCCAGGGGATCTTCCCAATCCAGGGATCGAGCCTAGGTCTCCCACATTGCAGATGGATTCTTTGACATTTGAGGTATCAGGGAAGCCGAGAATACTGGAGTGTGTAACCTATCCCTTCTCCAGGGGATTTTCCTGACTCAGGAATCAAACTAGAGTTTCCTGCATTGCAGGTGAATTCTTTAACAGCTGAGCTACCAGGGAAGCTACCTTCAAGTATGTATATTAAACCAATACTTACTAGCTTTATATAAACTATGTAACAATGTTAAATATACCAGAAACTTACATAAACTATACCAGATCTTATCCAAATATGCATTCATCTTTCATGTTGTAGTCAGTCAGTATGAATATGAAAGAGTATAGATAGCATGATTATCCAACATTCCATTTTAAAAATAGGCAAAAAGTTAAAACATCTCCTCTTTTCTTAAGTTTCAAAAATGTGCCTTTTAAGTAATGATATTTTCCAGAAGAAACAATAATAAAATTTATTTGATTAATTCCTCAAAGTTCTTAAGGACAGAAATATAAAGGAAATAGTCCTGTGTATGTTTATTGAACACTCATTTATTTGTTATTTGTTGTTGTTATTCACTTGTTGTTTTCACTTTTGTAGATGAAAAACAGAATTTTTGAAGATCCTCCTTGGAAGGAAAGTTATGACCAACCTAGATAGCATATTCAAAAGCAGAAACATGACTTTGCCAACAAAGGTTCGTCAAGTCAAGGCTATGTTTTTGCCTGTTGTCATGTATGGATGTGAGAGTTGGACTGTGAAGAAGGCTGAGTGCCGAAGAAGACTCTTGAGAGTCCCTTGGACTGCAAGGAGATCCAACCGGTCCATTCTGAAGGAGATCAGCCCTGGGATTTCTTTGGAAGGACTGATGCTAAAGCTGAAACTCCAGTACTTTGGCCACCTCATGTGAAAAGTTGACTCATTGGAAAAGACTCTGATGCTGGGAGGGATTGGGGGCAGGAGGAGAAGGGGACGACAGAGGATGAGATGGCTGGATGGCATCACTGACTCGATGGACATGAGTCTGAGTGAACTCCGGGAGTTGGTGATGGACAGGGAGGCCTAGCCTGCTGCGATTCATGGGGTTGCAAAGAGTTGGACACGACTGAGCGACTGATCTGATCTGATCTGATCTGATAGTACTGCATCTTTCCTCTGAAGTCATGGTTTTTTATCTGAAAGCACATGGTTTTTCAGTGCCCCACTGACTGGTTGCCAGGTTATAGATGCTCATGAAGAGCATTTAGCACATATTCCTACAAAGTACACTAATGTAAATAACAGAAGGGTAAAAGACTGGGCCTCCAATGGTTAAGGCCAGTGCATCTTCACCATAAATTACTTTCCTTAATAGGAGACCCAATTTCAGGTTCTATATACATTATTTTATCAATTTGGCAAATTTAAATTATTTATAAAATAAACTTTTGGCAAACCTCAATCTGTTTCATGAAGTAGTCTCTAAATACCTCTCTAGTGATGAGAAGGGTCACATGGAGCTCAGCATAGTAAAATCATTAGGCAGATTCTCATAGGATCTATTTCAGGATGAGTGACTCATGTAGCATCTAATCTTCATCATATTTGTTGATAATTAAGAAGCGGGGTAGAGAAAGAAGGTAGACTAGAAAGGAAATTGTTCCCCTTGTATAAAACGTTACAAAGGTTTAAGCCACCAAATTTTTATTACTGGCTCCTTGAAGATGTGACTATCACTTTATTTTTCATTGAAAAGACTTATAAAATACTGTCAAAGATTTATATAGTTGTTTTTTTTTTTGGTAAAATATTTCTCCATATCTTGTATGTGGGAATAACAGATGATGAATTATCAGATGTGTAAAACAGCTTCTATAGAAGAAAAACTGAATGCATGTTCACACACATTTATTTATTAAAATGGTTTACAAGTATTTAGTGGAAGACCTAATTTATTTTTAAAATGGAAACTAATTTATTTTTAAAATGGAACCATAAATTAAGGAACATAACTTCCTCCTAACTTGATATTAATGCTGAGAGGTTTCTAAACAGTGAGGCTCTGTTTATAAAAATATATTCTCTATGGTAGAATAATTTATGTAGAAAAAATTCCTATGAAATAAAATTCACCATTATTGACGCTTTCAAAAGACAGCTTTGTTGATTAATCTACAAGTTGCAAATAAGCTATTTGTATGAGCATAACAACCCAGAATTTTGGCTGATAGACAATATGTATTCATTAAAGTAGTTTCTGTTTAATTTCCTTATCCTATATTTTATTGAAAGATACAATTTCAAATAATATGTATATGTTTATTAACTTTTGTATGAGCTATATGTATAAATAAAATGGTGATTATGATGCAAATTCTACAGGAAAGCAATGTCCACAAAGCATTATATGCCATTGACAAACCATGTGTGTGTTCATGCATGCATGTGGATTCCTTACTAGCTGAGCCACAAGGAAAGCACAAGAATACTGGAGTATATAGACTATTCCTTCTCTAACAGATCTTCCCAACCCAGGAATCAAACCAGTGTTTCCTGAATTGCAGGCAGATTCAACTGGTAAAGAGTCTACCTGCAATGCGGGAGGCCTGGGTTTGATCCCTGGGTTGGGAGGATCTCTTGGAGAAGGGAAAGGCTACCTACTCCAGTATTCTGGCCTGGAGAATTCCATGGACTGTGATCACAAAGAGTCAGACACAACTGAGTGATTTTTCACTTTCATATACAATTTGTGATTGTCTAAATATTATAAACAATATCCATAAAAATTTAATTGATTATTTAATAAGCATTGATTAGAAACTGAGCTATCTGGAGAAAAATAGAAATTATATCTTAACCCCAAACCTTAAATCAAAGTCCCATGATAGAGTAAAAATCACATTTAAAAAACAGAATACATGTTACATTTACATTAGGATCTCTAGCTGTTTAAAGATACCAGAATTAACAAAGCAAACTCAGAATTAAACAGAACCAGAACTTACAGAACTTTCTAGAGTACTGGGAATAAACTGAATTAAACAGAACCAGAACTCACTAGGAGGCTCCAGGCTTGCAGAACCTTGGGGAGTCCACAATGCATCCTTCCCCATCAGGTTAATTGCTGGCAGTTGATCACCATCGCTGTGCTGGACTGGCCTCACGTGTCCTCCCAACATGGATTCTCTAACCCCTCCTGCAGCCCTGGGACTGCTGACACTGCCCCGTATTGTGTAATATCTCTCATTGGAGTGGGGACAAAGGTGAATCCTCCTCATCATGGAGCAGGTGTCACCCACCGGCATAACCTGGATTTTGTGAAAATGACAGATCCTAAGACTTGGGCAGTGGGTTGTTAGAGAATCTGCATTTGACAAGGTTTCTCAGTGATCTACAACTGTAACAAATATCTCGAAAATACAGCTGCTAAATCAGTAAGCTTTTATGATCTCACAACATTTCTGAGGGTCAAGGAGAAGCTTCACTGGATGGCTCCAGCTCAGTCCTTCCTAAGGCTGCAGGCAGATTTGGACAAGCCTGGCCTTGGGCAGGAGGGCCTATTACTCCGCCTGGCATTAGTATTTACATGGCCCAAGGTGATAGTTCCTTAACATGGGACCTCTTCACCACTTGGGACAACTCAACTGTCCTTACAACATGCAGCTGGGGCTCCACACAGGTGGTCCATGAGAGCCAGGAGGAAGTCCCAACACCTCCAAAGTCACATGTGTCATTATAAAGGTTGGTCCCACTCAAACTGTGAGAGGTCACTGGTGCTGTGACTGCCAATGGGCAGGATCACTGGGGCCTACATGAAGCTGAAGACAAGACCATTACAGTTGAGGAAGCACTAGCTTCTCCCCAAACCCACTTCCCTGATGCATGAGGACTGGGAAGGTTTTTGAGATTTGTTGGTGTTGGTGACATTAGGCCTCCTTCAGGCTAGTGAGCTGTTCACTCTGGCCAGTCCTGGAAAGGCCCTGCTTGTCCAGTGCTGCAGACACTGGTTGGAGGCACAACTCACAGACCCACCAACATTCAGGGATATTTGGACAGTGAGGTGGCCAGTGAGTACCAATGTCTCCCCAAGGATTTGAGGTGACTGGCTCTCCCACTAGCATCTCCATTCCCCCACATCCTATCAGCATTTGTTTTTGTCCAGTTTCTATTCTTCACCCATTTATTTTCATTTGATCCCAGGTCAGGAAGATCCCCTGAGGAAGGAAATGGCAGCCCACTTCAGTATTCTTGCCTGGGAAACTCCATCGACAGAGGAACCTGGTGGGTTGCAGTCCATAGAGTCTTAAGAGTCAGACTTGACTTGGTGACTAAAAAACAGCAAAACCATTTAGTGGATGTAGAATATATCATATTTTTCATGTGAATTTCCAAGTTTCCAAATGAGGCTTATTGTTTATTTAACTTTCCTTTGTGTGAAATGCCTGTTTTTCCACTACTGCTGCTGCTGCTGCTGCTAAGTCTCTTCAGTCGTGTCCGACTCTGTGCGACCCTGTAGACGGGAGCCCATCAGGGTCCCCCGTTCCTGGGATTCTCCAGGCAAGAATACTGGAGTGGGTTGCCATTTCCTTCTCCAATGCATGAAAGTGAAAAGTGAAAGTGAAGTCGCTCAGTCATGTCTGACTCTTAGCGGCCCCATGTGCTCCAGCCTTCCAGGCTCCTCCGTCCATGGGATTTTCCAGGCAAGAGTACTGGAGTGGGATGCCATTGCCTTCCCCAAGGAGAGATGCAAGTGGCTAATTAACTCTCCTCCCCATGAGCATTAAAGCCCTGAATAAAGATTTCTTGTCTCACTTAACAACTATACTCTTGAGGAGCACACTTTTCTTTATGAAAACTTAATATTGGAATGAGATGTCACTTCTGTTGTATAGCCAATAACACTCCCTTGGAAGACATTACTTCATTGTAGAGAAGGATTTAACAGACCCTCTAAGTTATAAAAAATTAAAACAAATTGTCAATCCTTGTTGTTGTTATTGTTCAGTCATTCAGTCATGTCTGACTCTCTGTGACCCCATGGACTGCAGCATGCAGGCTTCCCTGTCCTTCACTACCCCCAGAGCTTGCTAACTCCTAACCAGTGTGAATTTGTGCATAGGTATGGGTATGAACAATGAGTGCATGATTGTTGCTTAGCAACATTGCCTTTCCCCTTCATATGCAACAGGAAGACCCCTTCTTGGGTTATGCTGAGGTGGTCTCATGTAGGGGGAGTAGACCATGAGGACTTATTCCAGCACCTCAGGAGACAGGGCTGTATTCTTCTGTAGCATGGCCCACGTGGCACTGTGCTAAGCATTAGGGGAAATGTCTAAGCATGTGAGTATGATCTAAAAGAGATGCATCCTCAGTGCTCAGGGAGATACTAGTGGAGCGATGAGAAGAAAAGAGCTTAATAAATAGAAGTATTGTGGTAACAGTGAACATATTTCCTGCCATCAGAATTTGCAAGACCAGCTGTAACATCACTTGGCAGAGACCCAAGCCTTGGTATTAGTGGACTGGTCACACTTCCTGCTTTACTCTTTCTTGCTGATTTTTTACAGCAGGACCAAGTTTCTTTGAATTGGTTCAAAGTCCCTAGTATTCCTGCCCAAGTAGGTGGTTGGGAGAGGGTCTTGAGAAATAAAGGCACTTTTGTCACTGAAGGCAGGTGGGTGCTAGCAGAGAGGAAGAAGTTTCTTCAGGTGGGATTGATGAGAAGAAAGAGCACATTAATAGAAACACAGTGGTGAGAAAGCTTGTGTGATGGAGGGTCCAGTCTAGGTCTCTCTGAGCTAAACTGATATGTGCTTCTTGATGGGTATCCCTACAAGAGCAAATAGAAAACTTCAGAGAAAGAGAAGCACATCTCAGTTTTCTGGGCCTAATATCAGCCATCCCAGCACATTTAAGGTGGCAGACAGAGGGGACAACACCTTAATGCCTATTCCAGATTTTATATTTATTTTCCTCCCTTTATGGGTTAGTGGGTGTTGGGTAATAGGTGTAGAAAGTAATAGAGAAAGTAGGAGAAAATGTTTTCTGTTCTTTTCTCTATAATTTTAGGGGCCACACGGTAAGGGAGTTTGAGGTCTAAGTCACATTGTGATGTCTAGACTATATGAGAAGAAATAGGAGACAGTAGGACACAGCTTATCCAATGATTCCTGGGGCTGAACATATGTTAATGGTTTCATTTCCCCTAGAGTGACTGAAAAGGTCAGGGTAGTCTCTACTTGCTGGGAAAGAAGACTATTTCTTTTTTTTTTTATTATTATTTTTAAGTTGTTACTCTGTTAGGAAACACTATTGTTGCAGATTTTCTTCACAATAATATTTTACTTTGTACTGTATTTTTTCTTATGCTAATGTAGAAACTGATCTAGTATATCATTTGTGTCTTGCTACTTGTAGCATGAGAAAAGTTTTGAAAAATTTAGAATTGTGAAAAGGTACAAAATTTCTCTAGTCTGAAAGATTTATAACAAATTCAGACAAAATCGAAAGCTTTCCACAAATATGATAAATTCAAAGCATAGGAAGTTGAAAAACTGAAGAGTTTACAGGCTCAGAAAACTTGAGTGGAAAAACAAACACATTTAGAACATTTACTCACGTGGGGCTGGGTTCTCAAGACTGTAAAAATAAAGGTAAAACAGCAACCAGCAGCATTTTATAATTTATATCTATCTCCTTGTTAGTGAAAGGACCATTTAAATGTGTGAAAGCACTTTTGCTAAAATAATAAACTGGTAACAAGGTCATTTTTACATAACCAGCATCCCTGACTTTAATAAAACAAGTAGAATAAAGTCAACTAAATTACAAAGAGACATTGAAAAAAATTAATTTTATGCGCAATATTTGGCATGAAACAAAATACTCAAAGATGGATCAGTCTGTCAAATTAACATATCTGTGTAAATGGGCACGTATAATCAATTTGCACCCAGGGCAGTATTGCTTATGATATTCACAGTCAATCTTCCCTGACCCAACTCAAAATCAAGTAGACATTGGTCTTTTTGTCACTTAGCATTAGCTTTTTTTTTTTTTTTTCCCTTTCTTCTAGAATTTCATATAATTGGACTTTTATACTCTTTTGTGCCTGGCTTCTTTCATTCAACATGTTTTTGAGATATTTCCACAACGTGTTGCATATCAGGAATTAATGATCATTTTAAAGTATGATAAAAACAACAGATTTAGTTACAATGATAAGAATGTATTTCTTTATGTCATAATGAGTTAATATAAATTAAAAGACACATAAAAATGGACAAATGTTTTCTATAGATTAAACAAACTATTATAATATCTAGTATATATAATTTACTAGGTTATGTTTAGCATTAATAAAATGGATAAAAGGAATTTATATAAAATAATAAATATGAACAACTAATACATAAAATACCCAAGATCTTAATAATAAAAGGTGTGAAAATGAAAGTAAAGGGATATTTAATTTTTACTTTAACATAACTAATGGAAAGAAATAGAGGAAAACAGTAGAATGGGAACTACTAGAGATCTCTTCAAGAAAAATTAGAGATACCAAGGGAACATTTCATGCAAAGATGGGCTCGATAAAAGACAGAAATGGCATGGACCTAACAGAAGCAGAAGATATTAAGAAGAGGTGGCAAGAATACACAGAAGAACTGTACAAAAAAGAGCTTCATGACCCAGATAATCACGATGGTGTGATCACTGACCTAGAGCCAGACATCCTGGAATGTGAAGTCATGTGGGCCTTAGAAAGCATCACTATGAACAAGGCTAGTGGAGGTGATGGAATTCCAGTGGAGCTATTTCAAATCCTGAAAGATGATGCTGTGAAAGTGTTGCACTCAATATGGCAGCAAATTTGGAAAACTCAGCAGTGGCCACAGGACTGGAAAAGGTCAGTTTTCATTCCAATCCCAAAGAAAGGCAATGCTAAAGAATGCTCAAAGTACCGCACAATTGCACTCATCTCACACGCTAGTAAAGTAAAGCTCAAAATTCTCCAAGCCAGGCTTCAGCAATACGTGAACCGTGAACTTACAGATGTTCAAGCTGGTTTTAGAAAAGGCAGAAGAACCAGAGATCAAATGGCCAACATCCGCTGGATCATGGAAAAAGCAAGAGAGTTCTAGAAAAACATCTATTTCTGCTTTATTGACTATGCCAAAGCCTTTGACTATGTGGATCGCAATAAACTGTGAAAATTCTGAAAGAGATGGGCATACTAGACCGCCTGACCTGCCTCTTGAGAAACCTATATGCAGGTCAGGAAGCAACAGTTAGAACTTCACATGGAACAACAGACTGGTTCCAAATAGGAACAGGAGTTCTTCAAGGCTGTATATTGTCACTCTGCTTAATTAACTTATATGCAAAGTACATCATGAGAAACGCTGGGCTGGAAAAAGCATAAGGTGGAATCAAGACTGCCGGGAGAAATATCAGTAACCTCAGGTATGCAGATGACACCACCCTTATGGCAGAAAGTGAAGAGGAACTAAAAAGCCTCTTGATGAAAGTGAAAGAGGAGAGTGAAAAAGTTGGCTTAAAGCTCAACATTCAGAAAACAAAGATCATGGCATCTGGCCCCATCACTCCATGGGAAATAGATGGGAAACCAGTGGAAACAGTTTCAGACTTTATTTATTTAGGCTCCAAAATCACTGTAGATGGTGACAGCATCCAAGAAATTAAACAACGCTTACTCTTTGGAAGGAAAGTTATGACCAACCTAGATAGTATATTCAAAAGCAGAGACATTACTTTCCCAACAAAGGTCCGTCTAGTCAAGGCTATGGTTTTTCCTGTGGTCATGTATGGATATGAGAGTTGGACTGTGAAGAATGCTGAGTGTCAATGAATTGATGCTTTTGAACTGTGGTGTTGGAGAAGACTCTTGAGAGCCCCTTGGACTACAAGGGGATCCAACCAGTCCATTCTGATGGAGATCAGCCCTGGGATTTCTTTGGAAGGAATGATGCTAAAGCTGAAACTCCAGGACTTTGGCCACCTCATGCGAAGAGTTGACTCATTGGAAAAGACTCTGATTCTGGGAGGGATTTGGGGCAGGAGGAAAAGGGGATTACAGAGGATGAGATGCCTGGATGGCATCACTGACTTGATGGACATGAGTTTGAGTGAACTCCAGGAGATGGTGAGGGACAGGGAGGCCTGGTGTGCTGCGATTCATTGGGCCACAAAGAGTTGAACACGACTGAGCAACTGAACTGATAATCAAGATTGCAGAGAGAAATATCAACAAATTCAGATATTCAGATGATAACACTCTAAAAGCAGAAAGGGAAGTGAAACTAAAGAGCCTTTTGATGAGGTTGTACGAGAAGAGTGAAAAAGCTGGTAACATTCCAGAAAATAAAAATCATGCCATTTGATTCCATCACTTCATGCAAATAGATGGGGGGGAAGTGGGAACAGTGATAAATTTTCTCTTCTTGGATTCCAAATCACTGTGGATGTTGACTGCCACCATGAAATTAGAAGACATTTATTTCTTGAAAAGAAATCTAGACAGTGTATTTAAAAGCATACTCTTCACTTTGCTGACAGATATCCATATAGTCAAAGCTATGGTCTTTCCAGTAGTCATGTATGAATGTGAATATTGGATGGGTGTGTCTGAGTGCTGTAAGAATTGATCCATTTGAATTCATGTGCTGGAGAAGACTTTTGAGTGCCCCTTGGACAGCAAGGAGAAAAAACCAGTCAGTCTTAAAGGAAATCAACCCTGAATATTCATTGAAAGCTAAACCTCCAGTACTCTGGCCATCTGATGTGAAGAATTGATTCGTTGGAAAAGACTCTGATGCTGGGAAAAATTTAAGGACAAAGAAGAGGGTAACAGAGAATGAGCTGGTTGAATAGCATCACCAACTCAATGGACATAAACATGGGCAAGCTCCAAGCGATAGTGAAGGATAGGGAGACCTGGTACACTGCAGTTCATGGCCTCACAAAGAGTCAGACACGACTTGGTGACTGAAAAACAATTGCTGTTAAATAAGATATAAAGTATTATCATAATAAATAGTCTCCGGATGCAATGACATAGATATTTTCATGTACCATTTGTAGCAATCTCTACAATTTAAATTTGTAAATGAAATATTCCCAAAATAGAAGTTTCCAAGCACAGAGAGTTTAATGGACAAATTCTTCCAATTATTAAATAAAGACTTCTATACAATCTTTCCCAGAAAAATATAAAAGGAGGCAATACTCCCAGTTCATTTTATGAAGACAGTATTACCTGATAGCAAAATGAGACAAATATAAACAGACAACAGTAGAGATCCTCATTCCACATGAATATAAATGCAAAATCTTTGACAGAATCAGCAAGTGAAATTTAGCAATACATAGTACAATTATGTACAATGACCAAGTGTACTCCAAGGGATGAAATGGTACATAATTATTTTCTTTAAAAATAGTAAATTCAATGTTCCCCTCAGGGATCATAGCCTTGTCATGCTTAAGGTGCTTCCATAATTCAGTGTAGCTATCAGCCATGCTGTGCAGGGCCATCCCAGACTGATGGGTCGTAGTGAAGAGTTCTGAAAAAATGTTGCCCATGGAGAAGGAAATGGCAATTCACTCCAGTTTTATTGTCTGGTAAACCCCATGGACAGTATGAAAAGGCAAAAAAAAAAAAAAAAAAAAAAAATCTATGACACCAGAAGATGAGTCCCTCCAGGGCAGTAGGTGTCCAATATACTAAATAGGAAGAGCAGAGGGCAATTATTAATAGCTGAAGAAATAATGAAGTGACTGGGTCAAAGTGTTAAGTACACTCAGCTGTGCATGTGGTAGTGAAAGTAAAGTTCAATGCTATAAAGAACAATATTGCATAGGAACCTGGAGTTTTAGGTTCATGAGTCAAGGTAAATTGGATGTGGTCAAATAGGACATGGGAAGGGTGAACACTGATATCTTAGGAATCAGTGAACTAAAATGGGAGAATGGGCAAATTTAACTCAGAGTAGCATTATATCGACTATTGTGGGCAAGTATTTCTTAGAAGAAATGGAGTGGCCCTTATGGCCAGAAAAATAATCTGAAATGAAGATTTAGGTGCGGTCTCAAAAAAATGACAGAATTATCTCAGTTCATTTCCAATACAAACCATTCAATGTCACAATAATCCAAGTCTATGCCCCAACCACTGATACCAAAAAAACTGAAGTGATCAGCAGTTCTATGAAGAACTACAACACCTTCTAGAACTATCAACAACAACAGCAAATGTCCTTTTCATCATAGAGGATTGGAATGCAAAAGTAGAAAGCCAAGATATACCTGGCATAACAGGCAAGTTTGGCCTTGAATAGAAAATGAAGCAGGGCAAAGGCTAATAGAGTTTTGTCAAAAGAACATGCTGGTAAGAGCAAACACATTTTTTCAAAAACCCAAGATGACTCTACACATGGACATTACCCGATGGTCAATACAAAATCAGACTGATTATGTTCTTTGAAGTCAAAGGTGGAGAAGCTCTATACAGTAAGTAAAAACAAGACCTGGAGCTGACTGTGGCTCAGATCATGAGCTCCTGTTTATTTTTGTTTGTTTGTTTGTTTTGCAAAATTCAGGTTTAAATTGAAGAAATTAGGCCTGTAAAATCCCATGGACGGAGGAACCTGGTGGGCCGCAGTCCATAGGGTCGTTAAGAGTCGGACACGACTGAGCGACTTCACTTTCACTTTTCACTTTCATGCATTGGAGAAGGAAATGGCAACCCACTCCAGTGTTCTTGCCTGAAGAATCCCAGGGACGAGGGAGCCTGGTGGGCTGCGGTCTATGGGGTCGCACAGAGTCGAACACGACTGAAGCGACTTAGCAGCAGCAGCAGCCATCAATTCAGGTATGACCTAAATCATATCCCTTATGATTATTCAGTGGAGGTGACAAATTAAATGGATTAGATCTGGTAGACGTAGTTCACGAAGAACTATGGATGAAGGTTTGTAACATTGTACAGGAGACAGCAAAGAAAATCATCACAAAGAAAAAAAAAAATGTAAGAAAGCAAAGTGGTTGTCTGAAGAGGGCTTAGAAAGAGCTGAGGAAAGAAGAGAAGTGAAAGGTAATGGATAAAGGGAAAGATATACCCAACTAAGTGCAGAGTTCCAGAGAATAGCAAAGAGAGGTAAGAAGGTCTTCTTAAATGAATAATGCAAACAAATAGAGAAAAACAATAGAATGTGAAAGACTAGAGTTTTTTTCAAGAAAATTGAAGATATCAAGGAACATTTCATGCAAGGATGGGCATGATAAAGGACAGAAACTGTAAGGACCTAATAGAAGCAGAAGAGATTAAAAAGAGGTAGGAAGATTACACAGAATAAGTATACAAAAAATCTAAATGATCCAAATAACCATGATGGTGTGGTCACTCACCTAGAGCCAGACACCTTGGAGTGTGAAGTCAAGTGAGCCTAAGGAAGTATTACTATCAACAAAGCTAGTGGAGATGATGAGATTCCAGCTGAGCTATTTAAAATCCTAAAAGATTATGTTGTTTAAGTGCTCCACTCAGTATGCCAGGAAATTAGGAAAACTCATCAGTGACCATAGGACTGGACAAGGTAAGTCTTTGTTTCAATTCCAGAGAAGGGCAATGCCAAAAAATGGTCAAGCTACTGTATAATTGAGATCGTTTTACATACTAGTAAGGTTATGGTTTAATTTTTTTATGTTAGGCTTTATCAGTATTTAAACCTAGAATTTCCAGATGTACAAGCTGGATTTAGGAAAGGCAGAGGAAACAGAGATAAAATTGCCAACAGTATTAGATCATGGAGAAGCAATCTGATAGATGCCCTTGTTTATGGAGACCCCTCTGGACTTCAAGGAGGCCAAACTAGTCAATCCTAAAGGAAATCAAGACTGAATATTTATTAGAAGGACTGTTGCTAAAGCTGAATCTCCAATAACCCATCCACCTTATGCAAAGAGGTGATTCATTAGGACAGACCCTGATGATGAGAAAGACTGAAGGCAAAAGCAGAAGGGGGTGGCAGAAAATGAGATGGTTAGATTGCATCACTTATTCAGTGGATATGAATTTGAACAGACTCTGGTAAATAGTGGAAGACAGAGGAGCCTGGTGTGCTACATTCCATAGGGTTACAAATAGTGAGATATTATTAGTGACTAAACAATAACAAAAACAATAAACACCATTAACCTGCTCAAAAAGTGACACAATTATATCTACTACTATATATTAAAAAAAAGCCTTTGTCAAAATTCAAGTCATATAAAATAATTCAAATTTTATTATGATTGCATGTTAAATGTAAAATTTTATAATTCTTAGAATATCTTTGGTGTCTAAATATAAGCAAATAGTTTTCAACCTTACTACAAAAAAAAGAATCCATAAAAGGAAAACTTTATAAATTATACATTGTCAAACATTTTAAAATGAACCAAAAATGTTTGTTCTGTGATGGTACCACTAGTAGGGTGAAAAATAATGCTTACAGCCTGGGAGAAAATATTTGAAAATATATTAGAAACACTTCCAGAAACAGTGAACAAGAAAAAAACAAAACAAAACACTGTAGTTAGAGAACAAACTAGGAGTTAGCAGTGGGGAGAGGGGAGGGAGGAGGTACCAAAATAGGCCTAGAGGATGAAGAGGTGCCAAGTATTATGTGTTAGATAAGCTACAAGGATATACTGTAAAACACAGGGAGTTTAGTTCAGTTCAGTTGTTCAGTCATGCCTGACACTTTGCAACCCCATGGACTATAGTATGACAGGTTTCTCTGTCCATAACCAACTCCCAGAGCAAGCTAAAACTCATATCTATCAAGCCGGTGACGCAATCAAACCACCTCATCCTCTGTCATCTCCTTTTCCTCCTGCCTTCAATCTTTCCTGGCATCAGTGTCTTTTCCAGTGAAACAGTTCTTTACATCAGGTGGCCAAAGAATTGGAGTTTCAGATTCAGCATCAATTCTTCCAATGAATATTTAGAGCTAATTTCCTTTATGATTGACTAGTTTGATCTCCTTGCAGTCCAAGGGACTCTCAAGAGTCTTCTCCAACACCACAGTTCAAAAGCACCAATTATTCAGCATACCTCTTTCTTCATGGTCCAACTCTCACATCCATACATGACTACTGGAAAATCCATAGCTTTGACTATATGGACCTTTAGTTGGCAAAGTAATGTCTTGGCTTTTTAAAATGCTGTCTAGGTTGGTATTTCTAAGTATCAAGAAATGGCAACGTCTTCTATACGCTAATGTTTCCAGCTTGAACTGTTCAATAAAACTACTTTAACTAGAGAAACTTTGTAGCAATTACTATTTATGATCTATACTTGCCACACTTGCTAGGCTTTATGACAGATTACAAAAGGAAAACAGTGAAAAGATGTGGTCTATCATAGTTGTTTAAAGTATTTTTTTTTTTTTGTATTTTGTTATTCTGAATCAGCAATGTAAAAATATCAGTTCATGTAAAGATTCTTGAGGAATTTTGTTAAAAACACTACAGGTGGTTACAATGAGAACTAGCTTGGAGAAATGTAATTTATTGTGACTTTTTTACTCATTCTAAACAAGTATTTATTTTATATCTAATTTTATATTAAGGATTCTGTAAACTTTTCCTTTAAGATGATTTCCAAAATTATATAAGCTTCATGCCCCTCAAAGGCAGGGTGCACATCTGCATGCCTCCAGCCATCATCACATGGTGTGGGGTTGGGTTCTTTGCAGAGTATCCAGAGCCTGCAGTGATCACTTCTGAGGGGATTTTCTTGATGTGGGCAGCATGTTCCTACCATCTGGCTACTTGAGGTGTCTCTCTCACCTCCTGTTGTTCTCCCTTCTTTCAGGGTCTTATTTCTTTTGAGATGACACTTCCTTGAGTTCTTATCTAATTCCCAGAACCACATGTGTTTGCTGCACCATCAGTGGAAGTGCAGCTGGTTCCAAGCATAGCCCCATGTGTCTCTGCTCTACTCAGGTTGCACACATCCCTCCCTCACTGGACTTGTCAGATGTGTATGGCTCATTTATCCACACTTGAGGACACAAAGCTGTGAGTGGTCCCTTTGAGTAGCAGTCCCCAAACTTTTTGGCACCAGGGACCGGTTTCATGGAACTTATTTTTCCCTCAGGGGAAGCAGTGGAGAGGCTGGTTTTGGGATGATTCCAGCACATCACATTTATCGTGCACCTTATTTGTAATCGAATGCCACTGATGATCTGACAGGAGGTACTGGTCTACAGACTGAAGGTTGGAGAACCCTGCTTTGGAGCATCCTCACTCACCCTAAGAATAGGAAAAGATTCTTTACTTTTTCCTCAGTGGAAACGGACTACACTCTCCAAAGGACTTGTCACCACAGTTTTTTGGCGACTCTGTTCTTGTAAAGCCTTGCCTTATAGGATAATGTGGTCTTGCTAATCTGTTTCCCCATCTCACTGTGGGCTGCATGGTATGCTGTGTTTACAGATTATTACATGTTTACAGAATATTAGGTTAGGATTTGGGGTGATAAAATCCACACAAGAAGAACCCCATTTAAAAAAATTATTGTATGTTGTTATAACAAGATATGTTCATGTTATTTTTATATACATTGCAATTTTAAAACTAGTGACTCACAAATAGTGAAATACATCTTATGCTGGAAATCACTTTTTAAATTACTATTATGAAAGATCACATCCTTTCAGCTTTTTATGTTAATTGTTGTTCATAGGCCCTAGCAAATGCTATATATGTAATAAATAACAGGGTTCTTTTTAAATAAAGTTTATCACAATCAGTTGTTTTTTCACATAATCTTTCAGATCAGAAGCATTTGAGTGTAGAATTTCAGTGTATCTTAGTGAATGGTTTTCTCTTAATTGCTAGTGTTTTGTTTGTCTTATTTTGATTTTGGATCGGTTGTCCAAGGAATCAACAAAGCAATAGGACTTCCCTACTATTTCATGCAGCACAAAGAGGGATACTTTGAACAGAACAAGTTGAAAAGTGATAGAGAAAAAAGATTAAGGTTATGTTCAATTGACTGTTAAACTTTTCCACTCTGTCCCACTAGATGCTGATATTAGTTATTCAGGAGGTTTGGTGTGCAGGAACATTGCTAGATCATCTTTGAAATTCCATCTGAGACCTAAGAATACTTTAAATTTTAAAATAAAATTTTCATGGGCCCTAACTTTTTGTAAAATGCTATTGGGCCACCTGAAAGTGACTCATATCCTATGTATTTCACAAGGAAACATAAATCTTCTTTAAATGTACTTATCATAAAGAGATTCAAGGAGAAAAAAAAAGTTATTTATTTCAGAAACTTTAGATAATAAATCCATGTTACTTTATTTACTATAAAAGTATTGCATATTAAAAATTGACAGTTAATTTGGTATAGCAAGTTAAGTATATTCAGCAAAGATGAATTATTTCTGAATATAATAATTAATGAAGATTTGGACTGTAATATTGTATATTAATTGAAGCAGTTTTCCCCCAAAATTATTAAATCCAACTTCTTCCAATAATTAGTTTCTCTGAGACTTTCTTTAATTGAAGGATAAAAACATCATTGGTGAAATAGAATAGGATTGGGCCCCTTTCTTTTGTTGGTTTATTAGATAAGATAGTGCATTTCAGGACTCATGGCAGTGACCATTAAAATGTTCAATAACACAGGAGTGATAACAACAGTGATAGTGTCGATGAAGATAATCGTTACAGTGTTTTCAGATCAATGTTGAATTTTTACTAAAAGCAAAATTATGAATTACCATTACAAAGCAGAAGAAATGTGATTCCTTTGAGTAAAAGAAATGTCGTAATGAGCAAACAATCTTAATTCCACATAATGCACATTAGTTTTAGTACTTTTCATTGAATATGTGTTGTGAAATAGAATTGAAATGCTATTACTGTTATTTCTAACTTGACATATGTTTAGCCTTTAAAGTAGTTAAATGGACATTTCAATTGACTATAGATGGAAAGCTCCTTACTGAACGCCATATTCTACACTCTACCCCACAAAAATCCAAAATAATATATCCAGAAACTGAAATATTGACTATTTAAACTTGAAAAAAGCACTGAATAGATTTTGAATCTACTCTTACATTTGGCTTCCAATTCTATTAACACTTTTGAATATATCATAAAATATGCATCCTAATATAGTATTATTTATCTTTTGAAGATTAAATCAAATAATCAAAGGTTAAGTAATTATTTCTTATTGGACAATTTTAAGGAATCTTTATATATCAGACGAGATCAGATCAGATTAGTAGCTTAGTCATGTCCCACTCTTTGTGACCCCATGAATCGCAGCACACCAGGCCTCCCTGTCCATCACCAACCCCCGGAGTTCACTGAAACTCATGTCCATCGAATCAGTGATGCCATCCAGCCATCTCATCCTCTGTCTTCCCCTTCTCCGCCTGCCCCCAATCCCTCCCAGGATCAAAGTCTTTTCCAATGAGTCAACTCTCTGCATGAGGTGGCCAAAGTACTGGAGTTTCAGCTTTAGCATCATTCCCTCCAAAGAAATCCCAGGGCTGATCACCTTCAGAATGTACTGGGTGGATATCCTTGCAGTCCAAGGCACTCTCAAGACTCTTCTCCAACACCACAGTTCAAAAGCATCAAATCTTCGGAGCTCAGCTTTCTTCACAGTCCAACTCTCACATGCATACATGACCACAGGAAAAACCATAGCCTTGACTAGAAGAAACTTTGTTGGCGAAGTAATAGCTCTGCTTTTGAAGATGCTTTCTAGGTTTGTCATAACTTTCCTTCCAAGGAGTAAGCGTCTTTTAATTTCATGGCTGCAGTCACCATCTGTAGTGATTTTGGAGCCCAGAAAAATAAACTCTGACACTGATTCCACTGTTTCCCCATCTATTTCCCATGAAGTGGTGGGACCGGATGCCATGATCTTGGTTTTCTGAATGTTGAGCTTTAAGCCAACTTTTTTACTCTCCTCTTTCACTTTCATCAAGAGGCTTTTGAGTTTCTCTTCACTTTCTGCCATAAGGGTGGTGTCATCTGCATATCTGAGGTTATTGATATTTCTCCCGGCAGTCTTGATTCCAGCTTGTGTTTCTTCCAGTCCAGCGTTTCTCATGATGTACTCTACATATAAGTTAAATAAACAGGGTGACAATATACAGCCTTGACGAACTCCTTTTCCTATTAGGAAACAGTCTGTTGTTCCATGTCCAGTTCTAACTGTTGCTTCCTGACCTCCATACAAATTTTTCAAGAGGAAGATCAGGTGGTCTGGTATTCCCATCTGTTTCAGAATTTTCCACAGTTTATTGTGATCCACACAGTCAAAGGCTTTGGCATAGTCAATAAAGCAGAAATAGATGTTTTTCTCGAACTCTCTTGCTTTTTCCATGATCCAGCCAATGTTGGCAATTTGATCTCTGGTTCCTCTGCCTTTTCTAAAACCAGCTTGAATATCAGGAAGTTCACAGTTCACATATTGCTGAAGCCTGGCTTGGAGAATTTTGAGCATTATTTTACTAGCATGTGAGATGAGTGAAATTGTGTGGTAGTTTGAGCATTCTTTGGCACTGCCTTTCTTTGGGATTGGAATGAAAAATGACCTTTTCCAGTCTTGTGGCCACTGCTGAGTTTTCCAAATTTGCTGGCATATTGAGTGCAGCACTTTTACAGCACCATCTTTTGGGATTTGGAATAGCTCAACTGGAATTCCATCACCTCCACTAGCTTTGTTCATAATGATGCTTTCTAAGGCCCACTTGACTTCACATTCCAGGATGTCTGGCTCTAGGTCAGTGATCACACCATCGTCATTATCTGGGTCATGAAGATCTTTTTTGTACAGTTCTTCTGTGTATTCTTGCCATCTCTTCTTAATATCTTCTGCTTCTGTTAGGTCCATACCCTTTCTGTCCTTTATCGAGCCCATCTTTGCATGAAATGTTCCTTTGGTATCTCTGATTTTCTTGAAGAGATCCCTAGTCTTTCCCATTCTGTTGTTTTCCTCTATTTCTTTGCATTGATCACTGAAGAAGGCTTTCTTATCTCTTCTTTCTATTCTTTGGAACTCTGCATTCAGATGTTTATATCTTTCCTTTTCTCCTTTGCTTTTTGCTTCTCTTCTTTTCACAGCTATTTGTAAGGCCTCCCCAGACAGCCATTTTGCTTTTTTTGAATTTCTTTTCCATGGGATGCTCTTGATCCCTGTCTCCTGTACAATGCCACGAACCTCATTCCATAGTTCATCATGCAATCTATCTATATCAGGTCTAGGCCCTTAAATCTATTTTTCACTTCCACTGTATAATCATAAGGGATTTGAGTTAGGTCATACCTGAATGGTCTAATGATTTCCCCTACTTTATTCAATTTAAGTCTGAATTTGCCAATAAATAGTTCATGGTCTGAGCCACAGTCAGCTCCTGGTCTTGTTTTTGCTGACTGTATAGAGCTTCTCCATCTTTGGCTGCAAAGAATATAATCAATCTGATTTTGGTGTTAACCATCTGGTGATGTCCATGTATAGAGTCTTCTCTTGTGTTGTTGGAAGAGGGTGTTTGTTATGACCAGTGCATTTCCTTGGCAAAACTCTGTTAGTCTTTGCCCTGCTGCATTCCGTATTCCAAGGCCAAATTTGCCTGTTACTCCAGGTGTTTCTTGACTTCCTACTTTTGCATTCCAGTCCCCTGTAATGAAAAGGACATCTTTTTTGGGTGTTAGTTCTAAAAGGTCTTGTAGGTCTTCATAGAACCATTCAACTTCAGGTTCTTCAGGGTTACTGTTTGGGGCATAGGCTTGGATTACTGTGATATTGAATGGTTTGCCTTGGAAACGAACAGAGATCATTCTGTCGTTTTTGAGATTGCATTTAAGTACTGCATTTCGGACTCTTTTGTTGGCCATGATGGCCACTCCATTTCTTCTGAAGGATTCCTGCCCGCAGTAGTAGTTATAATGGTCATCTGAGTTAAATTCACCCATTCCAGTCCATTTCAGTTCGCTGATTCCTAGAATATCGACATTCACTCTTGCCATCTCTTGTTCAACCACTTCCAATTTGCCTTGATTCATGGACCTGACATTCCAGGTTCCTATGCAATATTTCTCTTTACAGCATCAGATCTTGCTTCTATCACCAGTCACATCCACAGTTGGGTATTCTTTTTGCTTTGGCTCCATCCCTTTATTCTTTCTGGAGTTATTTCTCCACTCATCTCCAGTAGCATATTGGGCACCTACTGACCTGGGGAGTTCCTCTTTCAGTGTCCTATCATTTTGCCTTTTCATACTGTTCATGGGGTTCTCAAGGCAAGAATACTGAAGTGGTTTGCCATTCCCTTCTCCAGTGGACCACATTCTGTCAGATGTCTCTCAAATATTAAGTCAGAAATTTAATGCTCTGGAACAATGTTTTTGACTATTCAAGAAACATGATGCTTTGACAAGAACCAAGATTCCCTAAGGAGATGATTTAAAATCATAGACCTAATGATTTAATATCTTTGTCACATCATGAAATATACACCTTTTAATTTAATTTCTCAACTCAGAAACTCATATAGTCATCTTTACTCCTCCCTAGAAGCATGTAGCAATAAGAGAAGGTTTTATTCACCACACAGTTCTCCTCAGAGTCTGGAAAGGATACAAACTGAGTGACAAGGATTGGATGATATGTAGTAATCAATATTATCTAATAAAGATCAAGATTCAGGATTGCCTCTCAGTTGTCTCCTGTGAAATAATGTAACCAGGAAGGGCTAATTTTAAATCTACACTGGATCTGCTTCTGTAAATTTAACCCTTACCTTGATGCTTTTTTCATAGGCATGCATAATAGCCTGCCCCTGACTTAGCCCACCTGTGAAAAATTGTGGTAATCTTGAATTCTTTGTGAGGCAAATGACTCAGTGCCTGATGACCCATGTCTGCTGCTTACTTGCTTGTTCCAGAAACTCACATTGAGGCTGGAATCACAGATACATGTGACATCTTTGTTGATGTGAGAGGAGATATTCCATTTCATACCACCCATGAAATGACTATAAGGAAGTGAAACTAACACATCCCCCTACCTGAGACTTGCCATTCTAGAATCTATTTGTAGGAATTAAATGGTCTTTTTATTTTGTTTCTGCACCTCCCCCCATCTCTGATCCATAAAATAATCTAACATCCGGACACCAACAAGATGGTTATTTTGAGACGCTAGCCTGCCATCTTCTCAGTCAGCCAGTTTCTGAATAAAGTCACTTCCTTGTCCCAACTCTTCATCTCAGATTTATCGGCCTATCTTGTGGCGAGCAGAGCAAATCTGAACTCAGTGAGAATACATGTACTCCAAGGTTTGGCATGGGAAACAATAAATTATATTGATATAACAGTACCTTTTCTTTCATATTTCAACATTTCCCAAAGCATCTTTTCAGCCTATGATCCAAAACTCAAATCGGAAGCACTTAACTCATCTGCAGTGTGAATTTTCTGTGCTCAAAAGTGACCTTAGCCCTCATATATTTGACACACATATTCTTTGATGTCACTCATACTTTTAATTTTTTAAAAATTTTATTTTATTTTTAAACTTTACAAAATTGTATTAGTTTTGCCATATATCAAAATGAATCCACCACAGGTATACATGAAAATCTGTGGTTCCATTGATGTAACTGGAACTGATCATACCTCTTGATCAAGTCATTTCCTATTGCATGCATCTTATCTGATTTTTCTCTAGGCAAGATAACTCTCCTTGATATTTCATGTTGTTTTATAAATTCCTTGTAATAGAGTCATTGATGCCAGTGGTGTTTGTTCAGAGCCTAGGAGTAGGGGTGAACAGCTTGCAATTTCAATTAAAGCCAGTTTTCAGGTATATATATTTTCATGCATAACTCTTTCTTCCACCTACATTTGCAAAAATCATCTTATAAGGGTCTGATGTCAGAGAGACAGAGGCAAGCAGTGAGGAAGTAGAGTAAAAGGGCAATTTATCTTGCAAAATATATCCTTGCTTGTGGTCTGCATAAGAGAGGGGAACTGTTAATTTATTTTTTTCCTGCAGTCATTCACAGATGGGCAGGGTTTACTGAGGCAGGACATTATGTATAATTATAGCTATGGACAGTATTCCTTTAGTAATTACAATAAGTAAAGCAATGAAAACCAAAAGTTAAAGTAAAAGAAACAGATCCAGCCTGAGGTCAGATTTGCCCCTTAACTGTCACAATTCCCCACTGTCATGTCTATTCCACCATCCTGCGGGATACGTAGCGACTATCACTCTTAGCTGTTTCCTGCTGTGAAGGAGTGATAAGGGGTGATCACGGAATGGAATTGATCAGCATTGCACAAAGAATCTTCAGTTCTGAATTATTTGGGTCTGATGCTATGTTGTTCACTAGAACAGAATTCGGAGAAGGCAATGGCACCCCACCCCAGTACTCTTGCCTGGAAAATCCCATGGACGGAGGAGCCTGGTAGGTCACAAAGAGTTGGACACGACCGAGCGAATTCACTTTCACTTTTCACTTTCATGCATTGGAGAAGGAAATGGCAACCCACTCCAGTATTCTTGCCTGGAGAATCCCAGGGATGGGGGAGCCTGGTGGGGCACCGTCTATGGGATCGCATAGAGTCAGACGTGACTGAAGCGACTTAGCAACAACTTAGTAGCAGAACAGAATTAAACAAGTGGTCTAGAAAGCAGTGGTTTTTCCAACTCAAGACAGCAAAGTAGAAGGACATGCACTCACCTTCTCCTGCAAGAATTCCAAAATATTGCAAAAGCAATACAATATTGTAAAGTTAAAAAATAAAATAAAATAAATAAATATTAAAAAAGAGTTATTATTTAAAAAAAATGCCAAAATTGCAACTCATTGATGAACAACTATTGACAGGAGGATATTGGATCCCACCAAAAACAAACAAAAACATTCAAGGGCAAAGGAGAAGCCCCAACACCGCAATAGGAGGGATGAAATAGCATCAAACCCCATACCTGCCAGAGATGCTCAGTAGCCTCAATAAAACATTGTGCACACCAGGAGCCAGAGATTCTACAAGAGACTGGGCCAAACACGCCTTTGAGTATATGAGTGTCTTCTGTTGTGGCATGGGTCAGTGGCGGCCTGCCATGGGCACAGGGGCTCTGGCTGTAGCAGACCTGGAAAGTCAGAGTGTGGCACAAATGCTCTTGGAGGAGGTCGCCATTACACCCACCATAGAGTCATCCAGCAGACAACCCACAAACTGAAGAACAACTATATCAAAGAAGCTATTGCGCTGTTGCAAAAATTCTAGGCCCCATGATAGATTCCCCAGCTTGGAGACCTGGCAAAGGGATTGAGAACCCCCAGGGAATTTGACTTTGAAGACCAGTGGGATTTGATTACAGAATTTCCACAGAACTGGCAAAACAGAATCTTGGAAGGCACAACTGAAACCTTGTGCACACTAGTGTCGAGAGAGTGTGTAATTTCTTTGGTTCTGTCTCACTGCAACAGATTTGAAACAGTGGACCAATGTTAGAGCTTGGTTACAGCTCAGAGTTTTATTCAGCAAACAAAAGATAATACACTCTTGATGCTTGAGGACAGGCTGACCCCAAAGGAGAGGCCTCAATCCGTCTTGGCTTCCTCTTTTTATACATTGTCTCCCCACTCCCCCCCCCCCCCCGCCCCCATGACTGCCTGAGCCTACCATTTGCAAACTGGGCTAGTCAAGAAAGGGGTGTGTTTGTTCAACCTGAAGTTCTCACTCCAATCCATGGATTTTATTTTGTTCCATTTTCACGGGCTTTTCCCTTTCTTTGTCTTTTAGCCACCAATATTTTGGACTCCTCTTTCCTGTTCTAACTATCTAACATCCTCCCATCAAGAGGGGGAAGCACAATTCTTTGGGAATAGTGATGTCGAGGTCTCAGAATCCTTACAGCAGTGTCCATCTAAAGGTGAGTGATAGATATTTTCTGTGGTCGGGAGAAGTTTTATGTATCCTTGTTGAACTAGAACTGCATTTTGTAGCTTGTTGATCTGGACAGAGGAGGAATCATCAGAAGTATCAATATGGTGATAACAGGAATTAGTAGGGACATTAGCCCATTCCAAATACCCCTTCACCAAGAGAAGTATCCCCCAAAGAGAGTTTGTAGCAATGCTGAGGACTCCCCTGCTCATTCTTTGAGATTCTGTAGGATCTGATTTTTTTTTTTTTTCTTGAGGACTGTGAGACTTTCTTTAACTTGGCTGGAGGTATTTACCCAGAAGCAACATGTCTCATTCAAGATGGCTCAAGTCCATCCTTGTTCAGGGATCAAGAGATCTATCTCCTATTTTGTAGTACAACCCTTTCCAAGCTGTGTTGCCTCTTTAAGGTTATCCTGAGAAAGTTTATCCCCAGAAACAATTTGGGGGGTGTTCATTAGAATGACACTAATTTGTAGTCCTGAATGATGTGAGATCTTCCAGGAGCTCACCAGTGTCCTCTTCTATTTTCTTTCATGGCTTGACTAGTGATTAGTGAATCCAGGAGTCATTCCCTGGTACTTTGACTGCTGTGGGGGTGGAAAGTATTACAGGGTAGGAGCCTTTCAATGTGGGCTGGAGTGGAGAATTTGGGGACCCATCTTTCCAGATTTTAAATAGGACTTGTGTTCCTGGAGCATATAGTGGTAGCCCTTCAGAATCTTTTGGGTCCTGGTTGGCACCCCATAAATATATTTCTTGTTGGAATTGCCCAATGGCCATGGTATAAGACCAGAGGGTCTGAGTCTCTGGATCTAGGAAGATGTGATTGATATAAGTAAAAAGTCTCCCATATAGCATCTCATAAGGGCTAAACCCCCCCCTGGAGAAGGAAATGGCAACCCACTCCAGTATTCTTCCCTGGAGAATCTCATGAACAGAGTAGCCTGCCAGACTACAGTCCATGAGGTCACAAGAGTCAAAAACAACTTAGTGACTAAACCACCACCAGTAAGCACTAAGACCAACCTGTTCCCTAGGGGCAATTTGGGTGTGGAGGAAATCCAATGGTAAAGCCTCCTTCCATCGGAGGGAAGTCTCCTGGGTTACCTTTTTTATTGTTGATTTTAAGAATTCGTTGGCTCTTTCTACTTTTCCTGAAGACTGAGGCCTCCAGGAAGAATGGAGGTAATAAGTAATGCCCAAAGGTTTAGAGGCTCCTTGGTGACCTCAGAAGTAAATGATATCTTATTGTCAAGTTGTAATGACCTGGGCAGGCCAAATCTCACAATGATTTCATGGAACAGTTTGCTTGTTTGTTTACTATCTCCTTGGCCTTCTCAGTCCAGGTGTAAAAACCTTCAATCCACCCTGTGAATGTATCTGTCATGACTAGTAGATATTTATACCCTTTAGAAACTAGCATCTGGGGGAAGTCCATCTGCCAGTGCTCTCCTGGATAGGTCCCATGATATTGGATGGGCTGGGCCAGCTGGGGTCTTCGAGCTCCTTGCAGGTTGTTTAACTGATGAATGGGACAAGAGGAGAGCACTTGCCTTGTAGTTATTTGGAGGCCTGTTTCTCTGAAGGACCTTTCTAGTAATCTTTGGAGGGCCTTGTCCCCCTATTAGTGGCGGCATGTCAGGAGTTAACTAACTTCCATTGGAAGTTCTGAGGCAGAAAAAAAAGGAGTCCCTCCTTTTGGAACACCTCATATGATCTTGAAAGCTTCACTCTTAACTTTAAGAGTCTCGCCTTCAGTATATGAAGGTGTTTCTAGCAAATTAGTCTGTGGGACTAAAGTGGCAACCTCTATTAGGCCATTGTCCTGTAATGCTGTTCTCTTAGTTGCCTGATCAGCTGCTTAGTTCCCTCGTGCCACTTCCATGCTCCCTTTTTGGTGTCTTTACAATGCGAGACTGAAACCTCAGGGGGGAGATCGACTGCCTCTAAGAGCTAAAGGATTTGATCACCATGTTTGATTGGGGTCCCTAGGGTGGTCAACTGGCCTCCTTCCTTCCAAATAGCATCATATGCATGTAGCACCAGAAAGGTATACTTGGAGTGGTCACATATAAATGATCCGTGTAAATGGCTACTCTTTTTCCTTTTCCCAGCTCTAAAGTTCAAGTGAGGGCTATGAGCTCAGCCAACTGGGCTGAAGTACCTGGTGTGGCTCAGAGGTTACAGCATCTGCCTCCAATGCAGGAGACCTGGGTTCGATCCCTCAGTTGGGAAGATCCCCTGAAGATGGAAATGGTAAACCACTCCAGTATTCTTGCCTGGAGAATCCCATGGACGGAGAAGCCTGGTAGGTTACAGTCCACAGGGTCACAAAGAGTCGGACACAACTGAGCGACTTCATTTTTTACCTGGTGACAAAGGTTTAGCCTCTATGGCCTCAAAATCAGAGACTACCACATATCTGGCTTTTCTTTTTCCATCTAAGACAAAGCTGCTTCCATCAGTGTACCAGATTTCCTCAGGATTGGTCAGAGGATTTTCTGACAACCCTCTTGGGATTTTGTCCAATGCTCCAAAGTTTCTAGGCAATAGAGAAAGGGGAGAGAGCCCTCAGGGGTAGGCAAGAGGGTAGCTGATTTAAGAACCTCACAAGGGGATATAGCCAGGCCTGGATTTTCCATCAGCACTACTTGATATCTGAGGATCCTTTGATCAGACATCCATAAATGGCCTCTCCCATTCAGGAGTTGTTTCACTTGGTGGCTGGTAAAAATAGTTATTTTGCCTTCAAGAGAGAGTTAAAGTATCTTCTATCAGGACTACAATAGCTGAAAGCTTTCAAAGGCAGGGAGGCCAGACTTGGGCAGTTGGGTCGAGCCTTTTGGATTAGAAAGATACAGGCTGGGGCTCAGGTCCCAATCTTTGAGTTAACACTCTCAAGGCTATCCCTTCCTTTTCGTGGACCTATAATTGAAATGCTTTTCCTGGGCCTGGCAACCTCAAGATGGGTGCTTGACCTAAGAATTCTTTTAGTGTAGCCTCTGCCTCCTTTTGAGGAGTTCCCCACATCAGTAGGATTAAATCATCCCGTCCCTTCAAGTTTTCATATTAAGGCTGAATAATTAGACCATAGTTGGGTATCCAGATTCTACAATACTTGGTTGGCCCCAGGAAAGCTCACAGTTGTTTTCAAGTCATGGGGTGGGGGGGAGGGGGGAGGACTCCTTGTACTCAGTCAGAGGACAGCCTCCTGTACCCATGCATAATCTGAACTCTCAGGTAAGTGACTTCTGTACCTTTGTCTTAGAATGGGAGACTTTAATGCCCTCTCTGTCAAAAATTTAGAACCTCAGTTGCACATCAATGGGCATTTTTCTCATCTGGAGAGCAGATCAGTAGGTCATCTACATATTGTAATATTTTCCCATTAGGTCTCAGGTCCAGATTTAGCATATACTGGCTAAGAGCCTGTCCAGACAAGTGGTGGCTATCTCTGAACCCCTGAAGTAATACTGCCTCACTCATTTGTGGTGTTTTTCTCCTGGAACCTCCCACTTGAAGGAAAAAAGATATTGGGAGTATTTAACCCGTGGTATGCTAAAGAATGCATCCTTAAGATCCAGGACTCTAAACCACTTGGCACTGGGTGGGATTTCTGCCAAGATTACATAGGGATTGGGTACTGTGGGATGGACGGGGACTACAGCTTCACTTATCATTTGGAGGCTTTTAACCCATCACCAGGCCCCATTCTTTTTCTTTACGGGGCAGATCAGGGTGTGGCCTGACGAATTGGTGGGGACCAATAGCCCACAAGCAGGGATTTTATTTATTAGAAGCTGTAGTCTTTCACAATCTTTTCTTCTGAGGGTGTATTATTTCCATTTTGGAAACCAAGTGGAAACCAAATGGGACTTTGTCCCAATGTTCCAAAACATAATCCTCATTAGACAATGATGACAAGTTCAGCTTGGTGGGCTCATCTAGGATTCCCAGGAATCTCCTGTTCCCACACATGGGGGTTAATTTTGTCCTCCCATAATTCTTGGTCCCTCCCTTTTGGAGAGGGTGTAATAGGTTCCTCAGTAGTAACCAGAAGCTGTAGGGCTCTAGGGGCTAAAAAGCTTCACATCACAAGGGTGGCCCCAAGCTTAGTGAGTATATCTTTTCCCAATAAGGGAGTAGGACACTCAGGGACCACCAGAACATCGTGGTGGCGGGGGTGGGGGGGGGGGGTTGTGTGTGGAATATTTATCCATCCCAGCAACAAAGAAGTGCTCTGATAAATCTTTTTTTGTAACTTTTTTTTCCTGTAGTACCCAAAATGGTACAGGTTTGGGAAGAGAAGGCTCCAGAGTAGGAGGTCAGGACAGAATAGGTAGCCCCTGTGTCAACCAAGAAATTCTCAGACCTACCTGCCACATCCAGTTGCACCTTTGGCTCCTGTAATGGTTATCTGTGATAGGCAGCCAGGCTGGAACAGGCCACTTTGGTCCTGTTGAACCATAGTGAGAGAAGGCTTATTACTTGACCTTGAGGCTCTTGGGTTCCAAGGGCAGAGTGTCACCCAACGTCCCAGCAGATGGAATCTGTAGCAAGCCATATTTTAGGTGACTTGCCATAGTTTGGAAACTCTTTGGCTCAATGTCCCACTTGCCTACAGATTAGGCATTTGCCTCATGCCTTGTCCTTCAAGGACTCAAGGTTTGTCATAAGGGTTCCCTGGAGGGTGGCCAGCATCTGGGCATGCCTTGTCTCTCCCTCTCTCCCTTTCCTGTGCCTTGGCTTTCCTCTCCTGTTCTCTCTTATAAAATATATTGGTGGCTGTCTGGACCACCTCATCTAAAGAGGCAACAGGGTCCTGCTGCTGTAGCTGTTGTAACTTTGTCCTGATGTCTGATGCACAGATATGGGGAGGGAGGAGGGACAAGGGTTCAGGATGGGGAACACATGTATACCTATGGCAGATTCATTTTGATATATGGAATTTGTCCTTTAAAATCACCTGTCCCTCATAAGAGTCTAAGTCCATATTGGTAAACTTTTGGAGGTCCTCTTTTAGCTTTTGTAGAAAGACAATGGTGTTCGCACTGGGATCCTGAATTATTGCTAAGACTGGGCATACCACCACAACTAATAGACTTCCTTCTATTTTCATGGGTGGGCTTCCTTAAGGGTGAGTCTTTCTGAGGCTTATCCTACCCAGTACTGGTGCAACCTGAGAGCCAGGAAAACCTAGATCAGGGTGCAGGTCCCCAGGCAGGTTGAGGTTTGACAACCTCCTGAAGAGCAAATCCCCAGGCAGGTAGAGGCAGGTCAACCTCCTGGGACACCAGGCTGGAGTTGGGCATCCCCAAAGTCTCCAGCGTGACTAGTGCTGGGTAGGATTAAGGGGTTGTAATTTTAACTAATTGCTGGTTTGTCCACCACGGGTGGGAGTAGATACCATGATGCAAAGCAATCCGAATCTGTGCACTCAGACTGGGAACATGGAGAAATAGCCATAAACCTTATCCTCTCATTGCTCAGAGATAATATAAGTAACTGATTTCCTCCCTTAGTCCTCCATAAGAACAGTTTAGGGTGTCTCCAATGGTAAACATTTCATTGTCATAGACCCAGTCTAGGTTATAACAGAAGCAATGATAAATTAGCGGGTTATCTGGTCCTGTTAGGGGTATTAAGAGTATTTTAATAATAAGCTGGGTGAAGAGATGTTGCCTACAGAGGAGAAAGGGTCCTGGTTGTAGGAGTTAGTAAGTGGCTTAATTGATAAGAGGAAACAGACAAGATATTCCATAAAAGTAGAGTGGAGATTTGAGCCAGGGGTATGTTTGTAATTTTTGGAGAAGGGTGGAAGTATTCAAGCCCAAAAGGCCTACAGGGTTAAACCCCAAAGTGGCAAACATTGTCCCTGGAAGCCCAATTGCCCTTGAAGGGATGCCACCAACAGATGGACTTCTAGCAGGCACACAGTGCCTGCCACCCACCCTAGCGGGTTCACTGAGAGATGGTGTTGTCACACATGTTGTAGGAAACATGGAAGATGAAGGCCTCTAGTGCGATTGGATATTATACAGTATTTTCTTCCCAAGGGTCAGCTATTTTCTGGTTGTTCCACCAGAAGGTTGTAGATTCAACGTTGTGGACCTGGATGGGGCTCATGAAAAGAGCATGAAACAGGAGGGAAGGGGGCAGGGCGCAACTTTTGAAAGAATAACATAGCCCAAGGAGATAACATAAACTGATGAAAATAAAATACTTCCAAAATGTCTGACAAGTGGGCTTCAATTAAACCTTGATCCTCAATCTGCAAGCTAAATGACATGCCCAGAGGCTCCATGACAGTTCCAAGGCTCTATCAAAAGACCAAGTAGTGGTTGGTTCCCCAATTGTTGGAATGATCTTCCTACTCATTACCATATGAAATGACTCAGTCCATAAAAACTAACCATACCACATTTCATGGTTGCCAGTCAACTTATGTAATGACCCACATCCTGGAGTGTGTTTCTTTCTGAATCTGAACAAACCCATGTCTTACCTATGGCTGTGTCTCTTAGTGAATTATTTCAACAATGAGAAAACAAGAACCTGAGATTCATTAGGTCCTGAAACCAGGCACCATGGATTTTGGCTTGATTTGAGTCCCTGCCATGTAGGTTCATGTCCCAATCTTAGGTAAATGGTTTCAATCACAATTTTCAGAAATAGAAAGTGGAAGCCCTGCCAGATACTTTGTAAACAGCAGCATAGATGGAGAGAGGATCTGAAGGATGGGAGGAAAAAGCTGCGGGAAGAGCATGCCAAGGAATCTCTTTCATAATCTGCCAGAAAGCTGCTAAATAATTGACCTGTACCCACAGGTTTCATTACCCTGATCCTTGGCACAAAGGGGATTAAGGATAGAAGAACCATCATCTGCTTGGGCAACAGCTACTAGGGCACAGCAGATAGAGTAGCCTTTGGGACACACTGTGGAGCAGCCGCTGTCAGTGTCTTTCAATTGTAACCACTGCCACTTCCTGTTCACAGTGGGTTCGAGGAGACAAGAAATGAAAGATCATAAAGGAATTAAGATTTTGTTAGTCATATATCTTTCCAGCCATAGAGGTGAGGTCTTCCTACCTTAACCAGAGGTCTTCTGGAATCTGAGACTGAGCTACATGAACTTTCTCCCAGATTAGCTTTTGGATTAAAGATTTACTGAGCATGGCCCACCCATCAGAGCAGGACCCAGCTTCCCCCACAAACAGTCCCTACCATCAGGAAACTTCCGCAAGCCTCTTATGCAGAGGGTAGACAGAATGAAAACCACAATTACAGAAAACTAAGCAAACTGATCACATGGATCATTTATAACTCAATGAAACTATAAGCCATGCCATGCAGGGCCACCCAAGAAGTAAGAAGAGGTGGCAAGAATACACAGAAGAACTATACAAAAAAGATCTTCATGATCCAGATAACCACGATGGTGTGATCACTCACCTAGAGCCAGACATCCTGGAATGTGAAGTCAAGTGGGCCTTAGGAAGCATCACTATAAACAAAGCTAATGGAGGTGATGGAATTCCAGTTGAACTATTTCAAACTCAAAAGATGATGCTGTGAAACTGCGGCAATCAATATGCCAGGAAATATGGAAAACTCAGCATTGGCCACAGGATTGGACAAGGTCAGTTTTCATTCCTATTCCAAAGAAAGCAATGCCAAAGAATGTTAAACTACCACAAAATTGCAGGCATCTTGCACACTGGCAAAGTAATGCTCAAAATTCTACCAACCTAGGCTTCAGCAGTACACGAACTGAGAAATTCCAGAAGTTCAAGCTGAATTTAGAAAAGACAGAGGAACCAGAGATCAACATCTATTGGATCATAGAAAAAACAAGAGAATCCCAGAAAAAAAAAAAAAAAAATCTACTTTATTGACTACATCAAAGCCATTAACTGTGTGGATCAAAATAAACTGCAGAAAATTCTTAAAGGGATGGGAATACTAGACCACCTTACCTGCTTCTTGAGAAATCTGAATGCAGGTCAAGAAGCAACATTTAGAAACGAACATGAAACAATGGACTGGTTCTCAATTGAGAAAAGTGTACATCAAAGCCTTATACTTTCACTCTGCTTATTTAAGTTATATGCTGCTGCTGCTGCTGCAGTGTACATCAAACAAAATGCTGGGCTGGATGAAGCACAAGCTGAAATCAAGATTTCCAGGAGAAATATCAATAACCTCAGAGAAGCAGATGACATCACCCTTACAGTGGAAAGTGAAAAGGAACTAAGAAGACTCTTGATGAAAGTGAAAGAGGAGAGAGAAAAAGCTGGCTTAAAACTTAACTCTCAAAATATAAACATCATGGCATCTGATCCTATTGAATCATGGCAAATACATGGCATAGCAATGGAAAAAGTGAGAGACATTTTTGTTGTTGTTGGAATCCAAAATCACTGCAAATGGTGGCTGCAACCATGAAATTAAAAGATGCTTGCTCCTTGGAAGTAAAGCCATGACAAAATGAAACAGCATATTAAAAAGCAGAGACATTACTTTGCCAGCAATGGTCTGTCTAGTCAAAGCCAGAATTTTTCCAGTAGTCATGTATGGATTTGAGAGTTTGACCCTAAAGAAAGCTGAACACTGAAGAATTAATACTTTTTAACTGTGGTATTCGAGAAGATTCTTGAGAGTCCCTTGGACTGCAAGGAGATCCAACCACTCACTCCTAAAGGAAATCAGTTCTGAATATTCATTGGAAGAACTGATGCTGAAGCTGAAGCCCCAAAACTTTAGTTACCTGATGCTAAAAACTGACTCATTGGAAAAGACCTGGGAAAGTCTGAAGGTAGGAAGAGAAGTGAATGACAGAGGATAAATTGGCTCAATGGCATCACAGACTTGAAGGACCTGAATTTGAGCAAGATCTAGGTGTTGGTGATGGACAGGGAAGTCTGGCCTGCTGTAGTCCATGGGGTCACAAAGTGTCAGACACACTGAATGATTGAGCTGAACTGATAGAGCAGTGGGTTTTTGAACCTTTATAAGATTATTTTTGCTCTTCAAAAAGGATAAGTGTTAAGATTGCATTTTCCTTAAAGATGAAGGAGAGTGGGTCAATCTACTTGGTTATCCTGTACTACTAACAACACTGTTCTTTATACTGTTGACTAAAAAATAAAGTCACAGCCTAAAAGTAGAGTTATTTTATTTGATGGGAACGTTTTTGACATTCTGGGAGACAGCATCTCGGTAGCTCTGAGAAAACTGCTCCAAAGAAGCATTAATGTTAATCAGGATATGTACAGATTTTTAACAAAGGGAGCAGGCAGTCTTAACATCAAAGATCAAGTATCAATTTAAGGAATTTAGCATTTTATGTATGGGAAAATACAAGAATCTGGGTTCACTGAATTCATTCCTTTCATATGCAGCTCAACTATCTGGGGCCAATCCTGTTTCTTCAATTACCTTGCTTTTTGCATTCCCCCAGCTCCTCAGCAGTCACCATGGAGAGTGGCAGTGAGGCAGAAATTGCTAAACAGTGTAGGTCCCTGAGACCTTGGTTCTTTTTATTTCAATGGTTTACTTCTCAAGTAAAGAACTCACTTTATGAACTTAAAACTATACTCTTTGTTCCATCTTCCAGGCTTTCAGAGCAATACTTCCCTAATCTGGTAAATCAGAAAACATTCAGACCCAAGACAAGACAATCATTAACTGCTATCCAGCTTATCAAGAAGAATACTAAGTGAACCATTAACTCTTAGCCTATACATGTGATCCCTAAATAATGGTCTGTAGTCATGAGAAAGGGTTGAGGGATGGCAACTCAGTGTCTGGGGAAACAGAAAAACTGGGGACCAAAGGGAGTCATAAAGATGTCACATTGGACACGGTGGTTTTTAAATTAATTGGTTAGAAATTACATATGTTGAAATGGGATGTACAGATAAATACTAGTAAAGAAATAAACTCCTATAATTCCCACCTATTAAGGCACTCCACCTTGACAGAGCATCTGTACTGAAAGCTTTACACCCTCTCGCTCTAAAGTAAACTGCTTGCCTGCTTTTGTGAGTGTTTGTGTTTTCATGAAATTCATTCATTGGATCTATGAACAAGAATTTAAATTCCCATTTCAGCACCACCAGCTAGACTGCAGTTTTGGGAGCCCTCATTCATATTTGGAGGGCAGAAATCAATGATGGCTGTGACATTTCTTCATTAATATTGTGGGAGATATTCCTTTCACAATAGACACAGTTATATTTATTGCTTGCTAATATAACTTTACTCTGAATAGAAATATTCACATAAATTTGAATTTTAGTGTACTACTCTAAAAGATGGTTTTATGTTTTTCAGTGAAAATGTAACCATGTTCAATATATATATATATATATATATATATATATATATATATGTATATATACCACATGACTTGGGAATAGGGTTATGATTATCTAATTCTATACAGTCAGATCACATCAGATCAGTCACTCAGCCGTGTCCGACTTTTTGCGACCCCATGAATCACAGCACGCCAGGCCTCCCTGTCTATCAACAACTCCCAGAGTTAACTGAGACTCATGTCCAGCAAGTCAGTGATGCCATCCAGCCATCTCATCCACTGTCGTCCCCTTCTCCTCTTGCCCCCAAACCCTCCCAGTATCAGGGTCTTTTACAATGAATCAAAACTTCGCATGAGGTGGCCAAAGTACTGGAGTTTCAGCTTTAGCATCATTCCCTCCAAAGAAATCCCAGGGCTGATCTCCTTCAGAATGAACTGGTTGGATCTCCTTGCAGTTCAAGGGACTCTCAAGAGTCTTCTCCAACACCACAGTTCAAAAGCATCAATTCTTCAGCACTCAACCTTCTTCACACTCCAACTCTCACATGCATACATGACCACAGGAAAAACCATAGCCTTGACTAGACGGATCTTTGTTGTCAAAGTAATGTCTCTGCTTTTGAATAGGCTATCTAGGTTGGTCATAACTTTCCTTCCAAGGAGTAAGTGTCTTTTAATTTCATGGCTGCAGTCACCATCTGTAGTGATTTTGGAGCCCAGAAAAATAAAGTCTGACACTGTTTCCACTGTTTCCCCATCTATTTCCCATGAAGTAGTGGGACTGGATGCCATGATCTTGGTTTTCTGAATGTTGAGCATTAAGCCAACTTTTTCACTCTCCTCTTTCACTTTCATCAAGAGGCTTTTTAGTTCCTCTTCACTTTCTGCCATAAGGGTGGTGTCATCTGCATATCTGAGGTTATTGATATTTCTCCCGGCAATCTTGATTCCAGCTTGTGCTTCTTCCAGCCCAGCGTTTCTCATGATGTACTCTGCATATAAGTTAAATACACAGGGTGACAATATACAGCCTTAACGGACTCCTTTTCCTATTTGTAACCAGTGTGTCGTTCCATGTCCAGTTCTAACTGTTGCTTCCTGACCTGCATACAAATTTCTCAAGATGCAGATCAGGTGGTCTGGTATTCCCACCTCTTGAATAATTTTCAACAGTTTATTGTGATCCACACAGTCAAAGGCTTTGGCATAGTCAATAAAGCAGAAATAGATGTTTTTCTGGAACTCTCTTGCTTTTTCCATGATCCAGTGGGTGTTGGCAATTTGATCTCTGGTTCCTCTGCCTTTTCTAAATCCAGCTTGAACATCAGGAAGTTCACAGTTCACATATTGCTGAAGCCTGGCTTGGATAATTTTGAGCATTACTTTACTAGCGTGTGAGATGAGCGCAATTGCGCGGTAGTTTGAGCATTCTTTAGCATTGACTTTCTTTAGGATTGGAATGAAATCTGACCTTTTCCAGTCCTGTGGCCACTGCTGAGTTTTCCAAATTTGCTGGCATACTAAGTGCAGCAGTTTCACAGCATCATCTTTCAGGATTTGGAATAGCTCAACTTGAATTTCATCACCTCCACTAGCTTTGTTCATAGTGATGCTTTCTAAGGCCCACTTGACTTCACATTCCAGGATGTCTGGCTCTAGGTTAGTGATCACACTATCGTGATTATCTGGGTCATGAAGATCTTTTTTGTACAGTTTTTCTGTGTTCTCTTGCCATCTCTTCTTAATATCTTCTGCTTCTGTTAGGTCCATACCATTTCTGTCCTTTATCGAGCTCATCTTTGCATGAAATGTTCCTTTGGTATCTCTGATTTTCTTGAAGAGATCCCTAGTCTTTCCCATTCTGCTGTTTTCCTCTATTTCTTTTCACTGATTGCTGAAGAAGGCTTTCTTATCTCTTCTTGCTATTCTTTGGAACTCTGCATTCAGATGTTTATATCTTTCCTTTTCTCCTTTGCTTTTTGCTTCTCTTCTTTTTACAGCTGTTTGTAAGGCCTCCCCAGACAGCCATTTTGCTTTTTTGCATTTCTTTTCTATGGGAATGATCTTGATCCCTGTCTCCTTTACAATGTCACAAACTCAGTCCATAGTTCATCAGACACTCTATCTATTAGATATAGGCCCTTAAATCTATTTTTCACTTCCACTGTATAATCATAAGGGATTTGATTTAGGTCATACCTGAATGGTGTAGTTGTTTTCCCTACTTTCTTCAATTTAAGTCTGAATTTGGCAATAAGGAGTTCATCGTCTGAGCCACAGCCAGTTCCTGGTCTTTTTTTTTTTTTTCTGACTGTATAGAGCTTCTCCATCTTTGGCTGCAAAGAATATAATCAATCTGATTTTGGTGTTGATATGAACATGTATTTTGATATTTATATGAATTTAATAGTTTAAATTCAAGAGGCCAAAGCTAGCACTGAAAAAATTTCACAAAAGTTAAAACACAATACTGAAACAGATATGCCAACATATGTAGCATCACTAATAAAAAATTACTGAAACATTAGGATAAAAATTAAATACTGATTAATGCACCAAATTGAAATATATATATTTATAATTTCACAGATTATCACTCCTGCTTTCACATTGCTTTTAAAAGTGTGAAATGGTACACTCTTTTGAAGGGCTGTTTGACTGCATTATCAAAAGCTATATATCTATGCTTGCTGGTTCTCTAAGAAGTATCCCTCTGGGAATTAGTCTAAGAATATAATCAAATATAGGAAAAAAGATTTAGACATAATGATCCTGAAAGCATATGCAATGGAACAAAGCAAAGATCAAATTCAGTTCAATTCAGTTCAGTTCAGTCACTCAGTCATGTCCAACTCTTTGTGATCCCATGAATCGCAGCACGCCAGGCCTCCCTGTCTATCACCAACTCCCAGAGTTCACTCAAACTCACATCCATCAAGTCCGTGATGCCACCCAGCCATCTCATCCTCTGTTGTACCCTTCTCCTCCTGCCCCCAATCCCTCCCAGCATCAGAGTCTTTTCCAATGAGTCAACTCTTCGCATGAGGTTGCCAAAGTACTGGAGTTTCCGCTTTAGCATCATTCCTTCCAAAGAACACGCAGGGCTGATCTTTAGAATGGACTGGTTGGATGTCCTTGCAGTCCAAGGGACTCTCAAGAGTCTTCTCCAACACCACAGTTCAAAAGCATCAGTTCTTTGGCATGAAAGTATTTTAAATATAATTTATAACACAATCAATAGATTTTACCAGACAAATAAAGTAATCTTAAAAAGGAATAATCATAACTGAAATTATGTTAATAATTTATGTTAATAATGCTAGCTATGAAAATATGCAAAATGTTATTACATAGAGACCTAGAGATACAAATGACCACAATTTACAGCCAAAGATAGATATTTCTGTATTTCTATCTCTGCATTAACATTTTATTAAATAATATTTACTTTTAGATAAATATGTAACAAAATATTTCTAATAGTCATCTCTGGATGAAATATTGATAGAGTGTGAATGCATGAGAGATGCTTTTTAATGTGTCTTTGTTTAACTAATAGATTTCCAAGTAAAATAAATATTAAGAAATATATGAGAGGGAGAGGGTGGGAAGATTTGGGAGAATGGCATTGAAACATGTAAAATATCATGTATGAAACGAGTTGCCAGTCCAGGTTCGATGCACGATACTGCATGCTTGGGGCTGGTGCACTGGGACGACCCAGAAGGATGGAATGGGGAGGGAGGAGGGAGGAGGGTTCAGGATGGGGAACACATGTATACCTGTGGCGGATTCATTTTGATATTTGGCAAATCTAATACAGTTATGTAAAGTTTAAAAATAAAATAAAATTAAAAAAAAAAAAAGAAATATATGCTTCTTTTACCATTGCTAAAATGTATGTTTAATTTATTTGTAATAATATTTTTATGTTATGGACAGAAGTAAATTAAAAATTCTCCTTTTAATTACATTTAAAAGACATATATAAAAAGTATAAATTCAACAAATGAATTCAGCAATTTTGGAGACACAGGGAAATTAGGAAACAAAATACATTAACATCAGAATATGTGCCATTTCTATTATGCTCATAATTGACATTGTGATATGAAATACTTTATTCTCTACCCTCTACCAGTAAACAAGTCTTTTCCAATTGCACATTTCTGAGCCCAGGTGAAACTAAGCCATTTATTTGGAAAATATTAGCTACTTCCTCCCCAGTAAGCACTGGGGAGCTGGAGGGATTTATGATGTGGCTATCCACCACATTGGCCATCTCTTACTGTAAACAAGGAATTAGTATCTGAAAAACAAAGAAAACAGGATTGGCCCCAGATAGCTACATGCATATGAAGGAAATGATTTCAGCAAGCCAAGACTCTTACATTTTCCTATACATCATTCATTAAATTACTCAGTCATGTTGAAGGAGGAAACAGACAGAACAGGCTCCATCTTGAAAGCAGGACTCCATCTTGGGTGGGACTGTGGACTTTGAGCTATATGCCCAGTATCTCTGAAACAACATACGAACTGGAAAACCAGGCCCCCTGGATGGAAGAACCCCAGGGCTCGTACGTAGACTCTCTGTGGCCTAAAAGAATACCCTAATTACCTGTGTAACTGAATAGAATAATAAATTCTATTATGCTTATTGGGGTATGACCACAGGCCTATTGAAAACTGTCCATTGTTAACTACCTAGGATTAAGGCATATGAATCACGGGTTAACTTTGATTGTATCTTTCTTTTCCTTTGTTCAGACTAGTTTCAAGGAATTTGGGGAGGTGGGTTTGGGCATGTACACTTAGGGTGTATAAGGATTTTAGAAAAACTGGTCAGGGTCCTTGGCTAAGAGGAGACTCTGCCTTGGGCCCACCGGTGTCATAAACTCCACTATCTGTATTGTCCTTCTGAGTGAGTTTTTTTTTTTTTTTTTTCTTTTCCCCCAGAACGCATGGCTACAACATTTGGTGCATTGGCCAGGAAACTCCTCACTTCGAGGAGATAAGTCCCATTTGGGACTACTCCGAGGGCTGCGGCTCGAATCTTCTAGAGGGGAGAAGGCGCCTCGCCCTTCTGGAAGGATTCTGCTTCTCAATGCTCAGACCTTTCATGTTAGCAGGGAGTGGATGGCAGCAGGGGAACTGAGCGCTCAGGTGAGGAGGAACCCACCCAGTAGGGTGGAAGAGGGGGCCTGATCACTCCCCTGGGAGGGATTAGAAGGGGTACAGACCCACAGGAGCCTGGAATAGGCAGGTGGCAACGATTGCTTGGTACACAGGTTGACGAGCGTGTTAGGGCTTAGGGAGGAAATTTGTGAAGGTCATTTAGGAGGTGGTGTCCTTGCTGTCTTGGGGAAAATTATTACCACCTAATTGCCAGGGGATTTTTAGGAGAAGAAACTTGGTTTTTGTGTGCTTGTATTCTGCCCTCCCCAAGCAGGGGTCCCATCTGCTATGAAATTCTTGACCCCCTCGGAATTGTCAGGCTAGAAGGAGGGGGATACATAAGTGAGTACAAATTGGCTTTTCTGGAGATGGCCTGGGACATGGGATATTTAACCCATCCATATTTTATGACCCCACAGTCCCATGGCTCTTCTCCATACAAAATTGTGTATGGGAGGCCCCTTCTCATAATAAGACAGGTGTCAACAAATTTGCCTCAGGTAAGGGGAGATGAGATTTCCCAGCAGATGGAACAACTGGGTAAGGTAATAAATCAGATAACTAAGTTTGTACAAGAAAGGGTGCCATTCCCCCTTGGGGAACAGATTCATGAATTTGTGCCCAGGGATCAAGTGTGGTCAAGGACTAGAAACATGACTCCTTGGCCCCACATTGGAAGGGTACATATACTGTTGTTCTAACCAGCCCTACTGCAGTTAAAGTTGCAGGTGTCACTCCCTGGATCCTTCACATGAGGGTGAAGAGAGCATACCACACAGACCCGGAGGACGCCTAGCGGACTACACAAAAGGACCCTACTGATCCCCATGAAACCAAGATCATCTCAAAGAAGAAGAAAGAGATGAAGCTCTACAATCAACTGCTGCTACAAGGACTTGCTGGTTATCTTGAGATTAACCATAGTTTCAGTACAAAGAGGGACCTGTGCTATAATTAAAGTTGAATGTTGTGTATATGTTCCTGATTTATCTGGCTATATATCAGCCACCCTAGATGACATGAAAGGTCAAGTAAAAGTTATGTCTGATGATAATTTTCCTTTTTGGTCTTCGGTCCTAACTTGGGTGAAGGGTGATTGGTGGAAAACTATATTTACCATTGTTATAGTTGCCTTGATAGTTCTTCTTTGTGGACCCTTTATTTTACAAAGTATTGTGAACTTTGTAACCCAAAGGTTGATGTCATTCTCCCAAACTGGAGGTCGGAGAGTCAGGGTGCAATATATCCCTAAGAATGATGCTCATACTATGAGTTAAGAGCATCAAGAGGGGGGAATGAAGGAGGAAACAGACAGAACAGGCTCCATCTTGAAAGCAGGACTCCATCTTGGGTGGGACTGTGGACTTTGAGATATATGCCCAGTATCTATGGAAATGGCATACCTACTGGAAAACCAAGCCCCCTGGATGGAAGAGCACCAGGACTCATACCTAGACTCTCTGTTGCCTAAAAGAATACCCTAATTATCTGTGTAACTGAATAGAATCATAAATTCTATTATGATTATTGGGATATGACTACAGGCCTATTGATAATTGTCCACTGTTAACTACTACTAACTAGGCTTAAGGCATATGAATCATGGGTTAACTTTGATTGTATCTTTGTTTTCCTTTGCTCAGACTAGTTTCATGGAATTTGTGGAGGTGGGTTTGGGCATGTACACTTAGAGTGTATAAGATTTTTAGAAAAACTGGTCAGGGTTCTTGGCTAAGAAGAGACTCTGCCTTGGGCCCACCGGTGTGATAAACTGCACTCCACTATATGTGGTGTCCTTCTGAGTGAGTTTTTTTTTTCCCAGAATGCGTGGCTACAACAATGTCCAATTCTTTGTGACCTCATGGACTGTAGCATGCCAGGTTTCTCTGTCCAAAACCAACTCCCAGAGTTTGCTGAAACTCATGTCCTTTGAGTTGGTTATGCCATCCGTTTTATCCTCTGTCATCCCCTTCTCTCCCTACCTTCAATCTTTCCCAGCATCAGGGTCTTTTCCAATGAGTCAGCCCTTCACATCAAATGGCCAAAGTATTGTAGCTTCAGCTTCAGCATCAGTCCTTCCAATGAATTTCAGGGTTAATTTCCCTGAAATTAACTGTGTGACTGATTAACTGAGTGACTGGTTTGAACTCCTTGCTGTCCAAGGGACTCTCAAGAGTCTTCTCCAACACCACAATTTGAAAGCATCAATTATTTGGTACTCAGTCTTCTATATGGTTCAAGTACATGACTACTGAGAAAAACATAGTTTTGACTATAGGAACTCTTTGTCAGCAAAGCAATGTCTCCACATTTTAGTATACTGTCTAGATCTGTCATAGTTTTTCTTCCAAGGAGCAAAAATTTCAAGGCTACAGTTACTGTCCACAGTGATTTTGGAGACCAAGAAAATAAAGTCTTTCATTGTTTCCATTATTTCTCCATTTGCCATGAAGTGATGGGACTGGATGCCATGATCTTTGTTTTTTGAATGTTCAGTTTTAATCCAGGTTTTTCACTCTCCTCTTTCACCCTCATCAAGAGGCTGCTTAGTTCCTCATCACTTTTCTATACCTAGAAGATCAATAAATATCTTCATGTGATAAATTTAGTTGTATCTCATTAATAATAATCTTTTAATATTCAGATTACCTGCCCTTTGGTGCAAACTTGTATATAGACTGGCTTTTCCCCTGCCTGTTCAGAATCTACTTTCTCAGATAACCTGAGATACTGTATCTTTGGCTCAAGTCCAAAACTTACCACCAAATAAGATCTAACTCAACTTTCAGGTTGTCCATATATATATATATATATATATATATAATTTTTTTAGTTGACAGTATTTATTTAAAATGACAAGTTAAACTTCTAAAACACATTTGAAAAAATATATATGTAAATATATATATGTAAATATTATATATATATATAAATATTATATATATGTAAATATTATATATATGTAAATATTATATATATATATATCTGGAATAGCTCAGTTGGGAGAGCGTTAGACTGAAGATCTAAAGGTCACAAAGATCATGGCATCTGGTCCCATCATTTTATGGGAAATAGATGGGAAAACAGTGGAAACAGTGTCAGACTTTATTTTTTGGGTCTTCAAAATCACTGCAGATGGTGATTGCAGCCATGAAATTAAAAGACACTTACTCCTTGGAAGGAAAGTTATGACCAACCTAGATAGCCTATTCAAAAGCAGAGACATTACTTTGCCAACAAAGGTCTGTCTAGTCAAGGCTATGGTTTTTCCTGTGGTCATGTATGGATGTGAGAGTTGGACTGTGAAGAAAGCTGAGCACCGAAGAATTGATGCTTTTGAACTGTGGTGTTGGAGAAGACTCGTGAGAGTCCCTTGGACTGCAAGGAGATCCAACAAGTCCATTCTAAAGGAGATCAGCCCTGGGTGTTCTTTGGAAGGAATGATGCTAAAGCTGAAACTCCAGTACTTTGACCACCTCATGTGAAGAGTTGACTCATTGGAAAAGACTCTGATGCTGGGAAGGATTGGAGGCAGGAAGAAAAGGGAACGACAGAGGATGAGATGGCTGGATGGCAGCACCGACTCGATGGACCTGAATTTGAGTGAACTCTGGGAGACGGTGATGGACAGGGAAGTCTGGCATGCTGCAATTCATGGGATCACAAAGAGTCAGACATGACTGAGCAACTGAACTGAACTAAAATGATACATATATATCCACACACACACACACACAGAGTGTGTTGCTCTCCATTTGTTTTTAATGAGGAACAAGAGACATATATTAGAATGGTGGCTTAAAGAAATAAGAAAAAGAAAATGTTTATTCAAATGATTTCAGAAGCCACTAAAGCATTTGCAAAAAAATAAAAAAAAAATTAAATAAATAAATAAATAAATAAAAGTAGTATCCACTTTGTATGACTAAACATTTGGTCATTTATTTTGTCAATTATAAATATAATTCACATTTTAAAGAGAAGAGCAAATGAATTTGGCTATTGTATATAGCATCATATTAAAAGCCTGTACTTTAATCTAACTAAAATGAAATAAGCAATTACTTTAGAAACTAAGATAATATGGGTTTTATTTTATTTTAAATATTTGAGTGTAGAACATCTACACTACAATCAATCCCTACACTACAGGGATACCTACATTTAGGTATCCCTGATTAAGCCAATTACTCCTGAAATTATTTTTGCAATGAATCTTTGCTTAATCAGAACTTAACTGAGATGAAAATGAATAATTACAGTTGGAATAAAAAGGTAGTGTAATGAGTTAATATAAAGTATTAGGACTGCCAATGACTTTATAATGTTATTTTGGCCGATTTTTCATTAGTAGTATTTTTTTTTTTTTTTTTTTACATAAAAGTACTGAAATATGTGAACTGTCTCATTCTCTATATGAACCAATGAAGAAACAGGGCAAAACAAGTTTATATTATATGAGCATACATTCTTTGGAGACTTCTATCTGAACTGAAACAAAGTTTATCTTAAAATTGATTATAGAACATTGGAATGAGAAAGCCATTAATAATTTCGATGAATCTGGAAAGCTAATTGCTGGGAGAAATATCAATAACCTCAGATATGCAGATGGCACCACCTTTATGGCAGAAAGTGAAGAGGAACTCAAAAGCCTCTTGATGAAAGTGAAAGTGGAGAGTGAAAAATTTGGCTTAAAGCTCAACATTCAGAAAACTAAGATCATAGCATCCGGTCCCACCACTTCATGTGAAATAGATGGGGAAACAGTGGAAACAGTGTCAGACTTTATTTTTCTGGGCTCCAAGTTCACTGCAGATGGTGACTGCAGCCATGAAATTAAAAGACGCTTACTCCTTGGAAGGAAAGTTATGACCAACCTAGATAGCCTATTCAAAAGCAGAGACATTACTTTGCCAACAAAGGTCCGTCTAGTCAAGGCTATGGTTTTCCCTGTGGTCATGCATGCATGTGAGAGTTGGACTGTGAAGAAGGCTGAGCACCGAAGAATTGATGCTTTAGAACTGTGGTGTTGGAGAAGACTCATGAGAGTGCCTTGGACTGGAAGGAGATCCACCTAGTCCATTCTGAAAGAGATCAGCCCTGGGATTTCTTTGGAGGGAATGATGCTAAAGCTGAAACTTCAGTACTTTGGCCACCTCATGCGAAGAGTTGACTCATTGGAAAAGACTCTGATGCTGGGAGGGATTGGGTGCAGGAGGAGAAGGGGACAACAGAGGATGAGATGGCTGGATGGCATCACTGACTTGATGGACATGAGTCTGAGTGAACTCTGGGAGTTGTTGATGGACAGGGAGGCCTGGCGTGCTGCAATTCATGGGGTCGCAAGGAGTCAGACACGACTGAGCAACTGATCTGATCTGATCTGGAAAGCTAATTATTCCTTGATCTTCTATTGTTTTCTATATGATAATATGAAATTTTCACCACTGAACAATAATAACTTTAACAGTATTCTTTTCATGTCTCCATATGTAAAGGATGCAGTCCTTCATAGTCTTATCTGGAAAAATGGTTTATTAATTAAAATATGTAAACTTGACAGATTGCTTAGGTAAACAAAATGAGGGTTAATTTCACATTCTAGTGAAAATGAAACTTTAGTCGTTCAGTTGTGTCCGACTTTTTGCGACCCCATGGATTTTAGACTGCCAAGCTCCTCCATCCATGGGATTTTCCATGCAAGAGTACTGGAGTTGGTTTCCATTTCCTTCTCCAGAGGATCTTCCAGATCCAGGGATTGAACCCGGGTCTCCCACATTGTAGGCAGATGCTTGTCTGAGCCACCAGTGAAGTCCCCACATTCTAGTAAGGTTATGCTCAAAATCCTTCAAACGAGGCTTCAGCACTTGAGAACTCCCTTATAAGGGAATAATTTCAGAGATAAAGACACATGTAAACTGAAAATGAAGGAAGGGAAAAAGGAAGTCAGTGGAAATGATTAAAAAAAAATGGCAGTAGAAATACTCACAGCAGACAAAGTAAACTTTAAAAAAAAATTTATAGCAAAAGATAAAGAAGGAGATTATATGAAGATGAAGAGGTCAATGCAAAGAAAAGATACAATGCTTCTTAACATGTATACACCTAATATGGGAGAGCCTAACTATATAAAGCAAATATCAACAGACATAGTGGGAGAAATTGATATATGTCTACCACAAGAAAAAAGAAAAATCTCATATAAACCACCCAACCTATGCCTTAATGGAATAATAAAAAGGAGAAAAAGCCTGAAGTCAGCAGAAGGAAGGAAAGAATAAAGCTCAGAGAAGAAATAAATAAAATAGAGACTAAAATAAAGTTGTTGGTTGTTGTTGTTGTTGTTGTTTTTTAAAGATCAACAAAATTGACAAACCTTTAGCCAGGTTTATTAAGAAATAAAGAAAGAGGACCCAAATAAACAATATGGAAAATGAGAGAGACATGACATGACAACATATATCAGAAAACCATAATAATCAAAAGAGAATACAAAGAACAGTTATACACCAACAAATATGAAAGCCTAGAACTTTCTGCAAACATAATCTTACAAGACTGAATCAGGAAGGAATATATCCTCTGAATAGATGAATTGTTAGTAGCAAAATTGATTTTACAATAAATAAAGTCTAAGAAAACAAAATTCAAGGATCTGATAGTTCCTCTGGGAAATTATACCAAACATATAAGAAGCCTTGGAGCAGGAAATGGCAACCCACTCCAGTGTTCTTGCCTGGAGAATCCCAGGGACGGGGGAGCCTGGTGGGCTGCTGTCTATGGGGTCGCACAGAGTCGGACATGACTGAAGTGACTTAGCAGTATAAGAAGACTAACACCTATATTCTCAAACTATTAAAATAAAAAAATGAAGAGGATCGGACACACCCTAATTAATTGTATGAAGTTATTTCCATGAAACCAAAATCATTCAAAGACACTATTAAAAAAAAATTAAAAGGCAAGCCAATCTCTTGGATAAACATAGATGCAAAAATGCTCAAAAATATTAGTTAAATTCAACAATATATAAATTTTTTCATACACTATGAGCAAACGGGATTTATTTCAGTAATGTAAGGATGATTCAGTATTTGCAAAGCAATCACTGTGATACTCCACATTAAAAAAATAAGGAAGACTAAAAGTCACATGACTATCTCAATATTCACAGAAAAAGCATTTGACAAGTCAGCATCCATTCATGAAAAACATTCATCAAGTTTGGTATGTAGAGAACATATTTCAACATTTTAGAGGCCATTTGTGACAAACCCACTGCTAACATCATATTCAGTCATGGTGAAAAGATAAAAGCACTTCCTCTAATATCAACGACAATATAAAAATTCCCACCCTCACCACTTTTCCTTAACATAGAATTGGAAGTCTTATCCCCACAGCAATAAGAAAAGAAAAATAAAAAGCATCCTGATTGGAAGAGAAGGCGTTCAGTTCAGTTCAGTTCAGTTGCTCAGTCGTGTCCAACTCTGTATGACCCAATGGACTGCAGCAGGCCAGGCCTCTGTCCATCACCAACTCCTGGAGTTTACTCAAACTCATGTCCATTGAGTCTGTGATGCCATCTAACCATCTCATCCTCTGTCTTCCCCTTCTCCTCCTGCCCTCAATCTTTCCCAGCATCAGGGTCTTTTCAAATGAGTCACTTCTTCTCACCAGGTGGCCAAAGTATTGGAGTTTCAGCTTCAACATCAATCCTTCCAATGAATATTCAGGACTGATTTCCTTTAGTATGGACTGGTTGGATCTCCTTGCAGTCCAAGGGACTCTCAAGAGTCTTCTCCAACACCACAGTTCAACAGCATCAATTCTTCTGCATTCAGCTTTCTTTGTAGTCCAACTCTCACATCCATAAATAACTACTGGAAAAACCATAGCTTTGACTAGACGAACCTTTGTTGGCAAAGTAATGTCTCTGCTTTTGAATATGCTGTCTAGGTTAGTCATAACTTTTCTTCCAAGGAGTAAACGTCTTTTAATTTCCTGGTTTCAGTCATCATCTGCAGTGATTTTGAAGCCCCCCAAAAATAAAATCAGTCACTGGGTCCACTGTTTCCCCATCTATTTGCCCTCAAGTGATGGGACCAGATGCCATGATCTTAGTTTTCTGAATGTTGAGCTTTAAGCCAATTTTTTCACTCTCCTCTTTCACTTTCATCAAGAGGCTTGTCTTCACTTTCTGCCATAAGGATGGTGTCATCTGCACATCTGAGGTTTTTTTATATTTCTCCCAGCAACCTTGATTCCAGCTTGTGCTTCATCCAGCCCATGGTTTCTCATGATGTACTCTGCATATAAGTTAAATAAGCAGGTGACAATACATAGCCTTGACATGCTCCTTTTCCTATTTGGAGCCAGTCTGTTGTTATTTGTAAATTACATAATACTATATATAATCTTGGGCTTCCCTGGTGGCTCAGATGATAAAGAATCTGCCTATGATGCAGGAGACTCACGTTAGATCCCTGGGTTAGGAAGATTCCCCTGGAGAAGAAAACAGCAATCCACTCTAGAATTCTTGCATGGAGAATTCCATGTACAGAGGAACTTGGTGGGCTACAGTCCATAAAGTCACAAAGAGTTGGATACAACTGAGAGACAAACATTTTAACTTTCAAAGTCTCCATCACACACTCAAAAAATAAATAATAATAATAAACTAACTGATTATTTAATAAAGTTACAGGATACAAGATTAATACAGGGGCGGTCCTAAGATGGTGGAGAAATAGGATGGGGAGATCACTTTCTCCCACAGACATTCATTAAAAGAACATTAAACGTTGAGTAAATTCCGCAAAACAACTTCTGAATGCTGGCAGAGGACATCAGGCACCCAGAAAAGCAGCCCATTGTCTTCAAAAGGAGGTATGAAAAAATATAAAAGACAAAAAAAGAGACAAAAGAAGTAGGGGTGTAGCTCCATCCCGGGAAGGGAGTCTTAGAAAGAGAGAAGTTTCCGAACACCAGGAAACACTCTCACTGCTGAGTCTGTGGTGAGCCTTGGAAGCACAGAAGGCAAAATAACAGGGATGAAAAATAAATAAATAATTAAAACTCACAGATTACAAGCCCAGTGGTAACTCCCCCGTGGAGAAGCAGCGCAGACGCCTGCACCCGCCACTAGCAAGCAGGGGCTGGGCAGGGAGGTGCAGGCTGCATTGCTTAAAGTAAGGATCTGGCCTGAATGACCCGAGTGCAATCTGAACGAATTAACTTGGGCTAGCAAACCAGACTGTGGGATAACTATCATGTGAAAAACCAGCCCTAACCTAAGACACTGCCAGGCCCACACACAGAACAAAGCACTGAACAGAGATAGCCGGCTGCAGACCATCCCCCTCCGGTGACAGGCAGCCAGAGCTGGAAGGGGAAAATTGCAGCCCCAGAGAGACATTACCTACAAAACTGTAAGCAGGCTTCTTTGTTAACTAAGACTTCTTGGGGTTCTGGATGATCAACATCCACCTGAGAAGGTGCACCGGTTGTATACCCAGAAAACCTAGCAGCAGGGACGGGGGAGGCGATAAGTCACAGCAACTGCACTTGCCAAACACCCCATCACCTGAGGTGCTCGGACCTGGGAAGGGCACAAAACGCAGGCCCAACTGAGTCTGCGCCTCTGAGGACTACCTGAGTGCCTGAATCTGAGTGGCTTAGACCTGGGAGGTGCATGCAGCCCAGGGCCGGCATTGGACGGTTCCTGGTGGAGCAACCTAGAGCCTGAGCAGTGTGGGCCGGGAGGGTACACACGCCATGAGTGGGGGCAGGCCAGTGTGGCTGAGGCACTGCGAGCACATGCCAGCGTTATTTGTTTGCAGCGTCCCTCCCTCCCCACAGCGCAACTGAACAAGTGAGCATTAAAAAAAAAAGTGTTCACCACTGCCCCCTTTGTGTCAGGGCGGAAATTAGACACTGAAGAGACCAGCAAACAGAAGAAGCTAAAACAGAGGGAACCGCCTTGGAAGTGACAGGTGCAATAGATTAAAACCCTGTCGTTAGTACTGACTACATAGGAAGGGGCCTATAGATCTTGAGAAATATAAGCCAGACCAAGGAACTATCTGAAAATAAACTGACCCCACAATACCCACAACAACACCAGAGAAAGTCCTAGATATATTTTTAATATTTTTAAGATCATTCTTTTTTTTTAATTAAAAAAAAAATTTAAGTCCTCTATTACTCCTTTAATTTTCACTTTTATAACCTACTATTACTTTGCAAAAAAAAAAGACCCTATTTTTTAAAAGCAAACTTCATATATATATATATATATATATATATATATATATATATATATATATTTAATTTTGTGACTTTTTTCTTTTTTCTCCCTCTTTTTTTCTTCTTTTCTTTAATATTGTATTTTTGAAATTCCAAACTCTACCCTAGATTTTTAATCTTTGCTTTTTGGCATTTGTTATCAATTTTGTACCTTTAAGAACCCAATCTTCAGTATCCATTTTTATTTAGGAGCGAGATTACTGGCTTGAGTGCTTTTTCCCCCTTCAGACTCTCCTTTTTCTCCACCAGGTCCCCTGTGTCTCCTCCCTACCCCCTCTCTTCTCTACCCAACTCTGTGAATTTCTGTTTGTTCCAGACGGTGGAGAACACTTAGGGAACTGATTACTGGCTGGATCTGTCTCTCCTTTTGATTCCCCTATTTTATCCTCCTGGCCACCTCTGTCTCCTTCCTCCCTCTTATCTTCTCTGTATAACTCTGTGAACATCTCTGAGCAGTCCAGTTGTGGAGTACACATAAGGAAGTGATTACTGGCTAGCTTGCTGTATCCTCTATTGATTCTACCTCATCTCATTTGGGTCACCTCTAATTCCCTCCTCCCTCTTCTCTTCTCCATGTAACTCTGTGAACCTCTCTGGGTGTCCCTCACTGTGGAGAAACTTTTCATCTGTAACCTAGAGGTTGTATCAATGGTGCTGTATAGTAGGAAAAGTCTTGAGACTACTGTAAAAATAAGACTGAAAACCAGAAGCAGGTGGCTTAAGTCCAAATCCTGAGAACACCAGAGAACTCCTGACTCCAGGGAACAATAATTGATTGGAGCTCATTAAATGCCTACATACCTACACTGAAACCATTACCACCCAAAGGCCAACAAGCTCCAGAGTAAGAGATACCATGCAAATTCTCCAGCAACACAGGAACACAGCCCTGAGCTCCAATATACAGGCTGCCCAAAGTTACTCCAAAACCATTGACATTTCATAACTCATTACTGGACACTTCATTGCACTCCAGAGAGAAGAAATCCAGCTCCACCCACCAGAACACCGACACAAGCTTCCCTAAGCAAGAAACCTTGACAAGCCATGTGTACAACCCCACCCACAGCGAGGAAACTCCACAATAAATAGAACTCCACAAATGCCAGAATATAGAAAGAATACCCCAAATTCAGCAATATAAACAAGATGAAGAGACAGAGGAATACCCAGCAGGTAAAGGAACAGGATAAATGCCCACCAAACCACACAAAAGAGGAAGAGATAGGGAATCTACTTGATAAATAATTCCAAATAATAGTGAAAATGATCCAAAATCTTGAAATCAAAATGGAAGCACAGATAAATAGCCTAGAGACAAGGACTGAGAAGATGCAAGAAAGGTTTAACAAGGACCTAGAAGAAATAAAAAAGAGTCAATATATAATGAATAATACAATAAATGACATCAAAAACACTCTGGAGGCAACAAATAGTAGAATAATGGAGCCAGAAGATAGGATTAGTGAATTAGAAGATAGAATGGTAGAAATAAATGAATCAGAGAGGAAAAAAGAAAAACGAATTAAAAGAAATGAGGACAATCTCAGAGACCTCCAGGAGAGTGTTAAATGCCCCAACATTTGAATCATAGGAGTCCCAGAAGAAGAAGACAAAAAGAAAAAACATGAGAAAATACTTGAGGGGATAATAGTTGAAAACTTCCCTAAAATGGGGAAGAAAATAATCACCCAAGTCTAAGAAACCCAGAGAGTCCCAAACAGGAAAAACCCAAGGCAAAACACCCCAAGACACATATTAATCAAATTAACAAAGATCAAACACAAAGAACAAATATTAAAAGCAGCAAGGGAAAAAACAACAAATAACACACAAGGGGATTCCCATAAGGATAACAGCTGATTTCTTTAAATAGAAACTCTTCAAGCCAGGAGGGAATGGCAAGACATACTTAAAGTGATGAAAGAAAATAACCTACAGCCCAGATTACTGTACCCAGAAAAGATCTCATTCAAATATGAAGGAGAAATCAAAAGGTTTACAGACAAGCAAAAGCTGAGAGAATTCAGCACCACCAAACCAGCTCTCCAACAAATGCTAACAGATATTCTTTAGACAGGAAACACAAAAAGGGTGTTTAAACTCAAAACCCAAAACAGTAAAGCAAATGGCAATGGGATCATGCTGCTGCTGCTGCTGCTGCTGCTAAGTTGCTTCAGTTGTGTCTGACTCTGTGCCACCCCATAGACAGCAGCCCACCAGGCTCCCCCATCCCTGGGATTCTCCAGGCAAGAACACTGGAGTAGGTTACCATTTCCTTCTCCAAAGCATGAAAGTGAAAAGTGAAAGTGAAGTCACTCAGTCGTGACCGACTCTTAACGATCCCATGGACTGAGGCCCACCAGGGTCCTCCGTCCATGGAATTAATAATTACCTTAAACGTAAATGGGTTGAATGCCCCAACCAAAAGACAAAGACTGGCTGAATGGATACAAAAACAAGACAACTATATATGTTGTCTACAAGAGACCCATCTCAAAACAGGGGACACATACAGACTGAAAGTGAAGGGCTGGAAAAAGATTTTCCATGCAAATAGAGACCAAAAGAAAGCAGGAGTAGCAATACTCATATCAGATAAAATAGACTTTAAAACAAAGGCTGTGAAAAGAGACAAAGAAGGACACTACATAATGATCAAAGGATTAATCCAAGAATATATAACAATTATAAATATATATGAACCCAACATAGGAGCACCACAATATGTAAGACAAATGCTAGCAATTGTGAAAGGGGAAATTAACAAAAACACAATAATAGTGGGAGACTTTAATACCCCACTCACACCTATGGATAGATCAACAGAAAATTAACAAGGAAACACAAACTTTAAATGATGCAACAGACCAGTTAGAACTACTTGATATCTATAGGACATTTCACCCCCAAAACAATGAATTTCACCTTTTTCTCAAGCACATATGGAAACTTCTCCAGGATAGATCGCATCCTGGGCCATAAATCTTGCGTTGGTAAATTCAAAAATAAATTTAAAATCATTCCAAACATCTTTTCTGACCACAATGCAGTAAGATTAGATCTCAATTACAGGAGAAAAACTATTAAAAATTCCAACATATGCAGGCTGAACAACACGCTGCTGAACAACCAACAAATCACAGAAGAAATAAAAAAAGAAATAAAACTATGCATAGAAACAAATGAAAATGAAAACACAACAACCCAAAACCTGTGGGACACTGTAAAAGCGGTCCTAAGGGGAAATTCATAGCAATACAGGCATACCTCAAGAAACAAGAAAAAAGTCAAATAAATAACCTAACTCTACACCTAAAGCAACTAGAAAAGGAAGAAATGAAGAACCCCAGGGTTAGTAGAAGGAAAGAAATCTAAAACATTAGGGCAGAAATAAATGCAAAAGAAACAAAAGAGACCATAGCAAAAATCAACAAAGCCAAAAGCTGGTTCTTTGAAAGGATAAATAAAATTGACAAACCATTAGCCAGACTCATCAAGAAACAAAGGAAGAAAAATCAAATCAATAAAATTAGAAATGAAAATGGAGAGATCACAACAGACAACACAGAAATACAAAGAATCATAAAAGACTACTATCAGCAATTATATGCCAATAAAATGGACAATGTGGAAGAAATGAACAAATTCTTAGAAAAGTACAACTTTCCAAAACTGAACCAGGAAGAAATAGAAAATCTTAACAGACACATCACAAGCACAGAAATTGAAACTGTAATAAGAAATCTTCCAGCAAACAAAAGCCCAGGTCCAGATGGCTTCACAGCTGAATTCTACCAAAAATTTAGAGAAGAGCTAACACCTATCCTACTCAAACTCTTCCAGAAAATTGCAGAGGAAGGTAAACTTCCAATCTCATTCTATGAGGCCACCATCACCCTAATGCCAAAACCTGACAGAGATGCCACAAAAAAAGAAAACTACAGGCCAATATCACTGATGAACATAGATGCAAAAATACTTAACAAAATTTTAGCAATCAGAATCCAACAACACATTAAAAAGATCATACACCATGACCAAGTGGGCTTTATCCCACTTCTTCAGTATCCACAAATCAATCAATGTAATACACCACATTAACACATTGAAAAATAAAAGCCATATTATTATCTCAATAGATGCAGAGAAAGCCTTTGACAAAATTCAACATCCATATATGATAAAAACTCTCCAGAAAGCAGGAATAGAAGGAACATACCTCAACATAATAAAAGCTATATATGACAAACCCACAGCAAACACTATCCTCAATGGTGAAAAATTGAAAGCATTTCCTCTAAAGTCAGGAGCAAGACAAGGGTGCCCACTTTCACCATTACTATTCAACATAGTTTCAGAAGTTTTGGCCACAGCAATCAGAGAGAAAAAGAAATAAAAGGAATCCAGATTGGAAAAGAAGAAGTAAAACTCTCACTGTTTGCAGATGACATGATCCTCTACATAGAAAACCCTAAAGACTCCACCAGAAAATTGCTAGAGCTAATCAACGAATATAGTAAAGTTGCAGGATATAAAATCAGCACAGAGAAATCCCTTGCATTCCTATACACTTATAATGAGAAAATAGAAAGAGAAATTAAGGAAACAATTCCATTCACCATTGCAACGAAAAGAATAAAATGTTAGGAATATATCTACCTAAAGAAACTAAAGACCTATATATAGAAAACTATAAAACACTGGTGAAAGAAATCAAAGAGGACACTAATAGATGGAGAAATGTACCATGTTCATGCATCAGAAGAATTAATATAGTGAAAATGAATATACTACCCAAAACAATCTACAGATTCAATGCAATCCTTATCAAGCTACCAACGGTATTTTTCACAGAGCTAGAACAAATAATTTCACAATTTCTATGAAAATAAAAAAAACCTCAAATAGCCAAAACAATCTTGAGAAAGAAGAATGGGACTGGAGAAATCAACCTGCCTGACTTCAGGCTCTACTACAAAGCCACAGTCATCAAGACAGTATAGTACTGGCACAAAGACAGAAATATAGATCAATGGAACAAAATAGAAAGCCCAGAGGTAAATCCACGCACCTATGGACACCTTATCTTTGACAAAGGAGGCACGAATATACAATGGCTTAAAGACAATCTCTTTAACAAGTGGTGCTGGGAAAACTGGTCAAACACTTGTAAAAGAATGAAACTAGAACACTTTCTAACACTATACACAAAAATAAACTCAAAATGGATTAAATATCTAAACATAAGACCAGAAACTATAAAACTCCTAGAGGAGAACATAGGCAAAACACTCTCTGACATACATCACAGCAGGATCCTCTATGACCCACCTCCCAGCATATTGGAAGTAAAAGCAAAAATAAACAAATGGGACCTAATTAAACTTAAAAGCTTCTGCACATCAAAGGAAACTATAAGCAAGATGAAAAGACAGCCTACAGAATGGGAGAAAATAACAGCAAATGAAGCAACTGTCAAAGAACTAATCTCAAAAATACACAAGCAACTCCTGCAGCTCAATTCCAGAAAAATAAACGACCCAATCAAAAAATGGGCCAAAGAACTAAATAGACATTTCTCCAAAAAAGACATACAGATGGCTAACAAACACATGAAAAGATGCTCAACATCACTCATTATCAGAGAAATGCAAATCAAAACCAAAATGAGGCATCATTTCATGCCAGATTGGCAGCAATCCAAAAGTCTACAAGCAATAAATGCTGGAGAGGGTGTGCAGAAAAGGGAACCCTCTTACACTGTTGGTGGGAATGCAAACTAGTACAGCCACTATGGAGAACAGTGTGGAGATTCCTTAAAAAACTGGAAATGGAACTGCCTTATGACCCAGCAATCCCACTGCTGGGCATATACACCAAGGAAACCAGCATTGAAAGAGACACATGTACCCCAATGTTCATTGCAGAACTGTTTATAATAGCCAGGACATGGAAGCAACCTAGATGTCCATCAGCAGATGAATGGATAAGAAAGCAGTGGTACATATACATAATGGAGTATTACACCGCTATTAAAAAGAATACATTTGAATCAGTTCTAATGAGGTGGATTAAACTGGAGCCTATTATACAGAGTGACGTAAGCCAGGAAAAAAAAAAAAAACAAAAAACAATGCAGTATACTAATGCATATATACGGAATTTATAAAGATGGTAAAGATAGTGAGACAGCAAAAGAGACACAGATGTATAGAACAGTCTTTTGGACTCTGTGGGAGAGGGAGAGGGTGGGATGGTTTGGGAGAATGGCATTGAAACATGTATAATATCATATATGAAACGAATCACCAGTCCAGGTTTGATGCATGATACTGCATGCTTGGGGCTGGTGCACTGAAATGTTCCAGAGGGATTGTACGGGGAGAGAGGAGGGAGGGGTATTCAGGATGGCAAACACGTGTATACCTGTGGTGGATTCATGTTTATGTATGGCAAAACCAATACAATATTGTAAAATAATTAACCTCCAATTAAAATAAATAAATTAATATTAAAATAAAGAGAGACAATACACTGAGTTTGTAAAGATTATATCCAACTAGTGGAACAGGTAATACACAATAAAGAGAATTAAAAAAAAAGATTAATACATAGAAATCTGTTGCTTTTCTATACACTAATAACAAACTATGGGAGATAAAAAACAAACACATAGTCCCTTATAAAATCACATCAAAAATAATAAAATATCTAAGTGAAAGTCCTATATTCCAAAAACTTTTAAAAAATGGTAAAGAAAATTTAAGATTATACAAATAAATGAAAAGATGTTCCATATTAATGAATGAGAAGTAGGCATAGTGTTAAAAATTACATATTGCCCAAACATTCTACAGATTTATTAAAATTTCTGCTAAAATTGCAGAACATTTTTAAAAGAAATAGAAAAATAGTCCCAAAATTTATGTGGAACCACAGAACAGCCTTAATTGGCAACATAAACTTGACCAAAAAAAAGAGCACAAATCTGAAGGTATCACATTCCTTGTTTAAAGACACAGTAATCAAAACAGTTTTGTGCTATCACAAAAGCAGTTACATAGATCAATGAAATAGAATAAAAAGCCCTTATATAATTCCACACACTTATGAGTAATTCTAGTCTAAAATAAGCCTCTTGATGAAAGTGAAAGAGGAGAGTGAAAAAGTTGACTTAAAGCTCAACATTAAGAAAACTAAGATCATGACATCTGGTCCCATCACTTCATGGCAAATAGATGGGGAAACAGTGGAAACAGTGTCAGACTTTATTTTGAGGGGCTTCAAAATCACTGCAGATGGTGATTGCAGCCATGAAATTAAAAAACACTTACTCCTTAGAAGGAAAGTTATGACCAACCTAGATAGCATATTCAAAAACAGAGACATCACTTTGCCAACAAAGGTCCATCTACTCAAGGCTCTGTTTTTTCCAGTTGTCATGTACGGATGTGAGAGTTGGACTGTGAAGAAAGCTGAGTGCCGAAGAATTGATGCTTCTGAACTCTGGTGTTGGAGAAGACTCTTGTGAGTCCCTTGGATTGCAAGGAGATCCAACCAGTCCATCCTAAAGGAGACCAGTCCTGGATGTTCTTTGTAAGGACTGATGCTGAGGCTGAAACTCCAATACTTTGGCCAACTCATGCGAAGAGTTGACTCATTGGAAAAGACCCTGATGCTGGGAGGGATTGGGGGCAGGAGGAGAAGTGGACGACAGAGGATGAGATGGCTGGATGGCATCACTGACTTGATGCACATGAGTTTGGGTGAACTCCGGGAGTTGGTGATGGACAAGGGAGGCCTGGCATGCTGCGATTCATGGGATCACAAAGAGTCGAACATGACTGACTGTCTGAACTGAACTGAACTGAATCTAAAATAAAGGAGGGAAGAATACACAATGAAAAAAGAGAGCCTCTTCAATAAAATGTACTGGAAAAACTGGACAGTTACAAGCATAAAAGTTATACTAAAACATTTCCCCCATCATATAAAAAATAAACTCAAAATGGATTAAATATATAAATGTGAAACTTGAAATCATTAAACTCCAAGAAGAAAATACAAGCAGGACACTCTTTGATGTAATTTTTAACAATTTTTGCATCTCTCTCCTAACACAAGTGCAAATAGGATAGAAAAAAAAAAAAAAAAGGGGGAATCTAATTAAACTTTAAACTACTGTACAACAGATACTATCAGCAAACCAACTAACCAACCAACCAACCAAAACCTCCATTATATGGAAGAAAGTATTTTCAATTGATATGACCAATAAGGAGCAATATTTTAAGTATGTGAATAACTGATACAACTCAATATCAAAAAAATCAAATAAACCAATTAAATACAGTCAAATAGCTTTAACAAATTTTCTCCCAAGGAAGGCACACAGATACTCAGCAGGCACATAAAAGGTGCTCAGTATCACTGATCAATAGAGAAATGCACATCAAAATCAAATTCAGATATCACCTAACTGTCTGAATAAATATCACCAAACAGAACACAAATAACAAATGTTGGAGAGAATGTGGAGAAAAGAAATCTCATGTACAATATTAGTGGAAATGTAAATTTGTATAGCCACTACAGAATGAATATTCCTCAGAAAAACTGAAAATCAAACTACCATTTGATACAGCAATTCTACTCCTGGGTAGATACCCAAAGAAAACAGAACCACTCATTCAAAAAATACATTCACTGCATTGTTCATAGCAGCAATATTTATAATAGCCAAAATATGTGAGGAAACTAAGTATCCACCAACAGATGAAATGATAAATAAGAACAGTAAAATGCTACTCAGCCATACAAATAATGGAAATTTTGCAATTTGCAACAACATGTATGACTCTGGAGGGTATTATGCTAAGTGAAATAAGTCAGATAAAGACAAATGCTATATGTTACCACTTATATGTGGATTTTTTAGAAAGAAAGAAGAATAAATATAACAAAACAGAAAAAAGCTCACAGATATAGGGAACAAGTTAGTGGTTATGAGCTGGGAGAGAGAATGGACAAGTTAGGGGTATGAAGATAAGAGGTACACACTACTTTAGTGTTGGAAAAGACTTCTGATGCTGGAAGGGATTGGGGGCAGGAGGAGAAGGGGATGACAGAGGATAAGTTGGCTGGATGGAATCACTGACCCAATAGATGTGAGTCTGAGTGAAATCCCGGAGATGGTGATGGACAGGGAGGCCTGGCGTCCTGCAATTCATGGGGTGTCAAAATGTCAGGCACGACTGAGCAACTGAACTGAACAGAATTTCTAAAACAAGTAACACAGTTATTTCCTGTGCTGCAGCCCATGCAGTCAGAGAGTCAGACACAACTTGGTGACTGAACAGCCACCACCACTACAATAAATAATTCTATTTACATGGGCAAGAATTTCATGAAACTGTTGCACTGTTGACATAGTTGTTCTCAGCTCCCATTGTAGGTTATGTTGACATAGGTAATCTCAGTTTTTTAGGACATTAGTTTCAAGTATGGACAAAACATTTCCCTGCAAATGATGCCAAAGTGTGTTTTAGTACAAATTTTTAAGTAGTATAAATAAAGTAGTGTTTCTGGCAGAGGATTTTATTAGAAATCTAGAGGTTGTGTAGTGTTTGTAAATTATTTCTCCACTGGTATTCCACTGTTCAGGAGTATATTTCTTGTTGCTTCATGTTTCCATTTGGAAGAATCTACATGGGGTAACTCTCCTGACTGATTACTGCTCTTCACTTATTCACACATGAGGAATAGGAGAAATAACTATATTTAATTTTCTTAAAATAATCATAGTCTATTCTGAATAAAAACTAAAGCTTTTGAAAAACAGCCAATGAATGTTTGAAGATTGATGTGTAAAAACAAATAAGATTACAAATAAAATATTCTTCAAAATTTAATCTAGCATCAAATGCTATTTTGTTGATTATGAGTTGACAATCCTTTATTACAGCACACTTCCTTTAATTTTTCTTTTTGAAAAGCTTAGTGTGAATTCTCCAGTTGCCAAGGAAGTATTATTGATAAACATATTTTCAAGCATTTGTGATCTAATCTTCTTTAATATTTTTGGTTCATTTCTCAAGAGGAAATATTTAGGTTGTTTTTTGGACAGTCATGGTCAAAGATGATGTTGAGTCAGCTGAATACCTCTCTCCCTTTCTTTCTTTCTCTCTTTCTCTCTCCATCCCTCCCCATCTTGTTCAGAAACCAAAATCTCTCCTGGATACTTAAGGATGACTTTACTGTTCACATAACTGCTTCCTGATTAATTTAGGATATTATTTAGGTTTATTTTGCATGAAGATGTAATTGAAAAGATTTTACCACTTTGAAAAGATTTCTTTCTTACTCCTGTCATATCCTAGGGAGTTAAAATATGTTGGATATCATCATCCCTGTTTTACATATTAAGAAATAAAGTCTCAGAGAAGTTGAATAATATGATATGGAAAAGTAAAGAATCCCAAATGTTCCAAACATGAGACTCAAAACTGAATTCAGTCTGCATCCAGTGGTTTTACTGTCTTCAGTACACTTGATTGTCTCTTACATGTAAAAGTTATTTGATAAATATTTTTTTTACTTGTCTCAATTGATTAGGCTTTAATTCCACACAGAAACATATTTTCTCAGCATTTTAGAAGTACAAATGTAAGAAGTCGAAGTGCTATTTCCAGTTTTTTAAGGAATCTCCACACTGTTCTCCATAGTGGCTGTACTAGTTTGCATTCCCACCAACAGTGTAATAGGGTTCCCTTTTCTCCACACCCTCTCCAGCATGTATAATATCATATATGAAACGAGTCTGTAGTCTAGGTTTGATACATGATACTGGATGCTTGGGGCTGGTGCAGTGGGAAGACCCAGAGGGATGGTATGAGGAGGGAGGAGGGAGCGGGGTTTGGGATGGAGAACACATGTACACCCGGGCCAGATTCATGTTGATGTATGGCAAAACCAATACAATATTGTAAAGTAATTAACCTCCAATTAAAATAAATAAATTTACATTAAAAAAAAAACCCACAAATATCAACATGAATCAGCTATAGGTATGAACATGGGAAGCCATAGGTCCCTTCCCTCTTGAACTTCCCTCCCATCAAACATTCTGTAAAGCAATTATCCTTCAATTAAAAAAAAATAAATGAATAAGATATATATGTATATAAAAAGGAAGAAGTCGAATGAAGGCAAATGTGCTGATCTGAGGATACTAAGTAGCAATAAGATTTTTAAAATAGAATATTCTTTTCTTATTTTTAAAAAAGATATTTATTCATTTTTTGGCACTGCACATCATGTGGGATCTTACTTCCCTGATCAGGGATTGAACCTATACCCTTTGCAGCAGAAGCCTTGACTGGATTTTTAACTGTTCGACCACATGGCAAGGACCCATTCTGTTTTATTCATTTTACATTATTTATTAAAAGATATGTATTAAAAAACCATTGCTGATTTTTGCCTGTAATTCCCTATAATTATTAACTACCTATACATCGATCTATCAGACACTACTGAAGCACCTTAGCAGCAGCAGCAGCATACATTGATTTATTGCCTATCCATTCAGTTCAGTTGAGTCACTCAGTCGTGTCCGACTCTTTGAGACCCCATTAACCACAGCATGCCAGGCCTCTTTGTCCATCACCAACTCCCAGAGGCCACCCAAACCCATGTTCATTGTGTCAATGATGCCATCCCACCATCTCATCCTCTGTCATCCCCTTTTCCTCCTGCCCTCAATCTTTCCCAGCATCAGGGTCTTTTCAAGTGAGTCAGCTCTCTGCATCACGTGGCCAAAGTATGGGAGTTTCAGCTTCAACATCAGTCCCTCCAGTGAACACACAAAACTGATCTCCTTTAGGATGGACTGGTTGGATCTCCTTGCAGTTCAAGGCACTCTCAAGAGTCTTCTCTAACACTGCAGCTCAAAAGTGTCAATTCTTCTGTGCTCAGTTTTCTTTATAGTCCAACTCTCATATCCACATGTGACTACTGGAAAAACCATGGCCTTGACTAGATGGATCTTTGTTGGCAAAGTAATGTCTCTGCTTTTTTTTTTTTTTTTCTTTTCCCAAGGTATGAACTTTTTTTTTTTTTTAATTTATTTATTTTAACTATGGTGTCTAGGTTGGTTATAACTTTCCTTCCAAGGAGTAAGCGTCTTTTAATTTCATGGCTGCAATCACTATCTGCAGTGATTTTGGAGCCCAGAAAAATAAAGTCAGCCACTGTTTTCACTGTTTCCCCCATCTATTTGCCATGGAGTGATGGGACCAGATGCCATGATCTTTGTTTTCTGAATGTTGAGCTTTAAGCCAACTTTTTCACTCTCCTCTTTCACTTTCATCAAGAGGCTTTTTAGTTCCTCTTCACTTTCTGCCATAAGGGTGGTGTCATCTGCATATCTGAGGTTATTGATATTTCTCCCAGCAATTTTGATTCCAGCTCGTGCTTCCTCCAGCCCAGAGTTTCTCATGATGTACACTGCATATAAGTTAAATGAGCAGGGTGACAATATACAGCCTTGACGGACTCCTTTTCCTATTTGGAACCAGTCTGTTGTTGCATGTCCAGTTCTAACTGTTGCTTCCTGACCTGCATACAGGTTTCTCAAGAGGCAGGCTAGGTGGTCTGGTATTCCCATCTCTTTTAGAATTTTCCACAGTTTATTGTGATCCACACTGTGAAAGGCTTTGGCATAGTCAATAAAGAGAAATAGATGTTTTTTTCTGGAAGCCTCTTACTTTTTAGATGATCCAGCGGATGTTGACAATTTGATTTCTGGTTCCTCTGCCTATAAATGTTTCAAAGTTATCATTTAAAATGTTGGGTATACAACTGACTTTGTTGAAATGGTCTCTACTTCTTTATTTACAAAGGAAGATTACTCTAATGGATGCAGTATGATATCTTTTTAATTTCAGTTGTTTTAATGTACTTGATATCATTATACAAGAAAGTCTAGGTGTGAAAACAGTTGTGCATCTTTTAACTCTACCAGTATTAACACCTGGGACCACTCTTTTCAAGTAGAATTATATCCTTACGTTGAAAACTTATTGTTTCCTTCTAAGGTTTCAAAATCCTACCACCCCTCCAAAAGATTCCCAAATAAAATGTTCTAAAATTAAACTTGGGATTATTGTGCATAGGCTTACAGTATAAATGTTCATTGTACTGGTGTTTTCACTTTGTGTGTACATTTTCAGAGGTTGGAGCACTTGTTTGAACAGATTCATGGATGATTTTATTCTTGTTTCGAGGTGGTTTGTATGGTAGAGCATTTGTAGAATAAATCAGAGCCTACATATTTACTAACATTTCCAATACTTCCTTTTAGTGTTTAAACAACACCTGTCTTACAACTAATTGTTGGTTTAAATTCTGAGTACTTTTTTAAAAACAAAATAAAAAAGACAATGAGGGTACATCTAAATATTGTCAAGTAGATTAAAAACATCTATTAAGAATCTACACTTACACTTGGTTTATCTCCTAGCTAACTGCAAAGCTCAGCCACAATTGCCTTGATGTTTATTACAAACCACTCTTAAAATAACCAACATGACCTACTTTAGTATCTTCCATTTGCCTGTAAATAGCAAAAACCGAAGAGTTTGGATCTGCATATGTCAAAATGTACTGTTTAGTATCTATAAAAAGTGGGGTTAGCATTTAACAATTTCAGCTATAAATCCTGAATTAACTATTAACCAGCTGTATGAATTTTGAGCAAAACGTTTAATGAATGTATGTCCCCATCTGAAAGAATGGCCACAATAACTACTGCACAATTGCATTCATCTCACACACTAGTAAAGTAATGCTCAAAATTCTCCAAGCCAGGCTTCAGCAATATGTTCACAGTGAAATTCCTGATGTTCAAGCTGGTTGTAGAAAAGGCAGAGAAACCAGAGATCAAATTACCAACATCTGCTGGATCATGGAAAAAGCAAGAGAGTTCCAGAAAAACATCTATTTCTGCTTTATTGACTATGCCAAAGCCTTTGATTGTGTGGATCACAATAAACTGTGGAAAATTCTGAAAGAGATGGGAATACCAGACCACCTGATCTGCGTCTTGAGAAATTTGTATGTAGGTCAGGAAGCAACAGTTAGAACTGGACATGCAACAACAGACTGGTTCCAAATAGAAAAAGGAGTACGTCAAGGCTGTATATTGTCACCCTGTTTATTTAACTTATATGCAGAGTACATCATGAGAAACGCTGGACTGGAAGAAACACAAGCTGGAATCAAGATTGCCGGGAGAAATATCAATAACCTCAGATATGCAGATAACACTGTCCTTATGGAAGAAAGTGAAGAGGAACTAAAAAGCCTCTTGATGAAAGTGAAAGAGGAGAGTGAAAAAGGTGGCTTAAAACTCAACATTCAGAAAACGAAGATCATGGCATCTGGTCCCATCACTTCATGGGAAATAGATGGGGAAACAGTGGAAACAGTGTCAGATTTTATTTTTATGGGCTCCAAAATCACTGCAGATGGTGACTTCAGCCATGAAATTAAAAGACGCTTACTCCTTGGAAGGAAAGTTATGACCAACCTAGATAGCATATTCAAAAGCAGAGACATTACTTTGCCAACAAAGATTCGTCTAGTTAAGGCTATGGTTTTTCTTTTTCTTTTTTTGTTTTTTAAGGCTATGGTTTTTCCTGTGGTCATGTATGGATGTGAGAGTTGGACTGTGAAGAAGGCTGGGTGCCGAAGAATTGATGCTTTTGAACAGTGGTGTCCAAGGAGATCCAACCAGTCCATTCTAAAGGAGATTAGCCCTGGGTGTTCTTTGGAAGGAATGATGCTAAAGCTGAAACTCCAGTACTTTGGCCCCCTCATATGAAATGTTGACTCATTGAAAAGGACTCTGATGCTGGGAGGGATTGGGGACAAGAGGAGAAAGGGACGACAGAGGATGAGATGGCTGGATGGCATCACTGACTTCCTGGACATGAGTCTCAGTGAACTCTGGGAGTTGGTGATGGACAGGGAGCCTGGTGTGCTGCGATTCATGGGGTCACAAAGAGTCGGACACAACTGAGGGACTGATCTGATCTGATCTGATCTTATATAATTTTGAAAAACAACATTTATATACCATATAGCACATAAAATAATTCATATAAAATGCTGCCAAACCACACAATAGGAGCTCAAAAATTCGTGGATATAATGAGTAATATTTGTTCACATTTACTTTTGAAATGGCAGTGTTTTTTGGGAAACTAGGGTTATGACTATTATTTTTCCAAAACATGATCTCAAGAACTTCCTATTAGCTACACTATGTTGTTTTACAAATGATGGTATATAAAATGATAATTTTCTCAAAAAGGCAGTCCAATGTTAAAACAAAAGTTTATTAACATTTTGGTGGAAAGGAGGTGGGAGGTGGAAGATTTGCCTTACAGATTTGCCTAAGACCACATAAAAATCTCAAAATAGAATCTTTATATGGTAAGATTGTTCTTTCTTTAATTTTCTTACTTATTTAAAATATATTTTTTCTATATTTTATTCATCTTTGTTAGACAATTTAAATCTTTGTTGAAATGTCATTCATCAGTCAATTAATATCACTCTTTACTAAAACTAAAACCTTAAAATGTTTATCAGCAGTAATTTAAATCAAGAGAAGATAGTTTAGGTATTATCAGTTTTAAAATAGTTGATAAATGTTTCCTCATATTTAAAGGGATTTTGTGGTGGGCAGAATTCTAATTTGGCCCTCAAGATTCCTGCTAGTGATCACATACCGTATACAATTCTTTTGTCTGAGTGTGAGCCAAATCTGTGGAAATGATTTGGTGCTTCCTTTGTTACTACAAGGCAGAGTTGCTGGTTGGCTCCCATAATTATGTCACAGCAGACTCAGACCAGCTGACTAGAGAAAGTATCTCCCACAGCCATAAAGAAGTAAGCCACTGTGCTGAGAGGGAACCTAAAGACCAGCTGAGAATTGTCTCTGATCAGCAGCCAGCAAGGAAATGGAGACTGCCATCACTCTGCTCCAAGAAAGGGAACTACCAAAAGTGTGAATGTGGAAGAGGACCTGAGCTTTAGATGAGCCTGCAGCCCCACACATTACCCTGATTTCAGCCTGAAGAATTTCTAAGAGGACTTAGTTAACTCATGCCTGACTCCTGATGCAAGGAAAACATGACATAGTACATTTATGTTCTTTTAAGCTACAAAATGTGTCATAGTTTGCAGCAATAAAAATTAATACACTTAAGAAAATTATAATGTAGAAAGAGTGTATAATGTAGAAAGAGTTGCCACAAATGTGGCAATATTTGTGTGAGTATCTTTCAAACTGATGTGGGGAGGCTGGGCTGAAGAGGGCATGAAACCATCAGGATGAAAATGGGAATTCCATCCCCCACCCCCAACCCGTGGGTGAAGAAACATATTAAGATCATGACCTAAAAGAAAGCATTAATCTTAAAAGGAAAGGGGAAATTCTGAGTATAATATGTTGTCCACCAGGTGAGTTTTTCTTTTGACTTATTTGTTTTGATACTAAAAGTTGAGTCTTATCCTGAAAACAGGAATTGCTTATGGACATAGATGAAAGCAAAATTAAATATATATGTGTATGTATATATATATATATATATATATATATATATATATATACACACACACACATACACACTCACCTTCAAAATCCTTGTGGTTTACATAAACTCTGACATTTTGAGAATAAGCTAAGATTAACATTTTTTTTCCTTACTTTAATAAAAACTGTGGGATATGAAGCCTAGTTTCACCCCAAATATTTAACTTACAGTGGCAGATTCATGAACACAGGTTTTAGAACATATACTATACGTTCTTTAGAAATTATTTTTGTGTATGTGTGTGAAGAGGCCAAGGCAGCGACAATATTCCACAGTTGGGTGATGATGATGATACCATTTAAGCAATTGAAAAAATAACTTAGAATAGCTAAAATTTAATATTCTTCAATTATAGGGAATTCTCAGAAATAATAGAAAATCCTCTGGATTTTATTCACACATGCTGTAAAGTGTGTATAATATCTTAATAGAGTACGGTTTAGTGAGCTAATAGGAATGTTACAGATTTATATGGCTGGTGGAGATTACTAAAGGTCATCTGGACCATATTGTCCTTCCTTTAGAAAAATTTACACTTAAATCTTCCCAGATGACTCATTTCTAAAAACACCTTGAAGTTCTATGACCTCAGCATAAATATATATACAGATTTTTCCCTCTGTGAGAATTTTCCTCTTCATATCTACTCTAAGTCACCTTATACCTATTTAAATTTATGAAGACTTTGTTCCAAACCATTCATACAGTCTAATATTTAAGAAAAACAAACAAACAAAAAACCCTCAATAACAAAATTCGTCAGAAGACCTAAAGTGACATCCCCCCAAAGAAATACTAATGGCCAGTAGGCATATGAAAAGATGATCAATGTCACTAATTGTTAGAAAAATGTGAATCAAAACTACAAAAAGGCACAACCTTACACTGACTAGAACTGATATCATAAGAAAGTCTAAAAATAATATTGCTGCAGAGAGTATGGAGAAAAGGGAATTCTCCTACACTACTGGTGAATGAAAAAGTTGGTTTAAAACTCAGCAGTCACAAAACTAAGATCATGGCATCCGGTCCCATCATTTCATGGCAAATAAATGGGGAAACAATGGAAACAGTGATAGCCTTTATTTTCTTGGACTGCAAAATCACTGCAGATGGTGACTGCAGCCATGAAATTAAAAGAAGCTTGTTCCTTGGAAGAAAAGCTATGACAAACCTAGACAGTGCATTAAAAAGCAGAGACATTACTTTGCCACTGAAGGCCTATTTAGTCAAAGCTATGGTTTTTCCAGTAGTCATGTATGAATGGGTTCTTCCCTGATAGCTCAGATGGTAAAGAATTCACTTGCAATGCAGGAGACCCCGGTTCAATTCCTGGGTTGGGAAGATCCCTTGGAGAAGGAATTGGCTACTCACGCCAGTGTTTTGGGGCTTCTCTTATGGCTCAGCTGGTAAAGAATCCACCTGCAATGCAGGAGACCTGGGTTCAATCCCTGGATTGGAAAGATCCCCTGGATAAGGGAAAGGCTACCCACTCCAGTATTCTGGCCTGGAGAATTCCATGGACAGTCCATGGAGTCAAAAAGAGTCAGACACGACTGAACGACTTTCACTTTCACTTTTGGAGAAGGAAATGACAACCCTCTCTAGTAATCTTGCCTGGAGAATTTCATGAACAGAGGAGCCTGGCAGGCTACAGTCCATAGGGTTGAAAAGAGTCAGGCATGACTGAGCAACTATCACTCATGTATGGATATGAGAGTTGAACCATAAAGAAAGCTGAGCAAGAAAAAAATTATGCTTTAAACTATGTTGTTGGAGAAGACTCTTGAAAGTCTTCTTCTTCTTCTTGAAATACTCTTGGACTACAAGAAGAACAAGCCAGTCAATCCTAAAGAAAATCAGTCCTGAATATTCATTGGAAGGACTGATGATGATGCCAAAGTTCCAAAAATTTGGCCACCTGATGTGAAGGACTGGATGACTGAAAAAGCAAGAGAATTTCAGGAAAAAAAATCTATTTCTGCTTTATTGACTATGCCCAAACCTTTCACTGTGTGAATCACAATAAACTGTAGAAAAGTGTGAAATAGACAGGAATACCAGACCACTTGACCTGCCTCTTTGAAAACCTGTATATAGGTCAGGAAGCAACAGTTAGAATTGGACATAGAAACACAGACTGGTTCCAAATAGGAAAAGGAGTACGTCAAGGCTGTATATTGTCACCCTGCTTATTTAACTTATATGCAGAGTACATCATGAGAAACGCTGGGCTGGAGGAACACAAGCTGGAATCAAGATTGCTGGGAGAAATATCAATAACCTCAGATATGCAGATGACACCACCCTTATGCAGAAAGTGAAGAAGAATTAAAAAGCCTCTTGATGAAAGTGAAAGAGGAGAGTGAAAAAGGTGGCTTAAAACTCAACATTCAGAAAACAAAGATCATGGCATCTGGTCCCATCACTTCATGGCAAATAGATGGGGGAAACAGTGGAAACAGTGGTTAACTTTATTTTTCTGGGCTCCAAAATCACTGCAGATAGTGATTGCAGCCATGAAATTAAAAAACGCTTACTCCTTGGAAGGAGAGTTATGACCAACCTAGACAGCATATTCAAAAGCAGAGACATTACTTTGCCAACAAAGGTCCATCTAGTCAAGGCTATGGTTTTTCCGATAGTCACGTATGAATTTGAGAGTTCGACTATAAAGAAAACTGAGCACAGAAGAATTGATGCTTTTGAGCTACAGTGTTGGAGAAGACTCTTGCGAGTCCCTTGGACTGCAAGGAGATCCAACCAGTCCATCCTAAAGGAGATCAGTCCTGGGTGTTCACTGGAGGGACTGATGTTGAACCTGAAAATCCAGCACTTTGGCCACCTGATGCAAAGAGTTGACTCATTTGAAAATACCCTGATGCTGGGAAAGATTGAGGGCAGGAGGAGAAGGGGACGGCAGAGGATGAGATGGTGGGATGGCATCACTGACACAATGGGCATGGGTTTAGGTGGACTCTGGGAGTTGGTGATGGACTGAGAGACCTGGTGTGCTGCGGTTAATGGGGTCTCAAAGAGTTGGACACGACTGAGTGACTAAACTGAACTGTAAAGAACTGACTCATTTAAAAGTCGCTGATGCTGGAAAAGACTGAAGTCAGGAGTAGAAGGGGATGACAGAGCATGAGATGGTTGGATGGCATCACTGACTCAATGGACATGAATTTGAGCAGGCTCTAGGATTTGTTTATGGACAGGGAAGCATGGCATACTGCAGTTCATGTGGTCACAAAAAGTCGGACCTGAGGAGCGACTGAACTGAACTGATCTGATTGGTGAGAATATAAATTGGTGCAACCACTATTGAGAACAATACAAAGGTTCTTGAAAAAGCTAAACATAGAGTTACTATATAATCCAGAAATCCCACTTCTGGGCATGTATCTGGAGAAAACTCTAAATCAAAAGATGACAGTACCCCTGTGTTTATTGCCACACTATTTATAATAGTCAAGGCATAGAACCTAAGTGTCCATCAATAGATGAATGGATAAAAAGATGTGGTATGTTCTCTATTCCAGCACAGTGGAATATTGTACATATATAAAAAAATGAAGCAATGTCATTTGAAGCAACATGGATGGACCTAGAGATTTTCTTATTAAGTGAAGGCAGTCAGACAAAGACAAATATCATATAATATTACTTATATGTGGAATGTAAAAAAATGACATAAATGAACTTATTTACAAAACAGAAATAGACTGAGAGGCATAGGAAAAAAAACTTATGTTTATTAAAGGGAAAGTTGGGAGAAGAAATAAATTAGGAGTTTGGGATTAACATATACACACTACTGTAGAGAAAGCATAGAAACAGCAAGGATCTATTGTATAGCACTAGGAACTATATTTCATATTGTATAATAACCTAAATGTAAAGGAATCTGAAAAAAAAATGTACATACATATATGTGTCCATGTGTATGTGTCCATGTCTATATATGCAAACCAAAGCATTCCGTGCTTCACCTCAAACTACAAACTAATTTACAACATTGCAAATTAACTATACCTCAATTAAAAAGAAAGCCTTTGATATGTACTGGAGCTAAATTATATGTTTATGTTCTGTTCCATATTTATATCATATATATAGAGAATTCTGCTTATAGTAAATCATTAAATATATACTTAGTATTGGGATGGTGGTCAGGGAACTGTAGTAGCTGTGACAAAGACTAACTGGATATTCTTCAAGCCTGATTCCTTTTGCTTTGATTGCAATTATAAGCCTCTCTTGCTCTTGGCTAGGGGCTATATATTAATAGCAAGATCCTGGCTAATAAAATATATGCAGAAGTGATAAAAAAATCTCATCAAGGCCTGACAAAAAGGAAATCTGAGCTATCTTCCATGGTCTCTTTCTCCTTTTCTGCTTGACTGGAAACAAGAGGTGGGATGGGGAGGGAGATGGGAGGGAAGTTCTGGAGGGAGGGGACATGGATGTACCTATGGCTGACCCTTGTTGATGTCTGACAGAAAACCACATAATTCTGTAAAGCAATTATCTTTCAATTAAAAGAAATATATATGGTGGCAAAAAATGAATATATATATATGAATCATTTTGCTATATACCTGAAACTAACACAATATTGATAATCATCTATAGTTCAACATATTTTTTTTTTTTTAACGTGATAAAGCAATACCATGGAAGAAGTCACAGATTGGAGGTCTGTGTCAGGGAGGAATGCTTGATCTTCATCTTTGACATGAAGAAGTACAATACCTTGTGGGAGGCCACTGAGATCTGAGATTTAAGCAAATTTACCTGTCCAAATAGTGTAGATTTTCATTATGTTAAAATTAATGGTTTAACATTTGAGAGTTCATCATGAAATAGTTATTTCAACAAAAATAATGGATTGAATCATTTCTTTATTCAATCAGTCAACCAAATATTAATTAATGTAGTCATCATTTATCAAAGACCTTTTGGTTGACTCATACATAAAGTCTTGTGCTCAGCAAAGTTCACCTTTGCTGAGGGTAGATAAAATCTTATACTCTGGAGTGGTTATCGTTCCTCAATTGTCTCAGTCACAAGCCTTCAGTTCAGTTTAGTTGCTCAGTCGTGTCTGACTCTTTGCCATCCCATGAATCTCAATACACCAGGACTCCCTGTCAATCATCATCTCCCGGAGTTTACTCAAACTCATGTCCATCCAGTTGGTGATGCCATGCAGCCATCTCATCATCTGTCATCCCCTTCTTCTCATGCCCCCAATCCCTCCCAGCCTCAGAGTATTTTCCAATGAGTAAACACTTCAAATGAAGCAGCCAAAGTATTGAAGTTTCAGCTTTAGCATCAGTCCTTCCAATGAACACCCAGGACTGATCTCCTTTAGCATGGACTGGTTGGATCTTCTTGCAGTCCAAGGGACTTGCAAGAGTCTTCTCCAATATCACAGTTCAAAAGCATCAAATCTTCGGCGCTCAGCTTTCTTCACAGTCCAACTCTCACATCCATACGTGACCACTTGAAAAACCACAGCCTTGACTAGACAGATCTTTGTAGGCAAAGTAATGTCTCTGCTTTTGAATATGCTATCTAGGTTGGTCATAACTTTCCTTCCAAGGAGTAAGTGTCTTTTAATTTCATGGCTGCAGTCACCATCTGCAGTGATTTTGGAGCCCCCCAAAATAAAGTCTAACACTGTTTCCACTGTTTCCCCATCTATTTCCCATGAAGTGATGGGACCAGATGCCATGATCTTCATTTTCTGAATGTTGAGCTTTAAGCCAACTTTTTCACTCTCCTCTTTCACTTTCATCAAGAGGCTTTTTAGTTCCTCTTCACTTTCTGCAATACAGGTGGTGGCATCTGCATATCTGAGGTTATTGATATTTCTCCCAGCAGTCTTGATTCCAGCTATGCTTCTTCGAGCCCAGCATTTCTCATGATGTACTCTGCATATAAGTTAAATAAGCAGAGTGACAATATACAGCCTTGATGGACTCCTTTTCCTATTTGGAACCAGTCTGTTCCATGTCCAGTTCTAACTGTTGCTTCCTGACCTGCATATAGGTTTCTCAAGAGGCAGGTCAGGTGGTCTGGTATTCCCATCTCTTTCAGAATTTTCCACAGTTTATTGTAATCAGACATTCCAAGGGTTTGGCATCGCCAATAAAGCAGAAACAGATGTTTTTCTGGAACTCTCTTGGTTTTTCCAAGATCTAATGGATGCTGGCAATTTGATCTGTGGTTCCTCTGCCTTTTCGAAAAACAGCTTGAACGTATGGAATTTCACGGTTCATGTATTGCTTAAGCCTGGCTTGGAGAATTTTGAGCATTACTTTACTAAAATGTGAGATGAGCACAATTGTGTGGAAGTTTGAACATTCTTTGGCATTGCCTTTCTTTGGGATTGGAATGAAAACTGACTTTTTCCAGTTCTGTGACCACTGCTGAGTTTTCCAAATTTGCTGGCATATTGAGTGCAGCACTTTCACAGTATCATCTTTCAGAATTTGAAATAACTCAACCGGAATTCCATCACCTCCACTAGCTTTGTTCATAGTGATGCTTTCTAAGGCCCACTTGTCTTTACATTCCAGGATGTCTGGCTCTAGGTGAGTGAGCACACCATCATGATTATCTTGGTCATGAAGATCTTTTTTGTACAGTTCTTCTGTGTATTCTTGCCATCTCTTCTTAATATCTTCTGTTTCTGTTAGGTCCATACAATTTCTGTCCTTTATCTAGCCCATCTTTGCATGAAATATTCCCTTGGTATCTCTAAGTTTCTTGCCTTAGCATATCTTAAACAATATCATTTTAAAAACTGAACACATGAATAGAAACTAAGCAACCAGAAAACATTCCAAAAATGGAAATAAGATTTTGAGAATATATAAATATATTCTCATATGGTAGATGGCTATTATTTTTAATATTAAAAATAATATATGTCTATAGCAACAAATCAAACAATACAAAGAGAAGAAAACTTCAAATTTGCTAATCTCCAAAGGACAGTATAAAATTTTAAATATATCCTTCTTGATCAATCTCTATGTTCATGAAAAGCATTTCAAATTCAGTCAACATGAAGACAATTTTATCCCTTCATTCTTCAATACAGCATGTTCTTTGATGATCAGTGGTCCCTGTAGTCAATGGGAAAGCTGCATTCATGAGAAGCTTCTGTAGCACTTAAACTTCACTTGGACAACTTCTTACCTCAAATACTTGAGCCTCTAATCTCTTGGGCTTAACAGCTTGTGCTAGTGCCATCATTTCAGTTCAGTTCAGTCACTCAGTCATGTCCGACTCTTTGTGACTCCATGAATCGCAGCACGCCAGGCCTCCCTGTCCATCACCATCTCCCGGAGTTCACTCACACTCATGTCCATCGAGTCAGTGATGCCATCCAGCCATCTCATCCTCTGTCGTCCCCTTCTCCTCCTGCCCCCAATCCCTCCCAGCATCAGAGTCTTTTCCAATGAGTCAACTCTTCACATGAGGTGGCCAAAGTATTGGAGTTTCAGCTATAGCATCTTTCCTTCCAAAGAAATCCCAGGGCTGATCTCCTTCAGAATGGACTGGTTGGATCTTCTTGCAGTCCAAGGGACTCTCAAGAGTCTTCTCAAACACCACACTTCAAAAGCATCAATGCTTTGGTGCTCAGCCTTCTTCACAGTCCAATTCTCACATCCATACATGACCACAGGAAAAACCATAGCCTTGACTACATGAACCTTTGTTGTCAAAGTAATGTCTCTGCTTTTGAATATTGTATCTAGGTTGGTCATAACTTTCCTTCCAAGGAGTAAGTGTCTTTTAATTTCATGGCTGCAGTCACCATCTGCAGTGATTTTTGAGCCCCCCAAAATAAAGTCTGACACTGTTTCCACTCTTTCCCCATCTATTTCCCATGAAGTGATGGGACCGGATGCCATGATCTTCCTTTTCTGAATGTTGAGCTTTAAGCCAAGTTTTTCACTCTCCACTTTCACTTTCTTCAAGAGGCTTTTTAGTTCCTCTTCACTTTCTGCCATGAGGGTGGTGTCATCTGCATATCTGAGGTTATTGATATTTCTCCTGGCAATCTTGATTCCAGCTTGTGTTTCTTCCAGTCCAGCATTTCTCGTGATGTACTCTGCATAGAAGTGTGCATTTCCAAGAAATGTTGATAATGGGAATAGAGGGTTGCAAACAAGGAGGGGGAAAAGACTGAGAATAAACACCATTCTCTCCTTGTCCTCCAGTGGGACCTCATGAGGAACACTTCAGACAGTGTCTGAGAGTTTCCAACAGGTTTGAGGCCAGTGGTCTTTTCCTATGCAACAGAATCATTAATGGATAACATATCACAGTATTCATGGACTTCTCTCCCTTCTCTGTCTCACTGTCCCTACATCTTCATTTGTGTTTCCAAGAATCACCTCCTGTGTAATCTACCTGAACTCAATTTTTTGTCTCTGTTTTAAGGAAATTCTCTGAATCAAAACTCCTATTAAATGTTATCGTATTGTATACATTATTCTGCCACCATTTGATTTTTTTAATACCAGTAAGATATTATAGATATACTTTTAGTTTTATATATAGTTATATATATATAAACTTATATAATGTATATAAATGTCAATCTGCTACTTGAGATTTACATTGTTATTGTTCTGTCACTAAACATATCCGAATGTTGGCAGTATACCTATTTCTTTATGAGGAATATAACTCTTGAATATATAAAATGTATTTTATATATGCATGTATGTATATGTGTATGTATGTGTGTCTCTCTATATTATGCATGCATGTATATATATAATGCAATACTTTTTTACTTATTTCAAGCTTAACATATATTATTCTTGAAATTTCTCCAAGACTTCGAGTTTATCCTTCTCCTATATTAAGCTCATGTCACTTTTTGAGGGTCTTAGTTAACAGTGAAAATCTAACTTGCCCACCGTCACCAGCCTATATAGGTGATCACCAATTATCTATCATCCCTATTCCTTGTCTTACCAAGTTCTGTTTTGCTTTTTGGGCATACTTGGCCATAGACATTTGTTTTGAGACTATCCATTTTCCTATTTAGTTTGGACACATCAGCTATTGATTTTTATTTTTCAGAAATTTTACCAACTCTGTAACAGAACTGTACAGGTGCAGATCCACTTTTTCAACTTTAGGAACCATGATAGGATCTATGTCTTTTGATCATCCCGTACCAATATTCTGTCTGGAAAGTGAAAGCTGCAATCTCATTTATTTTTCAGCAACACATTCTCAAATACCCTCTTAATATCCCACTTCATATTAAATTCATTCAACCAACTAGCAAGCCAACTGAAAAGCACTTGACTTGATTGACTTTTGATTTTAGATATTTATTTTGCCATAAACATTTTGCAGATACGCTGTTAGTTGATACTTTTAATGCTCTTAGATTCTTTTGCTGTTTCTCATAAGCTAAACTCCCATGAAATATATTGACATTAGTTCCTTTTAATATGAAAATCTGATGTATGCATAAGGACTAGATTATAATTATACATTTTCAAATCATTGTTGGTTTTTTTTTTTTTAATCCATCATCCTTTGTGGCATAGATATTGTTAGTTCATTCTTTAGCTTAGAAGTGTAGAAATTTGGTCATTTTTTACACAGACTTCACTAAAATTTTCTTCCTACCTTTCCCTGGCATTTTCCTCTTGTATTCTCTAAAGTTTCTGTTTTACCTAGGATCAGCATGCCCTCAGAGCATGACCCAGTTTTAGAGTTTGCTCCCTTTCAAGATTTATGACTCAGTTTTGTTTTTGGTCTTTGAAAATCTTTCTTTCTTAAATCAGGTAAGTCATAGGTTTAAAAACAAAAAAATCTAACATTTTATAGAAATTGCAGCTGAAGGATTTTAAAGATATCAGAACCTCCGTTTTTGTTAAAAAATGGAAGTGTCAAGTATAAAATGTATATTATTAAATATACATTTAGGCTCTCATTTAGGACCTTGACACAGTGATTTGCTTCTGAGAAGAGGATTGCCACTCAGTGTTAAACCTAGAGAGATCAGAAAGGACTATACCTAGTAGAAGACAGCTTGGGAATGTAGGTAATACTGTAATTACCCATAGAGGATGAGCTTTTGGCTCTCTCTTCTCAAGGCACTCAGTCCTCACTTACTGGCAAGGAGACCAAGTTAAATGGTTGAAGTTTCAGGTCTAAAAAGGAAGACTTAATGTGTTGAAAATTGTTCCCCCAAATTCCTCTCCACTTAGAAATTCAGAATGTGACTTTATTTTGAAATAGAGTATTTGCAATGCTGTTAAAATAAGAATCAAGCTGAGATCATAATAGGTTTAGAGTGGATCCTAAATCCAATGAGAATATCTTTAGAAGAGACAGAAAATGACCTTCAGGGGCAGAGGAGAAAAGGCCATCTGAAGATTAAGGCAGAGATTTCCTCTTGTTCTGCCACTAACCAAAGGAAGCTTGAGCCACAGGCTTTCTTCCTGGAAGCCTTTGAGAGACCATGGCCCTTGTCAACACCTTGACTTTGGCCTCTGACTTCCAGAACTGTATTGTGAGAGAGATTGTTTCTTTTGTTTTATCTACCATGTCTGTGGTATTTGCTATGGCATCCCTGGGGAATGAATGCAAAGGGTTGGCAGTAACTGGTACATTAGCAAGATCACTGCCTAACACTACAGATCTGAAAGCAAGATTCTTGCTCTGCAGAGGGAGAGAAAGCCAACTAGTTGCAATTAAGAAGCAGCAAGTGCATCAGGAAGGCATTATGGACTTGCACTCAGTTTACCTGACTTGCCATCTGGCTTCACTAGGTTCTAGCTGTGTGATTTTTTTTTCTCTCAACCTCGGTTTCCTACTCTCTAAGGTGAAGAGAATAAATATTCCTATATTATAAGTTGCAATGAAGATTAAGAAAATTAATACATAAAGCACTTGACACAACAATGCCTGGCACATTTTAAGTATTACATTTATAGCTACCAGAGCCATGACTATAACTATGATGATTATGGATCACATTGTACCAAATGCTGGATATAGATAAGTAGACAGAAGAGAAAGTCAATTATTACTATCCATAATTTGACGTTTTTAAATTTATTTTTTTTTTTGCTAGGAGAGTAATATAATAGATAATCTGTTAGTGGAGTAAAGAAATCTAAATTATTTATTTCCTTTTGTTAAAGTGTCCCCCTGTACTTTGGCCCAACGTTGGTAACTGGCTTCTCTTTAGGAAGGAAGAAAACCTGACTCCTTCATTTCAGTGTGCCCTCAGGATCCTTTTGAGCTCTGACTAGTGTATGCTGCTGCTGCTACTAAGTCACTTCAGTCGTGTCTGACTCTGTGCGATCCCATAGACGGCAGCCTACCAAGCTTCGCCGACCCTGGCATGACTAGTGTATGTATGTATGTGTGTTCTGAACAGAACACAAAAGAGCATTCTGAACAGGAAGAATATCATGAAAGCTGAATAAATGCAGTGTGCCTTGCCTACTCAATAAATAACAAAAAAATCTATAGATCCAAGATGGAGTGAGTGAGAGGAGAAGTAATAAGCATTAATAAGCAAGAGAAGTGAGAGATGCTACATCATGGAATGCTTGTGGGCCAATGTAAGGAAATTATTTGGCTCTTATTCTTCATGGAAAAGGGAAACCAGGGAAATATTCTGAACACATGAGTGCCAGAGTGTGAATTACTAAGAGGATTATCCTAGCTTCACCTTTGCAAATACATTAAATGGGGGTAAATTTAGAAATAGTGAAATTATTCTGAAAGGCTACTGAAATAACCCAGGTGAGAAACAGTAGTGATTGAATCAGGATGTTAGAAGCAGAGCTGGTTAAGAGTTAGTCAGATTTTACTGATATTTAATATTCTGAAGGCAGAGGCAATGGATACTTTTGACAATGAATGTATGGTATGAGAAAGGGGTCAGGAACGACATGAGGTCATTTTGATCAAAGAAGTAAGAAATGTGAGTTCTTTTTTCTGAGATAAATTTAAAGATGAGGAAAAACAGGAACTTGTTTTCCACACTAGTTTGAGATGCCTGCTAGACATCTGAATGGTTATGATGATAAAGCAGCTGGCTGTATGAGTTTGGAGATATCTAAGTTTAAGCACAAATTTCAAAGTTTATTGGTGAAGGGAGAGCATGAAAATCCATGACACTGATAACAGTAAGAAGGGAGAAAATAAAGAATAAAAAGAGAACCTACTCAAAAGCTTGCCTTTGAGGCAAACTATATTTTTAGATAGCCAGACTCCTCTTACTCAGGCTGAGTGCTGTCATTTGGAGATGCCCTAGGCAGACTATAGATATTGTTATTTTCCAATGCATTTCACACACTCAAATATTTAGAAGATAATTGTTTTCCTCCATTTTTTGTAAACTCATTTTCAGATTATGTTTCTATAATGAGAATGCAATACCCTGATGTTTTATTTCCCACTCAGCATGTTAAACTATGGTTAACTTCAAAGATATCTCATGCCTAAAGGAAACTGTATCCACTGTTTTGTTTTTTGTTTTTTTTTTTTCTTTCTATGTAAACAAGTATATGATTTATTCAGCATATAGTTTACTTCCAAAGACGATTTTTAGATATTTCTTGTGTTGAGATTCCCTTTAGATTTGAAGCCATTCAAAAACCTCTGCTTATTTAAAAATTAAGGCTTTTGTTCATTTTGAACAGTTGTCAGGTGATGATGGACCCAATCTATTTTAGTGTATAACCTTTTTTTTTTTTTTATAAGGAATACAGTTGTTACACAGTTTTTGTTTTTCTCAAAGGATTTCATTATTTCATATTACTCCTTCATTGATGTTCTTTTGTGTTCAGAGTTGTTTTTTCAATACTGTTGCTGAAACTTCTTTTTAAACTTAATCTAAAATGGAGCTGATGAGACATATAAAAACACTGTGGAATGCTGGTAAAAGTACTGCATTTTTATAAAACCTAAGATCTAGTCCCAACTACGTGCTTTGCCATTTATTAAATGTGTGATTAAAGTTATACATCTAGAGATTCTGAGTCTCGTCTCTCCTGTTAAGAAAAATTGAATGTAATGATGCTGTAAAGTTTGCTTCTTTCTCTCTTTTTACTTAATTTTTTTTTTAAATGAAGGATAATTGCTTTACAGTATTTCATGGTTTCTACCAAATATCGATTTGAATCAGCCATAGGTTTATCTGGTTACATAGTCCTGATCCAAGAGCAAAAGGGGCTGATAATTGTAATCAAAGCAGGAGTAATAGGCTTGGTGACTATCTAGCTAGTTTTTGTCATATATACTGCAGTTCTCCTGACCACCATCCCAACACCAAAAATGTGAAATTATTTACTTCAGTACAATTTTATCTAAAGGTAATTTATATGAAGAACATAGCATTATTCTTAAACATAATCACATTAATTAATTTAGTTCCAGTCCATGTCAAAATTTTAATAAATTTAAATAGATGTGTTATGATTTAGTGTAGTATGAAGAAAACGTTTCTCACCGAGGGAAAAGCTGCACATATAATTACACTGAAATCATAGAACCTTAGGGTGTTTTTAGAAATAAGAGTCATCTTGGAATATTTAGGTGTAAGTTTTCCTAAAGAAAGGAGAATATGGGCCAGATGACCTTTAGTAATCTCCACCAACCATATAAGTCTGTGACATTTCTACTAGCTTTCTAAAATACATCCTATTAGGATGATATTATAAACACTTTATAGTGTATATAAAAAAATGTCCAGATGCTTTTCTACCATTCCTAAGAATTTCCTGTTATCAAAGAGTACTCATTTAAGCTATCCTAAATCATCTTTCTAACTTCTAAAATGGTGTAATAGCAATAATAATAATAATAATAGAACTGTAAAAGGCTGCCCTTGTCTTGGTCTCATATGTAAAACTCTGGAGTATCTATAATGAGTGTTTTAAAGTCTGTAGTAATAAATCTGTCACTAGAGGGAAAAGGTCTGGGAGGAACCTAGTCCTCACAGCCTTCTATTTTTATTATTATTATTATTTTTAAAGTCAATGTATCATGGCTTAGTCTCAAAGCTTTAGAATTAATATAAGTCACAATGATTTGGGAGTGGTGCATAACCTTGTAAATTTTTTACTTAATTTCATGGGCACCTATCATAGTAATTACTGTTTTCTGAACAAGATTCAACACTGAGTGTAAAGACAAACAAATAAATCAACAGAAACATTCACCTAGTAGGCATCATTTTGTCCTCTGAATCTCCCATTCCCTGTTAATATGTTTTTGTTTGGAGTTTGTTTCTTCACTGCAAGGATAAATTAAATCCTCTCAGGAACATATGAGGATACCAGTTGCTCTACAGCCTTATAATCATTTGGAAATTTTTATCATTTACTTTTAACCATTTTGAGAATTTTTGTAAATAATGGTTAAACAAATATGGTTTTAGTTTGCATTTTCCTAAGTGAATGAAGTTGGGTATCATTTTTACATAATTAATGAATTTGGGGTGCCCTTTTTATGATATGTATGTGCTCAAATATTTGATTCATTTCCAAAGTGTGTGTTCTGTTTTTTGCTTAAAAATTTGTGTGATGGAGTTTATTTTAAACTCATTTACCCAACATTGTTGTGAGTAGTCATTTTTTAATGTCAGGTCAAGAGTAGAAATGTCTACTCATGTAGACACATGAGTACTCATGCGTCTCATGTCCATCGAATCGGTGACGCCATCCAACCATCTCATCATTTGTTGTCCCTTTCTCCTTCTGCCTTCAATCCACCCCAACATTAGGGTATTCTCCAATGAGTCAGTTCTTCACTTGAGGTGGCCAAAGTATTGGAGTGTCAGCTCCAGCATCAGTCCTTCCAATGAATACCCAGGACTAATTTCCTTTAGGATTAACTGGTTGGATCTCCTTGCAGTCCAAGGGGCCCTCAAGAGTCTTCTCCAAAACTATAGTTCAAAAACATCAGTTCTTCAGCCCTCAGCTTTCTTTTTTGTCCAACTCTCACATCCGTACATGACAACTGGAAAAACTATAGCTTTGACTAGACAGAATTTGGGGGGCAAAGAAATGTTTCTGCTTTTTAATATGCTATCTAAGTTTGTCATAACTTTCCTTTCAAGGAGCAATAATTTTTTTTTTTTTTTTAATTTCATAACTGCAGTCACGATGTGCAGTGATTTTGGAGCTTAGAAAATAAAGTCTGTCACTGTTTCCATTGTTTCCTCTTCTATTTGCCATGAAGTGATGGGACCAGAAGGCATGATCTTCATTTTTTGAAAGTTGAGTTTTAAGCCAGATTTGTCACCATACTCTTTCAATTTCATCCAGACACTTTAGTTCCTCTTTACTTTGTCATAAGGATGGTGTCATCTGCCTCTCTGAGCTTATTGATATTTCTCCAGATAATCTTGATTCCAGCTTGTGCTTCATCCAGTCTGACATTTCCCGTGATGTACTTTGCATATAAGTTAAATAAGCAGTGTGACAATGTATAACCTTGACATACTCCTTTCTCAATTTTGAACCAGCCCATTGTTCCCTGTCCAGTTGTAACTGTTGCTTCTTGACCTGCTTACAGATTTCTCAGGATGCAGGTAAGGTGGTCTGATATTCCCATCTTTTTTAAGAATTTTGCATTGTTTGTTGTGATCCACAGAGTCAAAGGCTTTGGCATAGTCAATAATGTGTAGTCAATAAAGCAGAGTAGATGTTTTTCTGGCATTCTCTTGCTTTTTCTATGATCCAACAGATGTTGACAATTTGATCTCTGGTTCCTCTGCCTTTTTTAAATTCAGGTTAAACATCTGGAAGTTCACGGTTCATGTACTGTTGAAGCCTAACTTGGAGAATTTTGAGCATTTCTTTGCTAGCATGTTAATGAGTCCAGTTGTGTGGTAGTCTCAACATTCTACACTTGGACATCACGGGATGGTCAATTCTGAAATCAGATTGATTATATTCTTTGCAGCCAAAATGGAGAATCTCTATATCATCAGTAAAGAACAAAATGGGAAGATATCTGTGGCTCAGACCATGAACTCCTTATGGCAAAATTCAGAATTAAATTGAATAAAGTAGGGAGAGGAAAAAGAAAAAGAAAAAACACTAGACAATTCAGGTATGACTTAAATCAAATTCCTTAAGAATATACAGTGAAAGTAACAAATAGATTCAAGGGATTAGTTCTCATAGAGTGCTTGAAGAACTATGGAAGGAGGTTTATGACATTGTACAGGAAGCAGTGATCAAGACCAATTCCCCCAAAAATGGAAAAAGGCAAATGGTTATCTGAGGAGGGCTTGTAAATATCTGAGGAAAAAAAGAGAAGGTAAAGGCTAAGGAGAAAAGAAAAGATATAGCCATCTGAATGTGGAATTGTAAAGAATAGCAAGGAGAGATAAGAAAGCTTTCTTCTGATGTATAGAACAGTCTTATGGACTCTGTGGGAGAGGGAGAGGGTGGGAAGATTTGGGAGAATGGCATTGAAACATGTAAAATATCATGTATGAAATGAGTTGCCAGTCCAGGTTCGATGCACGATACTGGATGCTTGGGGCTGGTGCACTGGGACGACCCAGAGGGATGGAATGGGGAGGGAGGAGGGAGGAGGGTTCAGGATGGGGAACACATGTATACCTGTGGCGGATTCATTTTGATATTTGGCAAAACTAATACAGTTATGTAAAGTTTAAAAATAAAATAAAATTAAAAAAAAAAAAAAGAAAGCTTTCTTCAGTTATCAATGCAAAGAAATAGAGAAAAATAATAGAATGGGAAAGACTAGAAATCTCTTCAAGAAAATTAGAGATACCAAGGGAATATTTCATGCAAAGATAGGCACAATAAAAATAACACCATGGGAATAGATATCATATCATAAGGGTAACATAAAGAGTAAGACATATCATAAGGGTACATAAACAGTAAGGCTAAAAAAATAATAATAAATAGGAACAACTGGGAACAGAGAAAAGAAAATAGAAACAGAGCATACTAAGTCAACTAAGAAATGCCAAGTAAGGGAGAGTAGAGAGTTAAGCCAGCTGCTTCACAGTCTTCACATTGCCATTGAGTGATTCACCTGAATATCCACAAAAAATACTGCTTCACATGAGGCTGCTATCACTGTAAGCTCTACCCATTCTTCAGCAAACTCATGGGATACATCCAATTCTGTGTGCTTTTGGCAAATGCCTGACTTTATTCCTGCCACCTCACTACAACTCACAAGCTCAAATTCAACATTTGCATTTGGCAACAATGACATTATCAACCTTATTCTCTGTTCATAATGTCATTTTAGGAACTAGTATACCACACAATTGCACTGATCTCACACGCTAGTAAAGTAATGCTTAAAATTCTCCAAGTTAGGCTGCAGCAACACATGAACCATGAACTTGAAGATGTTAAAGTTGGTTTTAGAAAAGGCAGATGAACCAGAGATCAAATTGTCAACATTCATTGAATCATCAAAAAGCAAGAGAGTTCCAGAAAAACATCTATTTCTGCTTTATTGACTATGCCAAAGCTTTTGACTATGTGGATCACAATAAACTGTGGAAAATTCTGATAGAGATGGGAATACCAGACCACCTGACCTGCCTCTTGAAAAACCTGTATGCAGGTCAGGAAGCAACAGTTAGAACTGGACATGGAACAACAGACTGGTTTCAAATAGGAAAAGGAGTACATCAAGGCTGTATATTGTCACCCTGCTTATTTAACTTATATGCAGAGTACATCATGAAGAACACTGGGCTGGAAGAAGCACAAGCTGGAATCAAGACTGCCGGGAGAAATATCAATAACCTCAGATATGCAGATGACACCACCCTTATGGCAGAAAGTGAAGAGGAACTAAAAAGCCTCTTGATGAAAGTGAAAGTGGAGAGTGAAAAAGTTGGCTTAAAGCTCAACACTCAGAAAACAAAGATCATGGCAACTGGTCCCATCACTTCATGGCAAATAGAGGGAAAACAGAGGAAACAATGTCAGACTTTATTTTTCTGGGCTCCAAAATCACTGCAGATAGTGACTGCAGCCATGAAATTAAAAGACGCTTACTCCTTGGAAGGAAAGTTATGACCACCCTAGATAGCATATTCAAAAGCAGAGACATTACTTTGCCTACAAAGGTCTGTCTAGTCAAGGCTGTGGTTTTTCCAGTGGTCATGTATGGATATGAGTGTTGGACTGTGAAGAAACCTGAGCACCAATGAATTGATGCTTTTTTTTTTTTTTTAATTTTATTTTATTTTTAAACTTTACAAAACTGTATTAGTTTTGCCAAATATCAAAATGAATCTGCCACAGGTATACATGTGTTCCCCATCCTGAACCCTCCTCCCTCCTCCCTCCCCATTCCATCCCTCTGGGTCGTCCCAGTGCACCAGCCCCAAGCATCCAGTATCGTGCATCGAACCTGGACTGGCAACTCGTTTCATACATGATATTTTACATGTTTCAATGCCATTCTCCCAAATCTTCCCACCCTCTCCCTCTCCCACAGAGTCCATAAGACTGTTCTATACATCAGTGTCTCTTTTGCTGTCTCGTTATTGTTACCATCTTTCTAAATTCCATATATATGCGTTAGTATACTGTATTGGTATTTTTCTTTCTGGCTTACTTCACTCTGTATAATAGGCTCCAGTTTCATCCACCTCATTAGAACTGATTCAAATGTATTATTTTTAATGGCTGAATAATACTCCATTGTGTATATGTACCACAGCTTTCTTATCCATTCATCTGCTGATGGACATCTAGGTTGCTTCCATGTCCTGGCTATTATAAACAGTGCTGCAATGAACATTGGGGTACATGTGTCTCTTTCCCTTCTGGTTTCCTCAGTGTGTATGCCCAGCAGTGGGATTGCTGGATCATAAGGCAGGTCTATTTCCAGTTTTTTCAGGAATCTCCACACTGTTCTCCATAGTGGCTGTACTAGTTTGCATTCCCACCAACAGTGTAAGAGGGTTCCCTTTTCTCCACACCCTCTCCAGCATTTATTACTTGTAGACTTTTGGATCACAGCCATTCTGACTGGCGTGAAATGGTACCTCATTGTGGTTTTGATTTGCATTTCTCTGATAATGAGTGATGCTGAGCATCTTTTCATGTGTTTGTTAGCCATCTGTATGTCTTCTTTGGAGAAATATCTATTTAGTTATTTGGCCCATTTTTTGATTGGGCCATTTATTTTTCTGGAGTTGAGCTGTAGGAGTTGCTTGTATATTCTCGAGATTAGTTGTTTGTCAGTTGCTTCATTTGCTATTATCTTCTCCCATTCTGAAGGCTGTCTTTTCACCTTGCTAATAGTTTGCTTTGATGTGCAGAAGCTTTTAAGGTTAATTAGATCCCATTTGTTTATTTTTGCTTTTATTTCCAATATTCTGGGAGGTGGGTCATAGAGGATCCTGCTGTGATGTATGTCAGAGAGTGTTTTGCCTATGTTCTCCTCTAGGAGTTTTATAGTTTCTGGTCTTACGTTTAGATCTTTAATCCATTTTGAGTTTATTTTTGTGTATGGTGTTAGAAAGTGTTCTAGTTTCATTCTTTTACAAGTGGTTGACCAGAGTTCCCAGCACCACTTGTTAAAGAGATTGTCTTTAATCCATTGTATATTCTTGCCTCCTTTGTCAAAGATAAGGTGTCCATAGGTGCGTGGATTTATCTCTGGGCTTTCTATTTTGTTCCATTGATCTATATTTCTGTCTTTGTGCCAGTACCATACTGTCTTGATAACTGTGGCTTTGTTGTAGAGCCTGAAGTCAGGTAGGTTGATTCCTCCAGTTCCATTCTTCTTTCTCAAGATCACTTTGGCTATTCGATGTTTTTTTTTTTTCCAAACAAATTGTGAAATTATTTGTTCTAGCTCTGTGAAGAATGCCATTGGTAGCTTGATAGGGATTGCATTGAATCTATAGATTGCTTTGGGTAGTATACTCATTTTCACTATATTGATTCTTCCAACCCATGAACATGGTATATTTCTCCATCTGTTAGTGTCCTCTTTGATTTCTTTCACCAGTGTTTTATATTTTTCTATATATAGGTCTTTAGATTCTTTAGGTAGATATATTCCTAAGTATTTTATTCTTTCCGTTGCAATGGTGAATGGAATTGTTTCCTTAATTTCTCTTTCTGTTTTCTCATTATTAGTGTATAGGAATGCAAGGGATTTCTGTGTGTTGATTTTATATCCTGCAACTTTACTATAGTCATTGATTAGTTCCAGTAATTTTCTGGTGGAGTCTTTAGGGTTTTCTATGTAGAGGATCATGTCTTCTGCAAACAGTGAGAGCTTTACTTCTTCCTTTCCAATTTGGATTCCTTTTATTTCTTTTTCTGCTCTGATTGCTGTGGCCAAAACTTCCAAAACTATGTTGAATAGTAATGGTGAAAGTGGGCACCCTTGTCTTGTTCCTGACTTTAGGGGAAATGCTTTCAATTTTTCACCATTGAGGATAATGTTTGCTGTGGGTTTGTCATATATAGCTTTTATTATGTTGAGGTATGTTCCTTCTATTCCTGCTTTCTGGAGAGTTTTTATCATAAATGGATGTTGAATTTTGTCAAAGGCTTTCTCTGCATCTATTGAGATAATAATATGGTTTTTATTTTTCAATTTGTTAATGTGGTGTATTACATTGATTGATTTGCAGATATTGAAGAATTCTTGCATCCCTGGGATAAAGCCCACTTGGTCATGGTGTATGATCTTTTTAATGTGTTGTTGGATTCTGATTGCTAGGATTTTGTTAAGGATTTTTGCATCTATGTTCATCAGTGATATTTGCCTGTAGTTTTCTTTTTTGTGTGGGATCTTTGTCAGATTTTGGTATCAGGGTGATGGTGGCCTCATAGAATGAGTTTGGAAGTTTACCATCCTCTGCAATTTTCTGGAAGAGTTTGAGCAGGATAGGTGTTAGCTCTTCTCTAAATTTTTGGTAGAATTCAGCTGTGAAGCCGTCTGGACCTGGGCTTTTGTTTGCTGGAAGATTTCTGATTACAGTTTCAATTTCTGTGCTTGTGGTGGGTCTGTTAAGATTTTCTATTTCTTTCTGCTCGAGTTTTGGAAAGTTGTCCTTTTCTAAGAATTTGTCCATTTCTTCCTCGTTGTCCATTTTATTGGCATATAATTGTTGATAGTAGTCTCTTATGATCCTTTGTATTTCTGTGTTGTCGTGATCTCTCCATTTTCATTTCTAATTTTATTGATTTGTTTTTTCTCCCTTTGTTTCTTGATGAGTCTGGCTAATGGTTTGTCAATTTTATTTATCCTTTCAAAGAACCAGCTTTTGGTTTTGGCTGAATGGATACAAAAACAAGACCCCTACATATGTTGTCTACAAGAGACCCGCCTCAAAACAGGGGACACATAAAGACTGAAAGTGAAGGGCTGGAAAAAGATTTTCCATGCAAATAGGGACCAAAAGAAAGCAGGAGTAGTAATACTCATATCAGATAAAATAGACTTTAAAACAAAGACTGTGAAAAGAGACAAAGATGGTCACTACATAATGATCAAAGGATCAATCCAAGAAGAAGATATAACAATTATATATGCACCCAACACGGGAGCACTGCAGTATGTAAGACAAATGCTAACAAGTATGAAAGAAGAAATTAACAATAACTCAATAATAGTGGGAGACTTTAATACCCCACTCACACCTATGGATAGATCAACTAAACAGAAAATTAACAAGGAAACACAAACTTTAAACGATACAATAGACCAGTTAGACCTAATTGATATCTATAGGACATTTCATCCCAAAACAATGAATTTCACCTTCTTCTCAAGCGCACATGGAACCTTCTCCAGGATAGATCACATCCTGGGCCATAAAGCTAGCCTTGGTAAATTCAAAAAAATAGAAATCATTCCAAGCATCTTTTCTGACCACAATGCAGTAAGATTAGATCTCAATTACAGGAGAAAAACTATTAAAAAATCCAACATATGGAGGCTGAACAACACGCTGCTGAATAACCAACAAATCACAGAAGAAATCAAAAAAGAAATCAAAATTTGCATAGAAACGAATGAAAATGAAAACACAACAACCCAAAACCTGTGGGACACGGTAAAAGCAGTCCTAAGGGGAAAGTTCATAGCAATACAGGCATACCTCAAGAAACAAGAAAAAAGTCAAATAAATACCCTAACTCTACACCTAAAGCAACTAGAAAAGGAAGAAATGAAGAACCCCAGGGTTAGTAGAAGGAAAGAAATCTTAAAAATTAGAGCAGAAATAAACGCAAAAGAAACAAGAGACCATAGCAAAAATCAACAAAACCAAAAGCTGGTTCTTTGAAAGAATTGATGCTTTTGAATTGTGGTGTTGAAGAAGACTCTTGAGAGTCCCTTGGAGTGCAAAGAGTTCCAACTAGTCATTTCTAAAGGAGATCAGTCCTGGGTTTTCTTTGGAAGCTCTGATGCTAAAGCTGAAACTCTAGTACTTTGGCCACCTCATGCGAAATGTTGACTCATTAGAAAAGACTCTGATGCTGGGAGGGATTGGTGGCAGGAGGAGAAGGGAACGACAGAGGATGAGATGGCTGGATGGCATCACTGACTCGATGGACGTGAGTCTGAGTGAACTCTGGGAGTTGGTGATGGACAGGGAGGCCTGGCATGCTGCGATTCATGGGGTCGCAAAGAATCGGACACGACTGAGCGACAGATCTGATATATATATATATATATATATATATATATATATATAGAGAGAGAGAGAGAGAGAGAGAGAGAGAGAGAGAGAAAGAGAGACAGAGAGAGACAGAGAGAGAGAGAGGGAGAGGGAGAGGGAGAGGGAGAGAGACAGTGAGACAGAGAGAGAGAGAAAGAAATGGCAACCCACTCCAGTATTCTTCCCTGAGAAGTCCCATGGACAGAAGAGCCTGGCAAGCTACAGCTCATGAGGTTACAAAGAGTTGGACACATCTGAGCGACTAACAGGAGGAATGTCTCTAGCTCTTCTACATATATTTCAATTGAGTTGTTTTTGCTGTTGTTATTGAATTATATGAACTGTTTATATGTTTTGGAAATTAAATCCTTATTGGTCACATTATTTTTGCTATTGTTTAGCCATTAAGTCGTGTCTGACTCTCTGTGACCCCATGGACTGCAGCCCACCAGGCTCCCTGTCCTTCACTGTCTCCCAGATTTAACTCAAATTTATATCCATTGAGTTGGTGATGCTATCTAACCATCTCATCCTCTGTCATCTCCTTGTCCTCTGCCCTCAATCTTTCCCAGCATCAGGTATTTTCCAATGAGTCAGCTTTTAGGATCTTGTGGCAAAAGCATTGGAGCTTCAGCTTCAGCATCAGTCTGTCCAGGGAATATTCAAGATTGATTTCCTTTAGGGTTGACTGATTTGATCTTCTTGTTGTCCAAGTCATTCTCAGGCATCTTCTCTAACAACACATTTCAAAAGCATAAATTATCCAGTGCTCAGGATTCTTTATGGTCTAACACTCATCATGTCCATACATACTACTGGGAAAACACCAGTTTTGACTATACAGATCTTTGTTAGCAATCTAATATCTCTGCTTTTTAACACACTAAATTTGTCATAGCATCCCTTCCAAGGATTGAGCTTCTTTTAATTTCATGGCTGCAATCCCCATCCCCAGTGATTTTGGAACTCAAGAAGTCATGGTTTCTACTTCTACCCTTCTATTTGCCATGAAGTAATAGGGCCAGATGTCATCATCTTAGTTTTTTGAATGTTGAGTTTTAAGTCAGCTTTTGTATTCTCATCTTTCACTGTTATCAAAAGGCTTTTTAGTTCCTCTTCACATTCTGTCACTAGGGTGGTATCATTTGCATATCTGAGGTTATTGGTATTTCTCCCATAAACCTTGATTCTAGTTTATGAGTAACCTAGCCTGATATTTTGCATGATGTACTGTGCATATAAATTAAGTAAGCAGGATGACAATATATAGCCTGTTGTAACCCTTTCCCAATTTTTAACTAGTCCATTGTTCCATGCCTGGTTCCAACTGTTGCTTCTTGGCCTGTATAAAGATTTTTCAGGAGACAAATAAGGTGGTCTTGTATTCACATTATTTAAACCTTCTTTCAATAGTGTTTTTTGTTTTGTTTTTTGTTTGTTTGTTTGTTTATGGATGAATAAGATGAAGTAAGGGAAACTTCCTTAGTGTCCAGTGGTTAAGACTTTACTCTCCAATGCAGGTTGTGAGAGATCCATTCCTGTTCAGGGAACTAACATACTACATGCCTCAAAAATCTAAAACATAAGCAATTTTGTAACAAATTCAATAAAGTTATAAAAAAATAAAGAAAGAAAGTGTTGATGTTAATGCAAATCAAGGTTGGATTCTCAATAGTAACAATCAAGAAATATTAAGATAAGAAAATAATCTTTCAAAAAAATATCATTCCCACATTTTTGTCTAAATTGGGGAGTTGTATGAATACTTATAATTTGTATCTATCCTTTTAAGTTTTCTATTACCATAATATATGAAATTTTATAATGTATTTGTCATAAGGAAACCTCTCAAGATTTCAGAAATTATGGCTATTTTCTGTTTAATAGCCTCTTTAGACCCTGAAGCCCTTATTTAATTTTTAATTGGTTGTCCTAAATAATAAATGACAAAGAAACTGTCATTTATTTATATTGAAATTATGCATACCATTATTTTTGTTGTTTTGTAATCCACAGTGTTTTGGAGTTTAGATAAAATAAACTGATGACTTTGATAAAATATTTTCTTAAAATATGTGTATGAGCAACTTAAAAAATCAATCATGTCAAAAATATATATTAATGAAGACATTATTTTTATGCAGAACAAATAGTTTTATTCAAATGTTAAAACACTGGAAAAAATAAAATATATTGTCTTACATAATATTGTATGAAGATAAAAAATACAAGGAAATACTATTCTAGTTATTTTTTCCTGAGACTATGTAATGTTGTTTTCCTTTGTAATTGATACCCTTTTAATTTCCACCTGTTTACCTACTCTATCCTCTTTCTACCTGTCTGTCTATCCATTTATGGTTCTTTCCATAGGCCCTGGTTTTATCTGAAGTCTGGAAAATTGAAATTATATATTTTTGTTTAACCTGCAACACTTGTTAAAGTAATTTTACTATTCAAACTAGGATTATCTATCTCATGACATTAATCATTAAATAAAAGGATAGCTTACCTTAAGCTTGCTTTTAAATTAGAATTGGAAGTTGCTGCACATGCTCACATAGCCTGCTTAAACTTTTACATGAATATAAAAAGAAGTTATTTGATATTTTTTATGAGAAAAAAGCTATTTGTTGCATACATTTACATCTGATTAACATCCATAGAGTTCTCTGGACTTGTATATAAACAGCTTGTAAGTCTTCTTGGATCCACTGAAGATGGCAGGAGACAAAGCAAGGAGAGATAGACAGGTGAATACAGGGGTTGTGCCCACAGGAACAGAGACTTACTGGCAGACATCTCTCAGCAGTCAGTGCCAGGGTAGAAAACCTGAACAGTAAGTGGTAAATTGCTGGCAGTTTCACAGCCTATACCATGCTCTGTCTTCCTATTACTTTGTGCACAACTGGATACGATTAATCCCAGATTTCTTGGTTTATGGTTGTGGATCCCAAGCACCCACAGAGACACTTTTCTTCCTGGATAGATGTCAAATTTTAGCTGTCAAACTAGGAACAAGATGAGAGATGTCTTATGCTACCAGATTGCTGATGTCCCTCTGTACTCTCTTTATTTAAGCTTTATTTTAACCTGACAGCATTTATATTGGCATTATCCAAAATGAAAAGAAAAACCATCTTTCTCATACTAGGAAAAAACATTTGGGAAGATAAAATTTAATTCAGTTTTTGGTATTTGCTATTTAGATATGTTAGCATCCTGTAAGCCAATTGGTAATTTTTTTAGTTAAATATTGTTTTCTGTTTTGTTTTGAAATTTCTATTGTATGCCCCCCAAATTGTAGCCCAACGCACTATTCATCAAAGTGTTTCATATGATGTGTGCTCAGTGATTAGCTGCTCAGTTGTGTTCAAATTTGCAACCCCATGGACTGTAACCCACCAGGCTCCTCTGTCCACAAGATTTCCCAGGCAAGAATACTGGAATGGGTTGTCATTTTCTCCTTCAGGGGCTCTTCCTGATCCAGGGATCAAAGGTGCATCTCCTGCATTGGTCGGCGGATTCTTCACCACAGTGACACCTCGGAAGCCCATGTGTTAACAAATGTTTCTTCATTACTGCCAAGTAGAAGCACTGCTCCCTTTATTCACTTAATACAAAATTGGATTTCCAGAATATTAGAAAGTATTAGTGGTCATAAATTAAGTATGCTAACTGCCAATGTAGTCACCTTAGGATGTGAAATGAGTGGGGAAACTGAACAAAGGATGACTAAACATAGGTTGGAAAGGAAATCCTAGGTGAGGAGGGAACATTTTATTTATTTATTATTATTATTATTTTACAATTAAATATCCTTTCTTTTTAAAAAAATATAAATGTATTTATTTTAATTGGAGGTTAATTACTTTACAATATTGTATTGGTTTTGCCATGCATCAACATGAATCCGCCACAGGTATACACGTGTTCCCCATCCCAAACCCCACTCCATTTTAAAACATATAGCAGCGGGTAAATATAAACTGAGTGTGAGGTCAGACATATGTGCAGAGACATAAAAGGACAAAGGGACAAGGTGAAAGTTTGCATCAGAAAGCCATGATAAGGAGTCTTATAATTAGCATATCTGAAGACTTTAGAGCAGGTGGGTAACATTTTATTTCCTTGAAATGTCTTGTTTGTCCCCCAGAAAAAATGAAAAAAAAAAAAAAAAACATTTCATAGTAATGATTTTGGACTTCCTTTCACACACAAAAAAGGCGTAATGATGACAAGAGACATCAACAGAAGTCAAAACTAACACAATAGATAAAAAGCAATTCTTGTCAAGTATAGTCAAAAGAAACAATACTGGATATTTTCTAGTAGGCTTCTTTGTTTCATAATGGCTGGGAAAAAGAAATAAATGCCCATGATATTTTTTCTCTGAAAACAAGCAGAATCAAAAAATTAGATCTTAATAAGTCTGAGACAATATTGCTCAGAAACATAACTGGGGTGAAAAATAAGATTTTAAACAATATTCTGCTTAGTGAAATAAGTCAAACAAGAAAAGACAAATAATTCATGTTATCACTCACATGTGGAATGCAAAATATAAAACAAATGAATAAATATAACAAAACAGACTTAAAGATATAGAAGCAAACTAGTCACCAGTAGGGAAATGGAGGGGCAAGATAAGGGTAGAGGATTTAGAGGTACAAAATACTACATATAAAAATTACAAGGATATATTGTACACCACAGGGAATATTGACAATATATTATAATAACTTTAAATGGAGTATAACCTCTTAAAATATTGAATCACTACATTGTACATCTGAAACTAATATTGTAAACCAAATATACTTCAATAAAAAAACAAAATGAAACACATTTTAAAAAATAAACAATACTTTTAGAAAGAAACTAAGCATTAGCACAGATCACAGTAAGAAAGATAATATTGATTTAGATAAGTACAGGAAAAAAGATGTCATCAGAGTGACTCATGGGTTTATATATTAAAAAAATATAAACACTATGTTGAATAAGATAATTTTGGCTTAAATATGATAGAATCAAAACACAGGGGGAAAGACATGAAATTCTGGATATTGATTGAACTCATATTATATTCCATATACCAAATTAGATTTTCACTATATCATAATAATATGCTATATTATAGTTTACCTGATAAAAGCTTCAAAATTCATCAGATAATTATAATGGCTATTTTGTCTCTAGAAGTTAGATTTTATAAAGCATTTTTTAAAATTATATTGGCCCTTTCAGCAGTGAGGAAATATTAAGAAAAGTGAAGCAATCAGAGAATACATAATTTGATCAAAGTTCACCATTTTGAATGATATTTATTAAAATAAAATTTTCTATGTTCAAATATTAATTACTAACACTTTTGCTGAACCCTTATTTTTTCAAGTCAATTTAGTGCATATGGATTGTAGTAAATTAAACTGTTTCCCCAAAGCCATATAGAGTTAATATGCTTTTTCCATCTGCTAAAATCTAATGTCTACAACTTCTATTTAATTGCTTAAGTGTGGTTTTAAATCAATATATTTTAGCAACCATAAAGATTTACCTCAATTCATTTACAAGGCCTCATATTTCTAATTCAAGTATCTAATTAGCAATGAAATTTAAAATTATGGAGTAAGGTAGCTGTAATGAGGATAGTAGGGCTACATCCCTGTTGTTTCATGTTCTCAGCAGATTTTCTTTGAGTTACTTTGAAATCCCAGGTAGGATATATTTATATATATATATATATATATATATATATATATATATATTGAATTATTTGTCATGAGATACATACACTGAGTGCTTTTAACATCTTAAACCATGAAATCAACTCAGATCCCTATTCTAATGTATTCCATCTCTGATACCTTCATTTTTACCTTTTCCAATGGGCTGGGCTATGTCTGACTTTTGGACTCTTGAATCCCTGCTGCCTAGCAGACCAGCTGATGCATAGTAAGAAGCCAACAACTAAGTGTTACATGCAAGAATGCATAGTAAACTGACAGACCAAAGAACAAACCTATGTTGTATTCACATACCAACTAGTCTTACCTGTTAGCTCAAACAGTGAAGAATCTGACTGAAATGCAGGCAACCCAGATTCAATCCCTGGGTTGGGAAGATCCCTGGAGAAGGGAATGGCAATCAACTTCAGTATTCTTGCCTGGAAAATTCCTTAGACAGTGGAGCCTGGCAGGCTATATAGTCCATGGGATCCCAAAGAGTTGGAACAACTGAGTGACTGATACTTTAAATTTCAACCAGTCTTTATTAAATAAATTTACATATAATATATAATTTTCATATAAACATATGTAATCTTACTTGAGGCACTAATATTACAATATAGAATGTATTATCAGTCTACCTTTTTCAATTGATATTGATGTGAAAGGAATTTGAAAGGCTGCTTAGTGTCATACAACCAGTGGGTAGTAAAGGCTGTAGTGGAATGGGTGTCCTTGAATGTTCATATTTACAAAAAAATAACATCAAGATAAGGTGTGATAAAATTAGTGAATAATGTTATGTTGAATTTATCAATTTATTATAGTGAAACTATCATATAAATGTTATACCATATAAAAATCTTATAATAAAGTTGTTTTATCACAAGCAAGCTTCATGTTTACCATTCTCATATCAGTGTTTAGATCCTATCTTGTGTTAAGAAACATAGACTCATAGTACATAATGAAAATTATTACTGAATAAGAATTCACAAGAATCCACAAATACAACTTTAGTAGAATTTGTCTATTTCAGTGACATTAGAAACATATTAGAGGTGATGGTTCATATTATATAATATCATATATTAATAAAAATAAGTTCATAGAAATCCTCCCAGAAAATATGGTAAAGAAACTTATACTTTTGATGATGCTTTCTTAAGGATTGAGTAGAATAAATCTTGCACATTACTGTTTATGCTAAAAAGCTTTTACTTTAAGAAATACATTAAGAAAATTACAGTTAACAAAATAGTAGCTACATCATTTGTCAACCATTCAAAAACATAATGAGCACAATGAGAAACTGGGAGACAGGCATTTCATTACTTTATACATAAGACATAAAAATGACTTTCAATTTCATTTTAAACAGGCTTACACACACTTAGCACATCATCATATCTTAAGGGCATATAATAATAGAATGCATGAGGTGAGGAGAACTCTATCATATTTTTATTTGGGAATATAATTGAAGAAAGAAATATATCCTGTCAGATATGTATTAAATGTCACCCTGAAACCACAGAGTCGGATTGAGTTGCAAAGAGTCGGACACGACTGAGCGACTGAACTGAACTGAAACCACAGAATTTTGTTAAATAGTTGAATTTTTTAAACTGGCCACTATTCCACAGATCTTTGATCAACTGAATAACTCAAGAAATATTTTGATAAATGCAGGACAGAATTAAAATATGCTTACTCCTTGGAAGGAAAGTTATGACCAACCTGGATAGCATATTCAAAAGCAGAGACATTACTTTGTCAACAAAGGTCCGTCTAGTCAAGGCTATGTTTTTTCCAGTAGTCATGTATGGATGTGAGACTTGGCCTGTGAAGAAAGCTGAGCACCAAAGAATTGATGCTTTTGAACTGTGGTTTTGGAAAAGACTCTTGAGAGTCCCTTGGACTGCAAGGAGATCCAACTAGTCCATTCTAAATGAGGTCAGTCCTGGGTGTTCTTTGGAAGGAATGATGCTAAAGCTGAAACTCCAGTACTTTGGCCACCTCATGCGAAGAGTTGACTCATTGGAAAATACTCTGATGCTGGGAGGGACTGGGGGCAGGAGGAGAAAGGGACAACAGAGGATGAGATGGCTGGATGGCATCACTGACTCGATGGACGTGAGTTTATGTGAACTCTGGGAGTCGGTGATGGGCAGGGAGGCCTGGCGTTCTGCAATTTATGGGGTTGCAAAGACTTGGACATGACTGAGTGACTGAACTGAACTGAGTACCGTATACTAGTGTACTTCCATGAAGGACTTAAATCTTATCTCTGCAGGATTCAAAATGCATTATAAATTTTTGTTTTCATATAATATATTTGCAAGAGTTTCTGTGCAATAAGTTACCCTATACTAGGAAGTCTTTTTTTACATGACTTTTCTCACCAGGGACAATGTAATTTCACCATTTAAATAAAATTCAGAATTACTGCATTAACATAAGTTTAAAAATATTGCATAATGCCCTATGAGAAAATGGAGCTTTGCATAGAATTTAAAATATGGAAGGTTGTCAATCTATGTCACTTTTAAGCCTGTATTAGTTTAAATAAGGCCAGTGTCTTTGACAAGGATTTTAACTCTGGTAGAATTTTCACTATCATAAGGGATAATTAGTTTTATCTAACAAACCAAAATTAAATCCCAGTCCTTGAAGATGAAGAGATTATAGTGTTTGTTGTGGGGATGTGGTGGGTATAGTGATCAAGTTTGTCCATGTGTTTTTGAATCTATTTATTTTTTATGCACTTAATTTATTATAAGTGCATATGAAATTTATTATTTATTTATTTTTATGCACTTCTATGCACTGTCAGGTCCACTTAGGACCTGACAGTTTATAGAAGTATCTTATGGAATGGTGGAGGCCTATTACTGTCAGTTAATATGAATATAAAGCCTTGTCCAGAAGAATTTGTCAAGAGCAGTTTCTAATAACAATATATTAATCTCTGTAACTAACCTTACCTTTTCAGTGGTGGTGTTTACAGGGTAAAACTCTAGGTCCTATGAACATTATTCCAAAAAGTAGCAAAAACACAGTAACAACAACAATAAAAACAACAAAAGAGACCCCCTCTTTTTCATAAACACGCATGAGATAAAGAGATTCAATAGATGAATCTCTGTTATAAACATGTTGTTCTAAAGAAATCATGGTGCGGATAGTAAAAGAAGTAGGCCATTACCTTAAGGTTATAAGTAAGAATAATAACAACAATAATAAGTAATAGCTAAAATTCACGAGCCCTAAAAATTTGAAATGAGGGAATATATTTCAATTATAAGGCATTTTTGTTGTTCACTGACTAAGTTGTGTTTGAATCTTTGCGGCTCCATGAACTACAGCACACCAGGCTTCTCTGTCCTTCACTATCACCCAGAATTTGCTCAAACTCATGTCCATTGAGTCAGTGATGTCAGAATGTATACATATAGTCATTTAAAAGTGTACCACAATCAGTCAAAAAACAAACATTATTTGATATCACTTATTTGTGTGGGATATTATATATATATATATATATATATATATAATTTGTAATTTGTATTATATATATATATATATAATATAAATGAATTTACTTACAAAACAGAATAGACTCAGACTTAAAAAACAAACTTACTCTTACCAAAAAGGAAAAGTAGGGAAGAGCAAAAATTAGTTTGGTATTAACATATGCACACACTACTATATATAAAATAGATAACTAACAAGGACCCATTGTATAGCACTGGAAACTCTACTTAATATTCTGTGATAACCTAAATGGGAAAAGAATTTGCAAAAGAACAGACATTTGTATATGTATAACAGAATCAATTTGCTGTATACCTGAAATTAACACAGCATTGTAAAATAAAATAAGCACTTAAAAAAATGTAGCATATTGAGAATAAAATTATCATGAAAAACAAGGCACTGAGCTTTATATGGGCTTCCCAAGTGGCACTAGTAGTAAAGAACCCACCTACCCATACAGGATACGTAAGAGACATGAGTTCCATCCCTGGATTGGGAAGAGATCCTGGGAGAGGGCATGACAATTCACTGCAGTATTCTTGCCTAGAGAATCCCAAGGACAGAGGAGCCTGGCCTACTACAGTCCATAGGGTGGCAAAGTGTTGGAGGTAACTGAAGTGACTTAGCATGCACACGTGCATGCACAGCCTTATAGTGCTCATTAGCTGCAGAATCACCATCTGGATTTTGATCTACCATATTACAATGTTTTAGAAATCTGAGAAATCTCTTAATAGATTCCAACCAATGGTAGTAAATCATAAAAGAGTAACAAGTAAAAAAGAGTAACAAGTAAAAAAAAAAAAAAAAAAAAGGAAGAAAAGGCAAAAAGATATGACACTGAGATGAACTCCCCAGATCAGTAGGTGCTGAATATGCCACTATAGAATGCTGCTGCTACTGCTGCTAAGTTGCTTCAGTCGTGTCTGACTCTGTGCAACCCCAGAGACAGCAACCACCAGGCTCCCCCGTCCCTTGGATTCACCAGACAAGAACACTGGAGTGGGTTGCCATTTCCTTCTCCAATGCATGAAAGTGAAAAGTGAAAGTGAAGTTGCCCAGTTGTGTCCGACTCTTAGCAACCCCATGGACTACAGCCCAACAGACTCCTCCATCCATGGGATTTTCCAGGCAAGAGTACTGGAGTGGGGTGCCATTGCCTTCTCCTACTGCAGAATAGAGGAGAAATAATTCCAGAAAGAATGAAGAGAGAGACAGTGAAAACAATGTGCAGTTGCAGATGTGACTGGTGAGAGAAGTAAAGTCCAATGCTACAGAGAGCAATATTGCATAGGAACCTGGAATGTTAGGTCCATGAATCAAGGTAAATTAGAAGTGGTCAAACAGAAGATAGCAAGAGTGAATGTTGACATTTTAAGAATCAGTGAACTAAGATGGACTGGAATGGGTAAATTTAACTCAGATGACCATTATATCTACTATTGTAGACAAGAATCACTTAGAAGAAATGCAGTAGCTATCATAGTCAACACAAGAGTCCTAAATCAGTACTAGGGTGCAATCTCAAAAAAAAAAAAAACAAAAAAAAAACAACAAAAAACACACACACACACAACAACAACAACCAGAAAGATCACTGTCTGTTTTGAAGGCAAACCAATCAATATCACAGTAATTCAAGTCTGTGCCCCAACCAGTAATGCTGAAGAAGCTGAAGTTAAACGGTTCTATGAAGACCTACAAGACGTTCTAAAACACCCAATAAAGATGTCCTTTGCATCATAGGGGACTGGAATGCAAAAGTAGGGCGTCAAGAGATATCTGGAAAACAAGGAAACTTGGCCTTGGAGTACAGAATGTAACAGGACAAAAGCTAACAGTGTTTTGCCAAGAGAATGCACTGGTCATAAACACTCTCTTCTAGCAACATAAGAGAAAATTCTACACATGGACATCACCAGATGGTCAATACCAAATTCAGATTGATTATGCTCTTTGCATCCAAAGATGAGGAAGCTCTGTACAGTCAGAAAAATCAAGACTTGGAGCTGACTGTGGCTCAGATCATGAACTCCTTATTGTTAAAATTAAGACTTAAATTGAGGAAAGTAGGGAAAACCAATCAACAATTCAGATATGATCTAAACCAAATCCCTTGCAATTATACAGTGGACATGACAAATAGATACAAGGGCTTAGATCTGATGGACAAAGTGGCTGAAGAACTATGGATAGAGGTTTGTGACACTGTACAGGAGGCAGTGATCAAAACCATTTCCCCCCCCTCCCCCCCCCAAAAAAAAAAAAACAAAAAGAAATTCAAAAAGGCAAAATGGTTGTCTGAGGAGGCCATACAAATAATTGTGAAAGAATAAAAGTGAAAGGCAAAGGAGAAAAGAAAAGACGTACCCTTTTGAATTCAGAGTTCCAAAGAAGAGCAAAGAAATAAGAAAGTCTTCCTCAGTGATCAACACAAAGAAATAGAGGAAAACAACAGATTGGGAAAGACTAGTGATCTCTTCAAGAAAACTAGATACAAAGGGAATATTTCATAAAAAGAAGGGCACAATAAAGGACAGAAATTGTATGCACCGAATAGAAGCAGAAGATACTAAGAAGAGGTGGCAAGAATACACAAAAGAAGTACACTAAAAAGATCTTCATGACCCAGATAACCATGAAGGTGTGGTCACTCACCTAGAGCCAGACATCTTGGAGTCCAAAGTCAAATGGGCCTTAGGAAGCATCACTATGAACAAAGCTAGTGGAGTTTATAGAATTCCAGTACAGCTATTTCAAATCCTAAAAGGTGATGCTCTTAAAGTGCTTCACTCAATAAGCCAAAACATTTGGAAAACTCAGCAGTGGCCACAGGACTGGAAAAGTAGGCTCTCATTCCAATCCCAAAGATGGGAAAGGCCAAAAAATGTACAAACTACTGCACGATTGCACTCATCTCACACTCTACCAAAGTAATTCTCAAAATTTTCCAAGCCAAACTTCAACAGTATGTGAACCGGGAAATTCCAGATGTTCATGCTGGATCTAGAAAAGGCAGAAGATCAAGAGATCAAATTGCCAACATATGTGGGGTCATAGGAAAAGCAAGATAATTCCAGAAAAAACATCCACTTCTGCTTTATTGATTACACTAAAGCCTTTGACTGTGTGCATCACAACAAACTGTGGAAAATTCTTACAGAGATGGGAATACCAGAACACCTGACCTGCCTCCTGAGAAATCCACATGAATGTCAAAAACCAACAGTTAGAAACAGACTTGGAACCACAGAATGCTTCCAAATCGGGAAAGGAGAACATCAAGGCTGTATATCACCCTGCTTATTTACCTTACACGCAGAGTACCTGATATGTAAAATGCTGGGCTGAATGAAGCATAAGATGGAAACAAGATTGACTGGAATAATATCAGTAACCTCAGATACACAGATGACACCACCCTTATGGCAGAAAGTGAAGCAGAACTAAAGAGCCTCTTGATGAAAGTGAAAGAGGAGAGTGAAAAACTGGCTTAAAACTGAACATTAGAAAAATTAAAATCATGGCATCTGATCCCATCATGTCATGATAAATAGATGTGGAAACAATGGAAACAATGACAGACTTTATTTTACGGGGCTCTAAATTCATGGCAGACAGTGACTGCAGCCATAAAATTAAAAGATGCAGATGGTGACTACAGTCATAAAATTAAAAAAAAAAAAAAAGCTTGGAAGTAAAGGTATAGCTGAATTACACAGCATATTAAGAAGCAGAGACATTACTTTGCCAACAAAGTTTGTCTAGTTTTGTTTTTTCCAAAAGGTATGGTTTTTCCAGTAGTTATGTGTGGATGTGACAGTTGGATTATAAAGAAACCTGAACACCAAAGAATTGATGCTTTTGAACTGTGGTGTTGGAGAAGACTCTTGAGAGTCCCTTGGACTGCAAGGAGATCAAGCCAGTCAATCCTAAAGGAAATCAGTCTTGAATATTCATTGGAAGTACTGATGCTAAAGCTGAAACTCTGATACTTTGGCCACCTGATATGAAGAACTGAGTCATCAGAAAAGACTGTGGAAAAAATTGAAGGCAGGAGGAGAAGGGAACAATAGAAAATTAGATGATTGGATGGAATCACCAACTTGATGGGCATGAATTTGAGCAAATTCCAGGAGTTAGTGATGGCTAGGGAAGCCTGCCTTGCTGCAGTCCTTGGGGTTGCAAAGAATCGGATACAACTGAGGGATTGAACTGAACTGGGGGGAAAAAAAATTGCTTCTTATTTTGGTTCAATACACACAAAATTTACCCAAGTACATTATGTCAATGATTATACAAATTGATACTAGGAAAAATAATGAAAAAAGATCTTCCCACATGTTTCAGTTGGGAACAAATGAGAGATGGAAAGTGGTAGAAGAAAATAAAGGACATTGCTATTAGTTGAACTGTTTCTGCTCAAAATTTATATGTTGAAGTCTAAGCCCTCTGGACCTCAGAATGTGATTCTTACTTGGAGATAGGTCATGAATTAAAATGATGTCATTAGGGTGGGCCCTAATCCAATGTGACTGGTGTCTTTATAAAAAAGGGAAATTTGGAGATACACACAGGTTTGGAGAGAAGGAAAAATGCAGATAAAGGCAGAGATCAAGGTGATGCTTTCACAAACCAAAGATCTCTCAGAATAGAGTCTGAAGGAGAGACATGGTTAGAATATTCCTCACAGCTCTCAGAAGGAACCATACCTGCTAACACCTTTATCTTGGTCTTCTAGCATGCAGAAGCATGTGGCAATACTTTATATCATTTAAGACAGTCATTTTGTGGTGCTTTGTTCTCATAGCCCTAGCAAACTAATACAGAAGCTGTATGCCTGTGCAGCAAAGTAGACAGAATCTCAAATTTAATTAGCAAATAAATGTTCAGAATAAACCAGCTGTTTAAACCTTCATCTGAAAGTAAAGACAATGTAATTTAGAAAAATAAATTTCTCTCTGTTTTTTTTTTCTTTTTTCAGATCATGTTAAACTATCCTATCTGTTTTTATCTATGTAATTTGCTTGCTTTAAAATGAGAAATAAGCCTTTGCCCTAACAGGAAAATCTTCCTTTTTGGATATGTACAATTTTTGCTTCTATTACCACATTGCATGGTCAATTTTAGTTTCGTTAAATTCCAATCTACTTTTGAAAAAGGGCACATTTTGGGCATATAATTTTTCTTTATTTTGTCAGAAAATTCACATATAGAAAACAGAAGAAATGTGAAAGTGTATTTTAATAATTAACTATAAACAAATATCCATATAAAAATCCAAGTTATTACAAAGAAAATTGCCAGGACCTTGTATCCCCTGGTATGTGCTAACTTAGTCACAGGTTTCACTCTAAACTTTAAAATCAGTCATCCCATTTCATGGGAATAACATCTTTAATTTATTATTGAACTTCATGTATGCATCCCTAACCAATACCATTGCTTATTTTGATTTTTATAAAAACATATCCATTGTCTCAGGTTTTACTTCTTTAACTCTTCTGGTTTTGTTTAGAGATGAAATTTATTAATTCTAATTACTGTACACTGTTAATGATGGACTTATTCTGGATAGATATTTGATATTACCAATGCGGAGCTATTAAGACTAATAATGCATAAGATTTACCAGGGAATATACTTAGGATGGGATTTCTGGGTAGTGCAATATTCTTTCCTTTCTTTGCCCCTAGAAATTTTAAAAACACCCTTGCTTTCTTTAACAAGGGGTCCTAGACTCATCCACAGAGAAGGCAGTGGCACCCCACTCCAGTAATTTTGCCTAGAAAATCCCATGGACGGAGGAGCCTGGTAGGCTGCAGTCCATGGGGTCTCGAAGAGTCGGACATGACTGAGCGACTTCACTTTCACTTTTCACTCTCATGCATTGGAGAAGCAAATGGCAACCCACTCCAGTGTTCTTGCCTGGAGAATCCCAGGGACGGGGAAGCCTGGTGGGCTGCCATCTATGGGGTCACACAGAGTCGGACATGACTGAAGCGACTTAGCAGTAGCAGCAGCAGACTCATCCTGAATTTTACCTGGACAGGTAATGAAATAAAATGCCTTAACCGAGGATCTTATCTGGGAAATAATTGTATAAGAAAACAAAATTGAGTAGAAAAGGCTGCACAATACCTGCCTCATGTGATGACTGGAGATTAGTAGGGTGATAAGAGAGGTGAAGGATTTTTAATTATTGAAGAAGCAATACTTTTTCTAAAAGTAACAGAGCAATTATCTTTTTCTGAAATTAAATATCATGGGTATATATTGGCATTTCCAATATATCTCTGGTTTGCTGTTTTTTCTGCCTTGCTTCAATAGCAGAGTTTCTAGACCAATATCTAAGGGCACTAACTGTGGAACTTGACTCCCTGGGTCCAAATCCAGGCTCCATTATGGGAATATATTGCACGTTTTTGGTATAGATTTCTTAACATATTTTAATTGTTTTCATTATAGAATAGGAATAAAAATAATTGCTAAAACTGTATAATAGATGTAAAATGTAAACATATTAGTGACATATAAATTGAAAAATAGCAATTTAAATAACAAGAATATGCGATTGGATTCAGTAATTATTGATATTTCTTTGGCTCTCTTGGAAAAATGTCCTAAAAGGCAGGATTCTAAAATGAAGGACAATCAATCCAGGGAATCACCAAAGGAAGTAGAGATGGAATCTATTTTTGCAATTAATTCATTTGTGAACTCTAAATCACATAGGCTTCAATTATTAAGTATTATATGGGTTAATGTTTTAAAATGAAGGATTTGCCTCTTAATGTGAACTCTACAGTTCATCATAATGTGAAGAAAGTAATGTTTTCAGCTTAGTAACTCTCCAGAGAAGCTTGCCCTCATTTTATGCTGTCCGCTGGTACATAAGAAGCAAATATTTGGGAAGGGAAAAAAAAAGAAATTCCCATATGAAAACATGGCAGAATATCAATAGATTGAAGTAGAGCAGCTTCTTTTAAAGCAAAAAATGCTTTATACTAGGAATTTTGCTGGAAATTCAAATATTTTATATGAAATCTCTTAGGTTTATTAATTCTCACTATAAAACTTAAGATATATCCTTCAAATAAAAGTGACTCAAACATAATTCAATTTCCATTAGAACTGGACATGGAACAACAGACTGGTTCCAAATAGGAAAAGGAGTTCGTCAAGGCTGTATATTGTTACCCTGTTTATTTAATTTATATGCAGAGTGCATCATGAGAAATGCTGGACTGGAAGAAACACAAGCTGGAATCAAGATTGCGGGGAGAAATATCAATAACCTCAGATATGCAGACGGCACCAACCTTATGGCAAAAAGTGAAGAGGAACTAAAAAGCCTCTTGATGAAAGTGAAAGTGGAGAGTGAAAAAGTTGGCTTAAAGCTCAACATTCAGAAAACCAAGATCATGGCATCCGGTCCCATCACATCATGGGAAATAGATGGGGAAACAGTGGAAACAGTGTCAGACTTTATTTTTCTGGGCTCCAAGTTCACTGCAGATGGTGACTGCAGCCATGAAATTAAAAGACACTTACTCCTTGGAAGGAAAGTTATGACCAACCTAGATAGCACATTGAAAAGCAGAGATATTACTTTGCCAACAAAGGTTCGTCTAGTCAAGGCTATGGTTTTTCCTGTGGTCATGTATGGATGTGAGAGTTGGACTGTGAAGAAGGCTGAGAGCCGACGAATTGATGCTTTTGAACTGTGGTGTTGGAGAAGACTCTTGAGAATCCCTTGGCCTGCAAGGAGATCCAACCAGTCCATTCTGAAGGAGATCAGCCCTGGGATTTCTTTGGAAGGAATGATGCTAAAGCTGAAACTCCAGTACTTTGGCCACCTCATGCGAAGAGTTGACTCATTGGAAAAGACTCTGATGCTGGGAGGGATTGGGGGCAAGAGGAGAAGGGGACGACAGAGGATGAGATGGCTGGATGGCATCACTGACTCGATGGACGTGAGTCTGTGTGAACTCCAGGAGTTGATGATGGACAGGGAGTCCTGGTGTGCTGCGATTCATGGGGTCGCAAAGTGTCGGACACAACTGAGCGACTGATCTGATCTGATCTGAACAAGAGTAAAGTATTCTAAAAATAATCATAACATGTTAGAGAAATAAAACATTAAATTTAAAAATATAAGAAATTTAAAATTATCTTCATAATACTTCTGTTACGGAAGATCAAAGCAAAATATCTTAATTTCAACTAAAAGTTTTGCATCCTTTAAAGTACAAAGATTTACTACTATTTTATGGAAGGAAGTGATTTTTGCATATCGTTATTCAATGTCCCTTTAAAATAGATTTATTAATGATACAAGGAGAGATATTTTCTTACTTTTAATATTTCTAAATATCTAAAAACTGTTTCATTCATTTTATTTCTGCTTTTGCCTACGTAGTCATTATCCTCCCTTATTTCCACTCTCTTTTTGAAAAAACTGGTGACAATAGACGGTCCAGAGCTAGAATTCTGTACCTAAGCTTGTTATAACATGTTTTAGTTCGCTTTTGGGTTCATCTGGTGCCTAAAAAAATTAAATCAGAGGTAAAAGAGTTTAAGGTGAGAAAAGAAAGCAATCTGGCTAAAAATTTAGTGAGGGTTAATTAAATTAGCTAGACAACAAGGTCCAGTCAAATCAGACATCAGATATCAATAGGCATAGTTGCCACACATAAAGTATGTCTCATATGGGGCTCTCCATGGTCACAGAAGTAGTTGTTTCATGAATTTGCACCTTGGTATTCATATGGACTATTTTGATAGAGATGCCCTATTCATTTGGGAAGAGGAAAATGACCAGTTATTGCTTATAGGATGCCAGTCCCAAGCATACTAGGTAAAATTATGTTTGGAATCATTTGGTCTGTTAGATTCATATAATAAGGCAAGGGATAGGTACCCTTGAGTCCATGATACTCCAAATAAATAAATAAATTGTACTTGGAAAAAAAAAGAGGATAGGTATTTGCATTTGTGGAAAGTACATGTGAATGCAAATATGAGGCATATGAAACAGCCCTCATTTATGTTCTGGCGGAAGAATAGATTTACTTTTTTGAAAAGTGTTATTGATGAAAGAAATTCCTTTTGAAGCCTAGGGTGGAAAGCTAAAGGGTCCTCTGTGAAAAAGTAAGTGAAGTGAAACTGTGAGTTGCTCAGTTGTGTCTGACTCTTTGCAACCCAATGGACTGTAGCCCTCCAGGCTCCTCTGTCTATGAAACTCTCCTGGCAAAAGTACTGGAGTGGGTTGCTATTTCATTCTTCAGGGGTTCTTCTTGACTCAGGGACTGAATCCAGGTCTCCTGAACTTCAGGCACATTCTATCATCTGAGTCAGTAGAAAAGTCTGAAAGGACTCTCTAGTGATAAACAAAGAATCACGAATTTGGGGTCCCCTGATACTTCTAAAAGGAAGACAGCACATAACCAGCAATTAAATCAGGACTGTGTGATTGTGGTATGGCTTAAGTGAAGAGATGCCATAATGTCCAGGGCTTTTGAAGGGATGGGAGAATTATTAAAGAAGGAACAGCTTGTGTGAGGGGAAGAAAAACAATAGTATTGAGACAAAGTAAAGCTCATGTACAAAAGGTGGGGGAGACAAAGTCCCATTTGCAGGAGCAAGAGGGAAAATACTATGGGTACGAATGTCAGATTTGAGGGGAAAAGAGCAATAGAGGAAGACTGATGTGGCTTTTAAGTGAATAGGCAACTTCAAATAAGGTTTATGGAGGTTGTGGAAGGGCTTGCTTGATATTTGATATTTGATAGGGAGAACAATTTTTTGTTTGCTTATTTCATCATATCAAGTAAAAACAAAACAAAACAGGCTTTTATTTACAGGGGTTTCTGGGTCCCTGAAATTCAAGGGCTCTTGAAACGTGGAAGATTTGGGAGATTGCAGTAGTCCAAAAGTGACCTATGTAACTATAAATTATCCTTGGTATTTTGAAGGTTTGGAACAGAATTAGTGCCATGGTGTTGACATGTCGTCTGCTGAAAGGTGGAAAAAAGGCATCCAGTACCTGAGAGTTACCTATGAGAGAGCGGTATCAGAGAAATTAGCCAGGAGGGAAAAAGCCATCTCTGCCTCAGTCTCTCCTACAGTTGAGAAGCTGCAGGACTTGCTCAGAGCAATCCGTGGATAAGGAGGGAAAAAAAATTAGAAAAACCTCACAAAAGAATGGAATACTTCTGCTTAAGTCAGGGAGTTAATCTCCAGTTAAAAGAACCATGAACATTTCCATCCAGGAAGTTCTATCTTGAATAGAAATGAATCAGGAAGCATCCTGCTGAACAGAAATAGTCAGGGATTAAATTCCCCCTCAGGGAATAATTCTACCAGGGGAGATTCTCAGTCAACATTAAAGAGCCAGTGAAAGTGCTGTGCACACAGAAAAGAACCTGATGACACAGAAAAGAATTAAAGGAACTCCCTGCATCTGGTGAAGCTGTATCATTACAATTCACCAAAAAATTATCATGAGGATATTAATTAAAATAATACCAAGCAAATGATGAGCAGAGATAATTGGAGAATGTGACCTCTAGTATGGATAACTCATATAATAGAAACTTGCTTTCATTTGTATGTTCATGAAATCGAGAAAAAGAAAACCTGTTGCTTCTGTTATCCAGATAATTGCTTATTCTCTGCAATTTGAATATACAGTTTACCAGTTAAGCATCATCACTAACCTGGAACAAGGAAGATCACAATCTTTTGAGATATTAAATAGGAAAGAAACATATATATCCTCTTTTTACTTTTTGTTGTGGAGACAAAAATAATTAGACTGTCTTTCAGTTCTCCAGAGAAAAAGACTGTATGTTCTCAAAAGCATATGTTTGAAGTAATTTTTTATGCTGAATTTGTAAACAATACAATCTCTAAAAAAACTGGACCAAGGAAATTAGATATAGCCTAACAACCAGAGAGGACCCAGAGGTGTTATTTACAGTATTTCTTAATATATAAACTATTCAAACATTTGGCAATGATCAAGTATATTTGAAATGAATTTTGCTTGTTTAAAAGACTAAACAACTACTTGGGTAAATCTGCTCTCAAAGTTCTATCTGCACAAAAATAAGCATACACACAGAATTTTAAAGAAAATCCCCCAATCATTTGAAATACATTTATATTTCACATATAAGTGTTTTTGTAGTTTTGAAAGGCAAGAATGTTATACAAGTTAAATTCTCCTTACTTTACACTCTAAAATTGTGATTCATAGAGATTTTTCTGGAATAATAATTTCTTCCTCAATGCCACCCCATATTTTTCTCAATTAATCATAAGCCAAGATTATACTATGCAGATATAACCTCAGCTATCTACATCTAACCACTCTGTAGCATTTAGTTATCTGTTTTGAGAACAAAGGAGAAAATAGTTTCATTATATTTTTAAACAAATTTTTGTGATAATTACAACTTATTGTGATATGCAATTACAGCCCAGAAATAAATGGAAGTTCTGCTTGTCTAAACTGAATATTCACTATGATATCTTATCTCAAGCTTTAGTGTAAAACAATATATGCTTTACATCATTAAGTGTTTTATTTCTAACAATTTTAACCAATAGACAATATCTAAATATATTTAAAAATAGTCTAATTCTATGACCAATCTAGACAGCATATTAAAAAGCAGAGATATTACTTTACCAACAAAGGCCCATCTAGTCAAAGCTATGGTTTTTCCAGTAGTCATGTATGGATGTAAGAGTTGGACTACAAAGAAAGCTGAAAGCCGAAGAATTGATGCTTTTGAACTGTGGTGTAGGAGAAGACTCTTGAGAGTCCTTTGGACTACAAGGAGATCCAATCAGTCCATCATAAAGGAAATCAGTCCTGAATATTCATTGGAAGGACTGATCCTGAAGCTGACACTCTAATGCTTTGGCCACCTGATGAGAATAACTGACTCACTAGAAAAGACCCTGATGCTGGGAAAGATTGAAAGCAGGAGGAGAAAGGGACAACAGAGGATAAGATGATTGGATGGCATCATCAACGCAACGGACCTGAGTTTGAGTAAACTCTGGGAGTTGGTGATGGACAGGGAATACTGGTGTGTTGCAGTCCAAGGGGTCGAAAAGAGTCAGACATGACTGTGTCACTGAACTGAACTGAAAGGCATTTTTAAAACATTTAGTCTTTTCCTGCACTTTTAAATTAATGTGCTAGAAATTGCAATGATTATAACTTTAAATTTGTGTTGTAAAATAAAAATTAGAATAGCATAAATACATGAATGTTCTCTCAATATCAGTACAGTTCTTAATTTTATTTTCATCAGTTTGTTGCTATTGAGGGTTGAAGCAGAGGAGGTAAGGCAACGATTTTAAAGATCAGGTTCCCAAAATTATGACCTTTAGCTTATCTATTGATATAGATGCTCTCCATCTTGAAAAGAGGTGCTTCAAGCACAAGGAAAGTTTTATTTACATTTTTGGAGAAAAAAAAATAGTTTAAAAGGAAAACAATAATAATACAAAACCCACTTGAAATCAAACACAGATCGAAAATATTTCTGTTTCTTGACACCATTCCCAAGACATTGCATCTGAAACAAAAGAGGTGGGACTTTTTACACTGTCTATTTTTATGAAACATTATTTTCAGAGTGGCAAACAATGTTTACTTAAACTGCATTCTTGCAGGAAAAGATGATTTGGACATAGAATAGTTAAGGAGAGACATGGTATAATTACTCTCCAAAACTAGTGTTAGCTGGATGTGTCTCTAATAATAAGATGCCCTACATTTCAAGGACAGCTTTGTCATTTGGAGGACTTATGTGTAAAATGGAAATAATATGGCATATAGCAGAATAAATTTCTATTATAAGGATGTAAGTTTCCTGAAATACTTTTAACCTATACAGTAGGGTTAACCTATAGAGTAGGTTAACCTAACCTAACCTATAGAGTAGGAAATTGTACAAGCTGCACATAAACAGAACAGAACAAAATAATCAATCAAACAAACAAATGTGTGCTAAGACACAGTAAAAAAAAATTGAGCAAAACCCCATTTATCCAGGAAAAACATTAATTCTAAGATTGTTCTTTACTTTTAGTGTCAGATGACCTAAAACAAGCTGACTATCTAGGGATAGGAAGCTCAATTGGTACTTAAGGCAGACCTAAGGTTTTCCTTGCACAGATCTGTTCATGTTTCAAGTCTAGTATTAGAATTGTATAAGAGATCTCATAGACAAGTTAGTCTGTGGCCCAGATAGCTTCCACTGTAGATGATGCCTTCACGGTTTGATGTTCTTTAAATCAAGGTGACAGATTAGACAACAGATCAATTTCAATACACTGAAGAAGTATCTATCCAAACATTATATTGTGTTTCTCAAATTTGAGGCATTGAACATCCTTTATATGGCAATTTTTTTGAATGCAATTATTACCCAATTCCTTGCTTGGTTGTGCTGTATATAGCATGTAACATGTTTCATCTTCAGATATACAATATAACATTTATTTTGCACATTATCACACATGAAATAGAATATAACATTCTTTAGATGAAGGATTTTTGTCTTGTCTTAATTGCTACGTTGCCAGGCTCTAGACCAAAATCTGGAACAAGGCAGACACTTAGTGTCAAATGTGTCAAACAAAAGGGAGAGTGAGCATGAAGAACAGAAAAGAACCTCTTCAAAATCATTTTACTTTTCACCTCAGTATAATGTATCAGAGTTTATGATCAGATACTAGCTTTTCTTGAATTTTGTAGGTGAAAAGTGATCTGTTTTGAAGAATGTTCAGGATGTGCTGACATTAATTTTGACAGTTGTTAATGTGTCATGAACTTGCTCTTGATCTGTGGCTAGTTACCCACATGTGTAACCCAGTCATGAATCTTGTTAGCTGCCAATTAAGCACAATGCCTGTGAAATGTGTTCTGAGTTTTTAAAGGGTTATGGTCATCATCTGGGGAAGCATTTAATGACATGACATAGTTATAGACACTAACAAAGTTACACCAGACAGATTTGGATCTTGGCTGGATCTGTAGCTCACAAAGTGTCATCTTTACCCATTAAACTGATATCAGGAGTGTCCATCAAGTTCTAGACAAGACAATGCACACATTCCTTTCAGTACTTCTAGTATCAAAAGGGTTTATGCCTCATGTAGTTCTTTATATCTGCCTTCATTTCATTAAGTGTAAATTGGAGTTTCAATTTCTGCTGGAAAATGGTACTTTCAGGTTATTTTAATGTTTAATTTTCTGAGCTGTGTCTTCAAAGCACCTTTTCACAGAGTACCTATCCATCACAGGTAATATCTATGTATCTCTAAAGTAGCATAGGTAGCTAATCTCTTTGCTTACTTAGTATATTTTACATAAGTCTGACTAATTCCCTTGGGAAATAGTTTCACAGAAAGCAGTACAGAATCCTGGGTCCCATTGAAGGTGGAAGAGTTAGACAGAAATTTAGAAAGCCTCTGCTTCTTCTTGGTGTGCCTAGTTTACTTATAATGGGTCAGAGTGGGTTTCAATCAAAGCAAATGGGTAGATGCCTCCCTTCCGTGAGGTCAGTGATTATGGTGTATAGGGAGAGAGGGAAGGTAAGAAAGTATCCTGAGGACTGTCAGGAGTCATCTTTGTTCCTCCTCAAGGACTCCAGTCTACTACTCAGTTTAAAAATAAAGAGGGTTGGGGAGAAAGGTAGATACCAAGTTGTAGAAAATCATGTTGCCTCTCAGAACTTTGTGAGATCTCCTTCTTCCAGATAAGCTTGGCTCCCTCCTAAAAAAGGAAGGAAATATGGCCCTGTTCCATCCAAACTCTTTTGCTAGGCTCATTTGCAATTGCCTCCTTAACTCAGAAATCTGCCCGTCTTTCTGCCTCTTGTTTAATGGGTCTATTTAATTTGTTCCTTCTTTGCATTTTGCTTGAATTCCCCACCTGCTATCCTCTGTGTCAGTAGCTTGAACTGAGTGTACATACACTTTAGGGTAATTTCAAGAGACATATTGGAAAACAGAATTTTAGGATAATAAGTCTCTAGATTCTCAGCTTTCATTTCTAGTTTTCATTTGTAGTCTCTCCTGAACTTGAACTGTTTCAGCATTCTCCTCTTGTCAGGGCATCATACAGATTTTTTTTTTCCCCTTTCTCTTTCATAATCACACTTCTCATATTCTACAAAAGAAATCGTGTTTCTATTCATCCTAAGTCTCACTATTATGTGTTGCTCTGGGTTGTTATTAAAATCTCAGGGTATTAAACAAAGGCAGAGTACAAAATTGAAATATTCTGTTGGTGAGTCATTATTAATCAAGGCATCTGAGCTTATTTTAGGGTTTCTTGCCTTTTCCTGTTTTATACATGTTGTGCTAAGGGCAAAATATGGCACTATAAATGAACTATCCTCACTTGTTTCTGGATATTTATATTTCAGGTATATTGCAAAATGGTGCAGCAAGAGTAAAGGAAAACTTTCCTCTTCTACCCATCAACCATTATTAAAGAATATAACACTTGTGAGAGAGCCCCATGATGGCACTGAATGCAACACTGCAAATAAACACTGAAGAGGCTCATAGTCTCTCTGCTTTATCCATGTTTAAAAAACAACTGGAAATAACATTTCTCTAGTATTAAGTGCATCCTTATTCATTCTTCATTTTTACCATTCTATATAGTAAGTCAGAACTTTGCATACACTTTCATTTGCCCATGCTTTTCCTAGATTCCATTTGCATACTTTTCTTCTGTGAAATTGAAAGAAGTAATTTTTTTTTTTTTTTGCATATACGTCCTGCAGACCACCACTATAATTTATCTCTCACACACTCAAACTATATGCTTCTTCATAGGAGACCACCAAAGCTTGAAATAGAAATAGATAAAGCCATCAAAGTATACCTTAGGCACCCTTTCTACAGTATGCTGCTTCTGTTACATCTTACAGAATAACCCTACTCTGTTTCCCTTGAATTTTAGGAAGAAACACTTTCATTTATATTTCCAGCATTCCTAAATTCTTGAACATTGTCTATCTGTAATATCCTCTTTCTGCTTATACCTGTTGTGTAAGTGTGATGGTCAGTTTGATGGTTCTTAGCTTGGCATAGTACCCATAGCACCCAGTTAAATAAAAAAAAACTTACCTAGGTGTTGTCATAAATATACTTTGCAAATGTGGTTAAAATCTACAATCAAGTGAATTTAAGTAATAGAGAGTATCCTCAATAATCTTGCAGATCTGATCCAATCTTCTGAAAGGTTTTAAGAGCAGAGTTGAGATTTCTGGGAGAAAGAAATCCACTTGTTGACTCCAGCATCCACTTATGCCCTTAAATTTCCATTTCACACATCCCAGTGGCCTACCCTACAAATTTCACACTTGTCTAGCTGTGCCCATAGGCACTTAAAGCAACCAAATCTGTGTCAGTTTTCTAGGAGTACCTTAACGAATTATGCAAAATCGTGGCTCATGACAACAGAAATATGTCCTCTCATAGTTTGAAGGCCAGAGACCAAGATGTCAATGGGATGGCATATCCCTTCAGAGGCTGTCAAGAAAATCTGTTCCTAGTCTCCTCCAGTTCTGAAGGCTGCAGGCACCCTTTGGCTTGTGACGACATTAGACCATCCTCTGCCTCTGTCATCCCATTGCCTCCTCCTCTTCCCTGTCTTCTTTGTGTGTCATCTCAAAATTCCCTCTGCTTCTCTCTTGTAAAAACACCTTTGATTGAATATACTGCCCATGCGGTGGGGATAAGCTCCTCTGCTAAATATCTTTAACAAAATCACATCCCTTGATATGTAAGTTAATATTCACTATTTTGCTATGCTGCTACTGCTAAGTCACTTCAGTCATGTCCGACTCTGTACGACCCCATAGACAGCAGCCCACCAGGCTCCCCTGTCCCTGGGATTCTCCAGGCAAGAACATGAGTGGGTTGCCCTTTCCTTCCCCAATGCATGAAAGTGGAAAGTGAAAGTGAAGTCGCTCAGTTGTGTCCAACCCTCAGTGACCCCATGGACTGCAGCCTCCAGGCTCCTCCGTCCATGGGATTTTCCAGGCAAGAGTACTGGAGTGGGGTGCCATTGCCTTCTCCGTTTGTTTTTTTTTGTTTTTTTTTTTTTTTTGCTATATAAGGCAATATTCAGTTTCTGGAAATTAGGATGCAAAAATCGAGGAGGGGTAGAACTTTTTGCCTACCACAGTCTGTCCTTTGACTCCATAAGATTTACATATATCACACGTGCACTTGGGGTATTTACTCCACCCCAATTACTCTCAAATGAGCACAACATCTATTCAATATTATAATGCCATCTAAACATCATCTATTTAAAAGTCTCAAATCTCAGCATCTAAACCATCTAAAGTAGGTATGAGTGAGACTCAGCTTATTATTCATCTTGGGGGAAGAATTCTCTCCTTTTCTGGCCCCATGAAACTAGAAAATAAATTATGTATTCTTGAAATACAATGGTGAATAGATCTGTTAAGGCATTTCTGTTTCAAAAGCAAAAATGAAAGGCAGAGAGGAGTTACAAGTTCCAACCTGTTTCAAATTGCAGCAGACAAATCCACTAGGCTCCCAGGCCTGGGAATAGTGTGTCTTGCGGCTCTGCCCTCTTGTCCTGTGACTTGATTCTCTCAGCCTGTAGCTCACCCCTCTAGACCCAGTGTTCTGTCCTTAGAGTCTTTCATACTGCCTTTGGAGTGGTAGTGTAGTTCTGTGCTGTGCTTAGTCACTCAGTCATGTCTCATTGTGACCCACCACTGGACTATAGCCTGCCAGGCTGATCTGTCTATGAAGTGTTCCAGGCAGGGATACTTGAGTGGGTATCCCCTCTCCAAGGAATCTTTACCCCCCCAGGGATTGAACCTGAGTTTCCTGCATTGCAGGCAGATATCTGAGCCACCAGGAGAGCCCACATTTTTACCATACACAGCAATAATAAACCAGGTTGCATCATAATTGTTGGCTGGAAACTGTCTCAGTTAAACATCTAAGTTCATCACTTACAAGGTCTGCTTTCCCTACAAATAAAGGACACAATTTAGGTAAAATTGTCTACCTCCATACGACAAGGATCACCTTTCCTTCCATTTCCAATAGCATGTTTCTCATTTCCTTTTGAGCTTCTTCTGCTGCTGCTGCTAAGTTGCTTCAGTAGTGTCTGACTCTGTGCGACCCCATAGACAGCAGCCCACCAGGCTCCCCTGTCCCTGGGATTCCCCAGGCAAGAACACTGGAGTGGGTTGCCATTTCCTTCTCCAACGAATGAAAGTGAAAAGGGAAAGTGAAGTCGCTCAGTCATGTCTGACTCAATGATCCCATGAACTGCAGCCTACCAGGCTCCTCTGTCCATGGGATTTTCCAGGCAAGAGTACTGGAGTGTGTTGCCACTGCCTTCTTCGTTTGGTCTTCTACCAAATACCAAAAGAGACTTTCCATTCATATTTTTAGCAACATTTTGTTTATGACTGCACAAACATCCCCTCAGATGATAGACATTAATGGACAATACTCTTCACTTCTTTTTTATCCCTGACCTTTTATCTAATTCCAAAGCCACGTTCATATTTTCAGGTATTTGTCATACAGTAGCAATCCACTTCTGGTACCAAAATCTGAATCAGTTTCCCAGGCCTTCCATTAAAAAAACAAACAAACAAAAAAACACTACCATTAAGCAGCTTAACATAACAGAAATATGCTCTCTCTAAGTTCTGAAGACCAGAAGTGCAAAATCACCATGTTAGCAGGCCTGCACTCTGTCATCAGGCTCTAGGGGAGATTCCATTCCTCACTTCTTCCAGTTTGAGTTGACCTCAGGTCCTCTGTTTTCCTTGTCCCTCTGTAATCTCGTCTTCCATGTGTCTTTTCTTTCTTTGACATAATGGAATATATGTTTATTTTCATTGACTTTAGCTAGTGCAAAAAAAAATTAGTTTAAATTTTGTATTTATTATATCCTGATCTTTCTTGTTCTTCCCTCACCATTTTTTTTTTTTTAATTGGAGGATAATATTTGCCTTTTGGTTGAGCTGGACCCCTGTTGCTGTGGTTGGACTTTCTCTGGTTGTGGTAAGAAGGGGGTACTCTTCGCTGTGGTGTATGCGCTTCTCACTCCAGTGGATTCTCTTGTTGCAGAGCAGAGGCTCTAGGTGTGAGGGCTCAGTAGTCGTGGGACATGGGCTTTGTTGTCCTGAGTCATGTGGAATTTTTCCAGATCAGGGATTGAACCCATGTCTCCTACACTGGCAGGCAGAATTTTATCTACTGTACCACCAGGGAAGTCCATGTTTTCTCTTTTGTGTAATGATTCTAAAACTCCTTGTGCCTGTCTCTTATGAAGACACATATGAATACATTAAGTGCCCACCCAGATAATCCAAGATAAACTCTTTCTCTAAAGAGTCTTAACTTTATAGCATCATGTGTGTATACTATATGACAATGTTCACTTCAAAAGATGAGCTTTCAATTAAATGGACCCCTTTATCAAAAAAGAAACATTTTCCTGATTAATTGTCCTGTTTCAAAAGGAACATTTCTTTTTTGTACTACGTCTCTTGAACTTTCATTTGAACCATGAAAACAAGTAGTTTCTCAAAGAATAAAGAACAAAAAAAAAAAAAGAAAATAAAAGAAAAATACCTGACAATGACTCTACATTTTCATATCTTACATTTTATTTCCATTTGAAAGATCTAAAAAATGAAAGATTTTGGAGACATTGCATGTTTACTTTTTCCCTTGATAGTCCCTCACCATTCCACAACTCAGCAATCTATTACTTCTAGATCACTTAATTCTTGTGTTCAACCATACATGTACAATCTTAACTGTGACATTTTATAAAATATTTTTTCTGAGGGTGAAGGCAAAATTACTTCTTCATAGCAAGAAATGGTCATATATTTATTGTTTTTATTAAAATTATATTTGCCTTTTTTCTCCCAGGGAATATTTTGAAACATATTTGAATATAATTTTAACAAAATCATACAATAAAATATCTATAGAATATTGCAAAGTAAATTGAAATGCCATACCAATTGCATGTCCAAAAATAGTTTGAAACAGTTTTATTTGCAAGTCAAAAACCTTTACACACTTGCTTTAAATTTGTTAAATGCTACTACATGTAAACATTTCTTTCATTAGTCAATTGCTCACAAACAGGGAAATAAATTTATAAAACATAGTGTATCTGTTTTGTTATATTTGTTATATTTTGTTATATTTCCTACATCTGTTTATCATAAGCCTTCTTAAGTCATCTGAAGGATTCTTTTTTCTATTGCTTGAATTATTTAAGTAATTTAGTTAAGATAGTTGTGTTCTTGTTTTTTTTCTTCCTAGACTCACACCCGTGGTTTTACTTGCTTGGATATTGTCTAAAATAACCCTAGGTGATATAAAACATCTAAAAGATAAATGCTTATTTTTATGTCAAATATAAAACATGTGGTATAAAACTTGTAAATTAGCTTTGCATATTTTCAGTGATCTTCAAAGTGTATGATTTGAATCAAGACCTTACATTTGTATTTTTGATAACTTGAAATCATACTCATTTCTGACACAGCAGGTTTTTGATAGCTCTGTAAAAAAAAAAAAAAAAATCATTACTTCAGGCAAGGTGACAAGGATAATCACTTTCTATAATTAATGTTTAATACTTGAATGCCAGGGAGGAATTATTATGTCCTTGGTCCAAAAATTTTAACCACACTACATCATCTGCCCTCCAGGAAGTATTGGTGAGAATAACTAGAGTGACTCTGGTTCAAAGAAACTGTATTAGATTTTTGTCAGCTTTTGAAAATGTTGTAACTCAAAGTAATATTTGAACTGCTAACATGCAATGCAGAGTTCATAGCTTTCTTACAGTACTAACTCTCTTTGGAAGTCTAGAAATCTGATGAAACCATTTTATCTACACCTTTTGTCAAATAAAGTGGTATTTCATGAAGAAGTTGGAATCATTTAGAATATAAAATACAGTTATGTTCTTGCTTAAAAACTAGATTGAAAAATATGTTTTTGTTTTCCTTAAATTCCATGTTTCTGTTATAACTGGAGATTTTTGGTCTGAAATGAAGTAACTTAAGTCAATATAATTTATTAATAAAGATAAAAATAAGGATGCTTCCCTGCATGACATGAACTTGGGTTTGCTTCTTCAACTTGTAAATATGATAGACTCTGTCTATGTCTGATAGTTACCAATATAACTTTCTGCATTTATATAAATCCTGTTCTCTCCACATACATGTTGCATCTTTGTCTTATCATGTTAATATGTTCAAACAAGTGGAATATGTATTTTATTTTCTACCATATTTAACACTTTCCTTCTTCTCTTTCTAATATTTTCAAATAAATAAAATCACTATATTTTATGTATAGTCTGATCATGTCTTTACACTTAAAACCTTGTAGTTCTAATTGAACAATTTTATTGCAGATAAGGATTTTTGGAAATATTATCAGATTTTTTAGAACTATATTATTTTCATTATTTTTCAGCTTACTAAAGCCTAACTCCAGGAATTTTACCTCCTGAAAACTCTTTTAAGTTTCTAGTATTTGTGTCCCATATTGATGGTAAGTGAGCCCAACTATTGGTGGAGGTGGATTGTGGGTTCAGTGTAAGCCTTACTGTGAAACTGAGAAGTGATAAGTCTACAGAAAGTTGAAGATAAACAATGCAGAGAGCAGTTAACAGCGTTGTATGTGGAGGGGAGCCAATTTAAAGCCTTGAAATAAAGCAGAGAGCTGCTTTCTGGGAGTGAGTGGAAGGCCAGTGTCACTATCATTGGAAGAGCAGGGTGAAGCAGCAATGAGATTATTGATGTGCTCCTGGGTGCTCATGCTGAGTCACTTCAGGTGTGTCTGACTCTCTGCAACCCTATGGACTATATAGCCTGTAAGGTTCCTCTGTCCATGGGATTCTTCCAGGCAAGAATACTAGAGTGGGTTGCCAGACCCTCCTCCAAGGATCTTCCAGACCCAGGGATCGAACACATGTCTCCTGCAACTCCTGAATTGGCAGGTGGATTCTTTATCACTGAAGTACCAGGGAACCCCAAGATTAGTGGTGGATGATGTCAAAGAGGACAGTTCTTGTAAGGACTTGGAGGACCACATGAATAGATAGATTATCTTGTAAGTAAAATTTTCTCATAGGATCTGACGCCTTTGATACAGGTCTGATTGGCTGATGGAAAGCATACAGCTACCTCATTTCTAAATCAACTTTCTATTAGAATGAAAGAAGGAATGCACATATTAGAAAATCCCTAAAGAAGCACTAGCACCAGAAAAGGACCAAAACAACACTTTAGTCATACAGAAATTTTGGAAAATATGCATTAGATGTGGTCAACTTGACTCTGAAAACAGTTAACAACAAGAAATGAATAAGCTCCTTAAGCAAAAGAAAAGATCTCAGAAAAGACAAGGAGATTTTTGCTTTGTTAGTTTAGTTTGGGTTAAAGGTGGATCGAAGAATGATGATAAAGGCCAATAAAGGCTCAGTTGTCTTGGAAAAGCTGATGCTTGCCTATAACTCCAGGGTAAAGCCAGGTCCAGTTCACTGCAGCGGGAATGACTACAGTGTGTGGCCCAAACTGCATCTTCTAGGTGCCCAGCGTCTGTTTTGTTGATACATACTCAGTGGACAAGAGAAGTGAGGAAAGAGAATCATAGTTTGTGGGTCTTACTTAAATCTAGCAAAGCAAAATTAATGGATAATGCTCCACATAAGACCTGTGCAACAGCACTGTATATTCTACAATAGCAAAAATAAATATTCCATATTTGATATGGTAAATAATATGGATGTACTTAGGTACATATAATACAAATCTATTTAAAATATATATGTATTGATATTGATAAATTTAATATCACCAAAATATGTACATGTTTTTCAAATGTCAATAGAACATATTTAGCAATTGTCTTCTAATTGGGCATTAAGAAGAAGCCAACTCAATATAAAATGCCATTTTAAACAATAGATGTACAAAATATTTTATATGTGCTCATACTACATAAAAATGAAATATGTAATGAGATAAATGATAATTAAATTATACTCTTCCCAAAATCTCCACATCTTGGTAATTTTAGAAATTCAATAGAAATAAACTACAATATGAGTACTAGGTTAGAAAATACTGTGGAATATACATATATATGTAAGATTAGAACACAATATAAATTTAAAATATATATATGGAATTTAGAAAGATGGTAACAATAACCCTGTGTACGTGACAGCAAAAGAGACACTGATGTATAGAACAGTCTTATGGACTCTGTGGGAGAGGGAGAAGGTGGGAAGATTTGGGAGAATGGCATTGAAACATGTAAAATATCATGTATGAAATGAGTTGCCAGTCCAGGTTCGATGCACGATACTGGATGCTTGGGGCTGGTGCACTGGGACGACCCAGAGGGATGGAATGGGGAGGGAGGAGGGAGGAGGGTTCAGGATGGGGAACACATGTAAACCTGTGGCGGATTCATTTTGATATTTGGCAAATCTAATACAGTTATGTAAAGTTTAAAAATAAAATAAAATTTAAAAAAAAAAATTAAAAAATAAAAAAAAAAATAAAATAAAATAAATAATCCTTTGGTTCTAGAAGATATAAAGTGTGACAAAACATAGTAGTGGAGTGAAATATTTAACAAATCTAAGGCTAATTATGTCTTAAGGTTAAAACAATATGAAGACACAGATGAAGATGTGCAGCAGAAAAGAGTAGAGGGTGGCTCTAGGGATGATGTTATAGTTTTCTAGAGGATAAGAATGGAAGGCAAAGTTTGATAACAATCTCTACTTACATTAATGTTTTTCCTTTAAATCTCATTAAAAATAATTCTTCTATTATTAAAGACAAAGTGTTCTCAACAGATATGTTAGACTCTGCAAAATTGCATTACACACATTCTGCATGTCTTACTGTGTATACTGATGAAAATATAAATATAAACAATCAACCCAAAGGAAAATGAAGTAACCTGCCCTTAATACTATTTTTTTTCCTTTTCTTGATGAGCAACATTTGATTAATCATGTAAAAATTTACTCATTAATAGCTTCAACTAATTGAATTAAAACTATTTACAAGATATAGCACTTTTTGTGTAAAAGATCATTTAAAAAAAAGGGCTTCTTAAATTTTAAATCCACTTTGAATTTTTTTTTTTTTTTTTGAAAATTAAAGATCCATTATGTTTGAAATCTAAAGTTTATGATCATGAAAACTGCACCTGGGTCTTCTCTATTCACCAGCTCTTAAATGTCTGCTTACGGTCCACAGATTCATGTAGTACATCACACAGCATCACATAGCACATGTGTTAATCATGTCCTAGTCATGAAATTAAAAGACTCCTTGGAAGAAAAGCTATAACCAGCCTAGACATCATATTAAAAACCAAAGATTTTACTTTGCTGAGAAAATTCCATCTGGTCTTTTTTTTGCCTATGGTTTTCCCAGTAGTCATGTATGGATGTGAGTGTTGGGCCATAACAAAAACTGAGCACCAAAGAATTGCTCCTTTGAACTCTGATGTTGAAGAAGATTCTTGAGAGGCCCTTGGACTTCAAGATCAAACCAGTCAATCCTAAAGGAAATCAGTCCTGAATATGCATGGAAGGACTGATGCTGAAGATGAAACTCCAATACTTTGGCCACCTGATGTGGCCACCTGATGTGAAGAACTGACAGGAAAAGATCCTGATGCTGAGAAATATTGAAGACAGGAGGAGAAGGGAATGACAGAGGATGAGATGGTTGGATGACATTACCCACTCGCTGTACATGAGTTTGAGCAAGCTCCGAGAGCTGGTGATGAACAGGGAAACCTGGTGTGCTGCAGTCCATGGGATTGCAAAAAGTCAGACATGACTGAACAACTGAACTGACTGACTGAAGCATTTGGCATATACAGTTGACCCCTTTTTCTATGAAGTTTCAAGACCCCAGTGGATACCTGAAATCACATTTAGTATGGAAACTTACATATAGTGTTTTTTTTTTTCCTGTACATATATAACTGCAATAAAGTTTAATTTATAAATTAGGAACAGTAAGAGATGAACAACAAAAATCAATAATAAATTAGAGCATGTATAGCAATATACTGTAATAAAAACTTTGTGAATGTGGTCTCTTTCTCTCTCTCTTAAAATATTTTGTTGTACTTAATTCACCCTACTTGTGATGGTGTGAGATGGTAAAACACTTACATGATGAGAAGATGTTAGGTGAATGATGTAGGCATTATGAGGTAGCATTTAGGCTACTACTGACCTTCTGATCACACACCAGAAGAACCATTAGCTTCATGTGATCTTGGATCATTGAGCCAGGACATTGCTGATGGTTGAGGACCCCAGGAAAGACAGAGTGGAATAGCATGAGATGTCATCACATTACTTAGAATGGTGCACAATTCAAAATTCATGAATTGCTTATTTCTAGAATTTTCAATTTAATATTTTTCAGACTGCAGTTGGCTAAGGGTAACTAAAACCATAGAAATTTAAATGGCAGGAAAAGAGACCACAGTAAACTGGTGGGAAAAAAAAAAATGGTGTCTATCTTGTCTCTGAATTTTTCTCCTGCTTAAAGATGACAAAAATGCTTAAGATAATCTGGGCTGACAATTTCCTGGTTTGTGGGGAAAAAAAAGGCACAGAATCAGGGTGGCTAGTTAAGATGGGCCATCAATCCCCTCTAGCCAAGGACGTATGTTTCAAGAGTTGGGATATGTATGTATTGGGCTTCCCTGGAGGCTCAGTGGTAAAGAATCTGCCTGCCAAGTAGGAGACTCAGGTTTGAACTCTGGGTTGGGAATGTACCCTGGGGGAGGAAATGACAACCCACTTCAGTAATCTTGCTGGGAAAATTCCATGTACAGAGGAGCCTGGCAGGCTACAGTGCATGGGATCCTGGAGAGTCAGACATGACTGAGAGACCAAACAAACAACAAGCTCTACTTTGCACTGGGCATAACCAAAAGGAGGAGACTGAAAGTATAAATGGGGGAAGCCAAGAGGGATAGATAGGAAGTATGAGGAGGACTCCTTTGGTAGTATCTGACTATTAACAGATCTGTCTGTCTACTTGAGCTGAACTGAGCTGTAACTTGACTGTTGTTCTACACTGTTTAGTTCATCGTTCAAAAATTTTGTTGTGATGAAACAAGAACTGAGGAAAAGAAATAAACCAACCTGACAGACTGATCTGAGTAATAGGAACTACAAAGTCTAACTTTTCAGAGGCAGAGAACAATGGGCTAGAGAGAGGAGGGACATAAAAGAGATGACTGTGGCTTAAATTTTATTCTAAATGTGATTGCTCCGAGTGAGCTACTGAAGGATTTTAAGCAGGGAAATTGTATGATCTTTTCAACATTTGAGACTGTCATCCTGGGAACAAATTATAAAGAAACAAAAACAGTAGTAGGGGACCATGTAGGCATTATGCTAAACGAAATGATCTTGTTATATGTGAAATCTTAAAAATAAATAAATAGATAACCCAGCTCATGGATACAGAGAATAGATTGGTGGTTGCCAGAGGCAGGTAATGGAGGTTGGGAGAAATGAGTGACTCTTTAGTTTAAATAAATTAGGAAAGGAGGCAGTGGGCTCTTTCAGATGGTTCAAAATGACATGGCTTTGATGGCTTGGATTAGGGTGGTGACAGTAGAAATAGAAGCGGACAGACAGGATATATGTTGGTGTTAAAATCAGCAGAACTTGCTGATGGCTTCCTACCCATTCCAGTATTCCTGGGCTTCTCTTATGGCTCAGCTAGTAAAGAATCTGCCTACAATGAGAGAGACTTGGGTTCAATCCCTGGGTTGGGAAGATCCCCTGGAGAAGGGAAAGACTACCCACTCCAGTATTCTGGCCTGGAGAATTCCATAGACTGTATAGTCCATGGGGTCACAAAGAATCGGACTGGACAGAGCAATTTCACATTGACTTTCACTTCATCATGTAAGGCATGGAGAGACCTTAATAAAGACCAGACCTAGGTGTTGGGCTTGAGCCATTTGATTGGTTTTGGTGAGTTCGTACCTGGGAGAAGAAAGCTGAGTTTCATTTAAATTAAATTTGGGGTACTAATCCAAATCTGAGTCATTAGGTTATTAATATAGATTATAGAATCAAATAAATATCACTTTGTGCTTTTAATCAAGAAATAAAGTGTAATCAATTTTATCTGGTTATATGCAATAGAATTATACTTTTGAATATTATGAAAATAAAATCTGTTTAAATTTTTTGTTCAGGTAGTTCTGTCTCATCTTTTATTTGAAGAGGATAATTATTGAAAATATCATGAAGACCTGATTCTGGAAATGAGTCACATATGAAACAATGGTAGAAAACTATCCCCACAAACAGTAGTACACTATAAATCATTTCTCTTGGTAGTTCTTATAAAATCTATTCAAAGGACACTGTTGCAAAGTAAATCTGCAATCATTCTGTATTATTGCTCTCATTTCAGCTAAAAACAAAAGTATTGAGTATTGTATTTTTATGATCTTATACCCTTTTTGTACATGTTTATAAATCTATTATAAGATGACTATAGAAATTGTCAAACAAATGAGTGTGAAAGTCAGACTCTTTATTTTATGGTCCAGAAGAAATCAAACAGTGTATGTTTATCCTCTCAAAATTAAAAACATTGCCCTAACTTGTTGTGCACAATAAGAGTTGGTATTTTTGAGAGTTTCTTAAAATCCAAAGAGGATAATCATTATCATTTTTTTTTATTTTTTATTTTTTTACATTTTTAAAAAGGATATTTAGTAATAAGTTTAGTTGTAGGTTAAAAACTACCTCCACTCATATATGTTTAGGGAAGGCATAAATCACTTGATATGAAACATATGAAATAAAAAGCAATTAAGAGGTCATGCTATTTAAAAGCATAATAAATTACTGTAAATGTGAATTATAAAACCATCAATATGTTTACAATAACTTTTATTTTTGCTTTGTACATTTAAAAATAACTCAACAGGTCACTTTTAAAAGACTCAAAGTACAGGTGCAGCCTATATTACCATATTTAATGTAAACTGCAAATTTACTCTTTAAATAACTTTATTCCTATTTGACTGAAATTTTAATTATAACAAGGTGATTTCTTTCTGCACATGCATTTAAAAATTAAAATGAAAAAGCTAGTACAAAATTTTTTCAGCTCTAAAATATTCTTAGATATCTTTTTATAATAAAATACGTTTTTTTATAATAGCTTTATTATTTTTAATTACCTGCATTACTGACTGAGAATTCTGTTAATAAAGAGAGGCTAGAAAATAAAAACAATCAAGAAATTATTTTAACAGCTAGTACCACTGCTATATAATTTTATATATATATATAGAGAGAGGGAGAGAATATTTATAGACACATATAGACTTTTTTGCTGCTACAAAGTCAAATTATATAGCATTTGTTCTTAAGTAATTTGTCTGATTTAATACAACTATAAATATATCTGTGGGATAACACATGTATGTACTATTCTACTAAGTCGCAAAAAATTTATTTATGACTTATGTGACATAGTTTATTAGTGTATTTATTTATATAATTTATGATTTACTGTCTATCTTTTAAGACAGGTGAGTCAAAATTGCAAACTACCTTAAAATGCATGAAGATTTTGGAGGACAGAAATTTGTTCATAACGCAACAAAGCGATTTGTTACAACTTTTTAAATAATAATTATTGCTTACTGAGTATTTACCTTGTGCTATTTCTACTAACAAAAACTTCTTTAAATTATGTTTCAATTATTAACCCGATTCTCAGGATAAAGAAAGTGAAAGCAAGAAGATTTAAATAACTTCCCCAAAGTTACCTTGCTGCTAAGTCGCTTCAGTCGTGTCTGACTCTGTGTGATCCCATTGATGGCAGTCCACCAGGCTCCCCCACCTTACTGGGAATCAAATGTAAGGGCTCTGACTTAAAACACTGAACTACTGTATAATTACAGTGTGTTTGGTTTATGCGTGAATTATCTATTATTTCAGTGAATGATGAACTACATTTCCAATATTAAGACATACATTCTTATGCTCCAAGTAGCAATATACTAGAGAAATAATGCCCAACTTCAGTCAAATACTTGGCTGGGATTCAAACATGGTTATTCCTCTTCAGTTTCTGAGAGAAGTAGTTCTTGAAACTAGTTAATTTTCAGAAAGCTTTTGTGTAAGAGGGACGCATGCCCATGTACTGGGGTCCAGCCCCTGTTGGATCCAGGGATTCCTTCAGGAGGACAGCGTTGGTGAAAAGGATAGCAAAGCAGAGAGATTAGAGGCTCATTATAACTGGTTTTCCTGGAAAGTCAATAAAACCCATGACATCACGTTTGTTCTGACCACGGAGGCCACAGGCACCCTCTCGAATCGCTGAAGGTGCCCCACCTTAGGCACCTTCTCAAGTGGGTCTTACAAGCCCAGGCAAGTAAGTGGTCCCAGAGGACCCCTGCACTCCAATTATATGTCCTGAAGGAAGAACAGAAAAGAAAAGGAGAGAAAAGGAAACAAGAAAGAAACGACACGGGGAGACCAAACTTTGAGCAAGGCCCATAGCTTTATTTTCAAAGGGAGCTTATACACCTTCAGTTGTGCATAGAGGATAATAGGGGGTGTGAAATGATGCAAAGTCAGCAGTCTTTGATCCTTATCGAGACCAGGCTTTCCTTTCTGGAAACTTATCATATACAAATGCTTTAGGTAATTTACATCATCTTCTGGCCAGAAGGCCTGTTAACATTTTATGACTCTGATAAAGGTTTGTCAACCATAAGACTTATTTTCTCTAAGAGTAATTATTTTAAGGTTGGGGCCATCCTCTGAAGGTGTTAGATAAAGTTGCATTCCTATAGGGCAAAGGTGCAGTGGGCTTACAACAAAGGAAAGAATTTATTACCTTAAGGGTCTAAAGTTGTTAACACCAAGGCCACTACTTATTTTTTCTATATAACAACTATATTAATTAATACACTTCCAAGGATACAATACAGGGGATGTGGAAACTGGGTAGCAAGCATTGCCTCAACAATGAAATCTTCTACTAATTCTATTCTAACAATTTCTAACTCTATGAGAGGCTCTATAATATTTGAATATCTTAAGCTTCCCATGCCTCTTGCAGTTCGGAGACTGTAAACAATCATATGCGTAGCTGTAGGAGTATGGGTAAACCTGTCAGGCAAGTTAGAAAGCCATCTGAGGGGTTTGGATTGAAACACTCCTATTATGCCTAGGAGGCTAATTAACTAGAGCTCTAAGTTGATTTCCTTCAGAGAAAAGTGGTTTGGGATAGCAAAAGTGGGCTTAAAGCTCAACATTCAGAAAACGAAGATCATGGCATCTGGTCCCATTACTTCATGGGAAATAGATGGGGAAATAGTGGAAACAGTGTCAGACTTTATTTATTTGGGCTCCAAAATCACCCCAGATGGTGACTGCAGCCATGAAATTAAAAGATGCTTACTCCTTGGAAGGAAAGTTTTGACCAACCTAGATAGCATATTCAAAAGCAGAGACATTACTTTGCCAACAAAGGTCCGTCTAGTCAAGGCTATGGTTTTTCCTGTGGTCATGTATGGATGTGAGAGTTGGACTGTGAAGAAAGCTGAGAGCCAAAGAATTGATGCTTTTGAACTGTGGTGTTGGAGAAGACTCTTGAGAGTCCCTTGGACTGCAAGGAGATCCAACCAGTCCATTCTGAAGGAGATCAGCCCTGGGATTACTTTGGAGGGAATGATGCTGAAGCTGAAGCTCCAGTACTTTGGCCACCTCATGCAAAGAGTTGACTCACTGGAAAAGACTCTGATGCTGGGAGGGATTGGGGACAGGAGGAGAAGGGGACAACAGAGGATGAGATGGCTGGATGGCATCACTGACTCGATGGACATGAGTCTGGGTGAACTCCGGGAGTTGGTGATGGACAGGGAGGCCTGGCGTGCTGCGATTCATGGGGTCGCAAAGAGTCGGACACGACTGAGCGACTGAACTGAACTGAATGTCAGAGAAGTTGGTGAAAGTCTTAAAATAGTAAAACAGACAGATTCTGGTTTTGGGAGAGATGCTCAGGCAGATCCAGTGGGGGGTCCTCGAGCCCTGACTCGCCTTGCCTGTCAGGGCTCTCCCGCATGACCTTGTCATGGGTGGGAACTCCCGTACTGGCTCCTAGCACCCATGATCCACAGAGATGTGAAATGGATGCTTGGAGTTTGTCTATTAACATTCAGAAAACTAAGATCATAGCATCTGGTCCCATCACTTCATGGCAAATAGATGGGGAAACAGTGCAAAAATTGAGAGACTTCATTTATTTATTTATTTGGCTCCAAAATCACTTCAAATAGTGACTGAAGCCATGAAATTAAGAGATGCTTACTCCTTGGGGAAAAAAAAAAAAAAAAAAAGTTGTGACCAACCTAGACAGCATATTAAAAAGCAGAGACATTATTTTGCCAACAAAGGTCTGTCTAGACAAGGCTACCGTTTTTCCAGTAGTCATGAATGGATGTGAGAGTTGGACTATAAAGAAAGCTGAGCACTGAAGAATTGATGCTTTTGAACTGTGTGATGTTGGAGAAGACTTTTGAGAGTCCCTTGCACTGCAATGAGATCCAACCAGTGCATCCTAAAGGAAATCAGTCCTAAATATTCATTGGAAGGACTATTGCTGAATCTGAAACTCCAATACTTTGGCCACCTGATGCGAAGTACTGACTCCTTTGAAAGACCCTGATGCTGGGAAAGATTGAGGGCAGGAGGAGAAGGGGACAACAGAGGATGAGATGGTTGGATGGCATCACCGACTGATTTCCTTTAGGATGCACTGGTTGGATCTCCTTGCAGTCCAAGGGACACTCAAGAGTCTTCCCCAACACCACAGTTCAAAAGCATCAGTTCTTTGGCACTCAGCTTTCTTTATGGTACAACTCTCACATCTATACATACTACAGGAAAAAACATAGCCTTGACTAGATGGACTTTTTGGACAAAGTAATGTCTCTGGTTTTTAATATGCTGTCTAGTTTGGTCATAACTTTCCTGAAAAATAGTAAGCATCTTTAAATTTCATGGATGCAATCACCATCTGAGTGATTTTGGAGCCCAGAAAATAAAGTCAGCCACTGTTTCCACTGCTCCCCCATCTATTTGCCACGAAGTGATGGGGCCAGATGCCATGATCTTAGTTTTCTGAATGTTGAGCTTTAAGCCAAATTTTTACCTCTCCTCTTTCACTTTCATCAAGAGGCTCTTTAGTTTTCTTCACTTTCTGCCGTTAAGAGTGGTGTCATATGCATATCTGAGGTTATTGATATTTCTCCCCACAATCTTGATTCCAGCTCATGCTTCCTTCAGCCCAGCATTTGTCATGATGTACTCTGCATATAAGTTAAATAAGCAGGGTGACAATAGACAGCATTGACATACTCCTTTTTCTATTTGGAACCAGTCTGTTGTTCCATGTTCAGTTCTAACTGTTGTTTCCTGACCTGCATACAGGCTTATCAAGACGTAGGTCAGGTGGTCTGGTATTCCCATCTCTTTTCAGATTTTTCCACAGTTTATTGTCATCCACAGAGTCCAAGGCTTTTGCTTTTTCGATGATCCATCTGATGTTGGCAATTTGATCTCTGGTTCCTCTGTCTTTTATAAAACCAGATTGAACATCTGGAAGTTCACATTTCACATATTGTTGAAGCCTGGCTTGGAGAATTTTGAGCATGACTTTATTAGCGTGTGAGATGAGTGCAATTGTGCTGTAGTTGGAGCATTCTTTGGCATTGCCTTTCTTTGGCATTGGAATGAAAACTGACGTTTTCCAGTCCTGGGGCCACTGCTGAGTTTTCCAAATTTGCTGGCATATTGAGTGCATCACTTTCACAGCATCATCTTTTAGGATTTGAAATAGCTCTACTGGAATTCTATCACCTCCACTAGCTTTGTTAATAGTGATGCTTCCTAAGGCCCCTTTGACTCCACATTCCACGATGTCTGGCTCTAGGTGAGTGATCACACCATCGTGATTATCTCGGTCTTGAAGATCTTTTTTGAACAGTTCTTCTGTGTACTCTTGCCACCTCTTCTTAATATATTCTGCTTCTATTAGGTCCATACCATTTCTGTCCTTTATCGAGCCCATCTTTGCATGAAAATTTCCCTTGATAGCTCTAATTTTCTTGAAAAGATCCCCAGTCTTTCTCATTCTATTGTTTTCCTGTACTTCTTTGCTTTGATCACAGAGGAAGGCTTTCTTGTCTCTCCTTGCTAGTCTTTGGAACTCTGCATCCAAATGGGTATATCTTTCTTTTTCTCCTTTGCTTTTTGCTTCTCTTCTTTTCACAGCTATTTATAAGGCCTCCTCAGACAGCTATTTCGTTTTTTTGCATTTCTTTTTCTTGGGGATGGTCTTGATCCATGTCTTCTGTGCAAAGTCACGAGTCTGTGTCTATAGTTCATCAGGCACTTGCCTACCAGATCTTGTCCCTTAAATCTATTTCTCACTTCCACTGTATAATCTATAAGGAATTTGATTTAGGTCATACATAAATGGTTTAGTGGTTTTCCCTACTTTCGTCAATTTACGTCTGAATTTGGCAATAAGGAGTTCATGATTTGAGCCACAGTCTACTCCCAGTCTTGTTTTTGCTGACTGTATAGAGCTTCTCCATGTTTGGCTGAAAAGAATATAATCAATCTGATTTTGTTGTTAGCCACTGGTGACGTCCATGTGTAGATTCTTCTCTTGTGTTGTTGGAAGAGGGTGTTTGCTATGACAAGTACATTCTCTTGGCAAAACTCTATTAGCCATACACACACACACACACACACACACACACACATATATACACACAGAGAGAAAGAGAGAGAGAATGAAATAGCTAAGAATTCTGCTTGCTCCATTGTGGGCACAACTAACCTCACTTTGAGGTCCAGGCAACAAGTGAGGATACAGAAGTGTGTTAGCCATCATCTGAACACTACCCAAGCATTTGCCATTCAGGAACTCAGAACTCTGATACCATTTTGATTGATCAAGGCTTCAACATGGGTTTGATGGTACTTGAGGCCTGGAAGTATTGGGTATTGGAGAACTCAGTTGGTACCCCTTGGGAGAACTAAGGTCTTGCTCAAAACCATTTTCCTGTCTCCCCAAGTACTTTAGACAATGACTGAGAAAAGAATGTCTTGAGAATCGATTGGTCAGCAAAATATGTGATTAATAGACATTCATTAACATTAAAAATTAGCAAGACCTGAGGTATATTAGAATTGTTAGGAGAATAGTCCCATATAACTGTCAGTAGAGCTGATTTTGGATGGAAAGAGACCACACTGGAAATATTCCATTGCCTTTTAGAATGACAGCAGATTTTTTTTCTCAATAAAAATGCCCAACCTGCTTGTGGACATAATTTGATCTGTTTTATATTAAGAGAATAAGTTTCCAGTCTTGCTTTGATTACATCAATTATATTTATATCTATGATTCATATGTATATTATTATTTCATTAATAGATATTGATGGTCCATAATTGTTTTAATACTCAGATACAGAGACACAGATATGAAGGACCAACTGCACATTACACTTGGATTTTTGACTGCAGAGATCAGTGAGTTGTTCAAAGTTCAACTGTACTTATTTCAGAAAAAAAATTCCTGTTGAAAAAAGCTGGTGAAACATACATTCAAGCACACATTTAAAGGAAAGCACAGAATGTGGCTTTATCAAGTTAAGCAGCTTTTTTTTTTTTTATTTCCAAAACTTAGGTGGTAACCTGAAATATTCCTATTTGTCTTCAGTAGGTGATCATCACCGAACTCTTCATTCATTTCCAAACACAGAGCCTTGTCATGAAGAATTCCATAAGCCTGTTTGAATTGACAGTTGGCTGATTAAATAAAGTTGGAAGATTAAGTAATGAGAGGAAAATTTTCCCCAAAACTTATACCATGATTTTTCAATATGTTGCTGATAAAGGTTGTAGGTTAATTCTATTTTATTATATTTTTCTCCTGCTTTTTCTAAAACCTTTCAGGCCCAATGCATCAAGTTTTGTTCAAATGAGCATCCAACTATGTGAAATTATATCCTTTCAATCAGATGCTAGTGTCTATCCCCTCCAGAAGGTCTCAGCGTATGTGTTGCTGGAGTATGCATTAAGATCCAGAGACTCATGGCATATGATTTATGTAAATGGAGTCAGCGTTGACGTTTCAGGTATTTCTATGTTTGGATCACTTCTCAGAATATTCTGAATAACTTATAAGGTAACATTCTGAGTCATAGAGTTGGCACTCTTTCATCAGAGTTAGATTCCCTGGCCAACTGCTCACTACCTCATCCTATAACCCATCTATTAAATTAAAAAGCATTATCCTTCAAAGACCTTTCTATAACTGTATTTGCACATTTATTATTCAGAGCACCTCCCTAAAGCCCTTGATATTGTCAATAAGAAACTCTCAGAACTACTAGATAAAGGCTATTTGAAATATTTATCAACCTAATTCTGCCTGTGAGTTCCTCTAGAGACATGTATTTAAAGTCAGCAGTATGAATGTAAGTCCTTTATTAATATTGTCCTTGTTAAATCAACTGCAGGTGATGGGTTTGACTGTCTGAGAAAAATGGCCTCAGGATCCCATGTGAAGAATAAAGACCTTAATCATATTTGTGATAGAATTGTTGTTTTCTGGTGTGACATAAGCAATAGCATTAGGCTGTATTCTTATACCTCTAAAAACATGATGTTCTCAGCATATAATTTCCTCATTTAGAAAATAGAGTTGTTTTCCCATGGCTATCATTATTTTTATGTTTCAGGCTAATATTTACATTGTTTGCTTTCACAGAAGCATGTCATGAAATAAATGATCTGACACAAGAATATAATTGAGTTTTACTTTGGTATATTCTGATTCTTATTAAAATTTTCAGAGTTGGAAGTATATGATTGAATCTGTCACAAAATTTTAAATGGAGATATATTGCAGAACATGATTATCCCCTTTCCAAATGTGCTTTAATATGTTATTGGGGATTGGAGACAACGTTACTTACAATGTTAATGTTTTTGTACCCTGGTAGCCCACTTATTGCTAATCTACTGTGATTGATACAATCCCTGTTGTATAAATACAATATTTGTAGGGGATTGATGCATACAATCCCCTATAAACAGTGCTTCAATAGGTAGGGATTTCTTTACCTTAAATAAATGATCATATTTCAGAAAACTAATAGCTGCTTTATCATCACACATGTTTTAAATGCAAAATTGTATATCAATTATATCTATATAAAAATGTGCATTTTGTCTTTTCCTGAATAAAATTGTTTCCTTTTATCTCAGTCCATATAATTAAAAAGAAAAGAAAAAAAAACAAACATGAAATGCTTTCACAGGACAACCCAGATTTTAATATCTTTCATTAAAATATAGGAATTCTTAAAATTAGCATGCTTTAGTGTTATATATTTGAAGAAAAAAATATTTCAAGGCCAGTAAGCATTACTTAAAAAAGAGATTAAAATATAACTATAACTATATATATATACTATATATATATATATATATATATAGTGTATATATATATATATATATTTAATTCAGCTACAAGCCTTTTGGGGAAATTGTTCAATCCAAATATTACTTTACTGCAGTGCCATTTCTCTGGCTGATTCTAAATTTATGCATAGAACTATATGCTACAATGTTTGTATAATTTTCCTTTTTTTTTTTTTTTAATGGATCTTTGCTCTGACATACTATGAGAAAAACCTTGCCAAATCTTTCAATTTGGCATCACCACAAGGTCCTTGACTCATTAGGGTGGCTCCTTCAAATTTACCCTTATTCCTCTGCCAGAAAACATGATCAAAAACATTATTCCTCCATCCAGAATGTAACAGCATCAGCAGGTTGTAAAGTAGGCAATGTCTCTTGTCTCTACCTGACAGATTTAAGTAAGGCATCCAGACGCTTGTATGGATAGTCAGGGTAGCACTCAGAACTCTTTCCTGCTGGATTATCATAACACACTGTGGAAATTTAATACTTCATATATTACTTTTACTGATTTAAAATTACTTAACTGATGAGAAAACATAAAATGCACAGCACAGGCATTTAATCCACAGCCCTATGTTATATATTGTTAATAACATTGACCACTTCTAATTTCTAGTCTTTTTTGATCAAATTCATTATAAAATGCTTCCTTTTTTTTCTTTTTAATGAGACAATGTCAAACGTAATTCTTATAATCCACTGTATAAAAAATATACATGTTAACAAATGTTTACTCATTTGATATTCATCATTATGATGGCTAATTAAAAATAAATCTGGTATATTTCAGTTGGTTTTCTGTATTTACCAGTTTTCCTGTTTTTATAATGAAATATGATAAATATTACCATATTTATCAAATAAATTTTGTGGTAATGCTATTTTTAATGCACTTCTGATGAAAAGTTATTGACCCGACATTGTTCAAACTCACAAATTCAAATTTTTATTAGTATAAAACAAAATTCATTACTTTTTAAAGATTTCACAGTTATGTATTCCCTTATTGATTATTATATGATTATAGCAAAACAACTAAAGCATTTTACATAATGTACATAAGAAGGGAATTAAGCTTGAGGAAATATGACCAAGAAATCAAATTTGAACTCTTTCAGTGACCTTCAATTATTTTTTACTAAATTTGATTTATGGCTCAGGGATACATGATACCTATCGACTGGAAACTGAGGTCTCAAGGATAAATATTTTAACAATTGTGACACACTACTCTTCATGAGTTTTCAAGACAAGAATACTGAAGTGATTTGCCATTCCCTTTTTCTATGGACCATGTTAGTTCAGAACTTTCATCCATTACTCCTTTGTCTTGGGTGTGCCTACATGGCATGGCTACATGTCTACACGGTATGGCTCATAGTTTCATTGAGTTAAACAAGGCTGTGATCCATGTGATCAGTTTGGTAAGTTTTCTGTGACTGTGGTTTTCATTCTGTCTGCACTCTGATGCATTTTCATATGTTCATGGAGCTCTCAAGGCAAGAATACTGAAGTGGTTTGCCATTCCCTTCTTCAGTTAACCACATGTTACTTGCCTCTTGAAAAATCTGTATGCAGATCAAGAAGCAAGAGTTAGAACCAGACATGAAACAAGAGACTGGTATCAAATAGGAAAAGGAGGACATCAAGGCTGTATATTGTCATCGTTTATTTAACTTATATGTGGAGTACATCATGGGAAATGCCAGGCTGTATGAAGCACAAGCTGGGATCAAGATTGCGGGGAGAAATGTCAATAACCTCATATATGCAGATGACACCACCCTTATGAGGAAAGCAAAGAAGAGCTAAAGAGCCTCTTGACGAAAGTGAAAGAAGAGCATGAAAAAGCTGGCTTAAAACTCAACATTCAAAAAATGAAGATCATGGCATCCAGTCCCATCACTTCATGGCAAATAGATGGGGAAAGAGTGACAGATTTTATTTTGGGGGGCTCCAAAATCACTGCAGATGGTGATTGCAGCCATGAAATTAAGACGCTTGTTTCTTGGAAGAAAAGCTATGACCACTAGACAGCATATTCAAAAGCAGAGACATCACTTTGCCAACAAAGGTCCATCTAGTCAAGGCTATGGTTTTTCCAGTAGTCATATATGGATGTGAGAATTTGACCATAAAGAAAGCTGAGCGCCAAAGAATTGATGCTTTTGAACTGTGGTATTGGAGAACACTCTTGAGAGTCCCTTGGACTGCAAGGAGATCCAACCAGTCCATTCTAAAGGAAATCAGTCCTGAATATCCATTGGAAGAACTGATGCTGAAGCTGAAATTCAGTTTCTTTGGCCACCTGATGCAAATAACTGAGTCACTGGAAAAGACCCTGATGCTAGGAAAGATTGAAGGCAGAAGGAAAAGTGGGCAACAGAGGATGAGATGGTTGGATGGCATCACCAACTCGATGGACATGTGTTTGAGCAAACTCCAAGAGCTGGTGATAGACAGGGAAGCCTGGTGTGCAGCAGTCCATGGAGATGCAAATTCCGACATGACTGAACAACTGAACTGACTGCCCTTTGATGGATGAAGATAAGAAGCTTCCACAAAGAAGCTTCCTGATGAAAGGGACTGGCTGTGGGGAAAACTAGGCCATGCTCAGTAAGTCATTCCCCACCCCCCCCCAGTATAGTTTTTCTTTATATATTTTTAAAATTATTATTATTATTATTTTACTTTACAATATTGTATTGGTTTTGCCATACATCAACATGCAGAGAGGGAGGGGGGAATGATTTGGGAGAATGCCATTAAAACATGTAAAATATCATATAAGAAATGAATCGCCAATCCAGGTTCAATGCAGGATACAGGAAGCTTGTGGCTGTATAAGTTAAATAAACAAGGTGACAATAAACAGCCTTGTTGTACTCCTTTCTCAATGCTGAACCAGTCAGTTGTTCCATACAGGGTTCTAACTGTTGCTTCTTGACCTATGCATAGGTTTCTCAGGAGACAGGAAAGATGATCTGGTATACCCACTTCTTTAAGAGTTTTCCACAGTTTGTTATAACTCACACTGTCAAAGGCTTTAGCATAGTCAATGTAATAGAGGTAAATGTTTTGTTTGTGTGTTTGTTTGTTTGTTTTCTGGAATTCCTTTGCTTTCTCCATGATCCAACAAAAATTGACAATTTGATCTCTGGTTGCTCTGCCTTTTCTAAACCCAGCTTGGACTTTGGGAAATTCTTGGTTCACATAATGCTGAAGCCTAGCATGTAGGATTTTGAGCATAACTTTACCAGCATTGGAGATGAGAGCAATTGTCCAGTGGTTTGAACATTCTTTAGTACATCCCTTCTTGGCCATTGGGTTGAGGTTTGATCTTTTCTAGTCCTGTGACCACTGCTGTGTTTTCTAGATTCACTGACATAAAGAACTGGACTTTGATAGCCTCATCTTTTGGGATTTTAAATAGCTCTACTGGAATTCCATTACCTCCACTAGCTTTATTGACAGCGGTGCTTCCTAAGGCCCACTTGACTTCACAGTCCAGAGAGTCTGGCTCTGGGTGAGTGACCACGTCATCATTGTTATCTGGGTAAATGAGATATTTTTTGAACAGTTCTTCTGTGTATGCTTTTCATATCTTCTTGATCTCTTCTGTTTCTATTAGGTCTTTCCTGTTTCTGTCCTTTATTGGAACATACAATGTTCTTATATTTCAAAGATATTAGTCCATGTGAAGGTACAGCTAGAGACACATGAATCTGAAGAAATCCATAGTCAGATAATCTGAGTTTAGACAATTTATGTTATACACACAATATTATTTGGCAAAAAAAAAAAAAAAATTCAATTCTTATAAGTAGTCACATAAATTTAAAAATGTGCTTGCCCTTTTCCCGTTATGCATAATCATGGTGTGCTTTCTATACTAGTGTCAGAATAGTTAAAGAGGATATTGTTTTACTGGGAAGACTGGGTAAGTGTTCAGGATAAATTTAAAGAAATGATAAAATAAATGATGACTAGGAAAACCTGTTCTCTAGAAGTCATCATGTAGAAGGAAATGGCAACCCACTCCAATTGCCTGGAGAATTCCATGAGCAGGGGAGCCTGGTGGTCTGCAGGCCACAGGGTTGTGGAGAGTTGGACATGATTGAAGCAACAGAGCACAGAAGTCATCATAATAGAATGGTGACCCAGGTAGTTGCCCAAACTTTATCTCAATTAAGACTTAATATTTTAGGTTAGTTATGGCAATTCATTGAGAATGAAAATACTTACCTTGCCCAGAAATTTCTTTTCAAGTTTGAAATGGTTTATATAAATTTTAAACAACAGAGTCACACAATTTAATGTGATATCATTTTAGAAGATTTGTGTATAAATTATTTGATGTTTCAATACCATAGCTATGAGAAAGCATAATCAGACAGAAACAATGTCCCAAATTTAATTATATCTCTGAGGTGATTTGACAGGTTTCAAACCAGTTTAACTAATGACAAGTCAAAGGACATAGTCAACCTAGATATTTAGATGTGAAATATATTCTAATTTAGACAATGCAGTCCATGGGGTCTCAACGAGTTGGACACAACTAAAGGACTGAACTGAACTTAGAATTTAATTCATTGTCTTTTTTAAACATAGGCCTGCCTTTGAACAGTTGACATGGGGTAAAAACTACTAACCATATACTTATAGAAGATTTGCTGCTACTCTGTGATTACTAATATAATAGAGGAAAACAACATAATGGGAAAGACTAGAGATCTCTTCAAGAAAATCAGAGATACCAAAGGAGCATTTCATGCAAAGATGGGCTCAATAAAGGACAGAAATGGTATGGAGCTAACAAAAGCAGACGATATTAAGAAGAGATGGCAAGAATACACAGAAGAACTGTACAAAAAAGATCTTCACAACCCAGATAATCATGAGGGTGTGATCACTGACCTAGAGCCAGACATCCTGGAATGTGAAGTCAAGTGGGCCTTAGAAAGCATCACTATGAACAAAGCTAGTGGAGGTGATAGAATTCAAGTTGAGCTATTCCAAATCCTGAAAGATGATGCTGTGAAAGTGTTGCACTCAATATGCCAGCAAATTTGGAAAACTCAGCAGTGGCCACAAGACTGGAAAAGGTCAGTTTTCATTCCAATCCCAAAGAAAGGCAATGCCAAAGAAAGCTCAAACTACAGCACAATTTCACTCATCTCACATACTAGTAAAGTAATGCTCAAAATTCTCCAAGCCAGGCTTCAGCAATATGTGAACCGTGAACTTCCTGATGTTCAAGCTGGTTTTAGAAAAGGCAGAGGAGCCAGAGATCAAATGGCCAACATCCACTGGATCATGGAAAAAGTAAGAGAGTTCCAGAAAAACATCTATTTCTGCTTTATTGACTATGCCAAAGCCTTTGACTGTGTGGATCACAATAAACTGTGGAAAATTCTGAAAGAGTTGGGAATAGCAGACCACCTGACCTGCCTCTTGAGAAATTTGTATGCAGGTCAGGAAGCAACAGTTAGAACTGGACATGGAACAACAGACTGGTTGCAAATAGGAAAAGGAGTAAATCAAGGCTTTATATTGTCACCCTGTTTATTTAACTTCTATGCAGAGTACATCATGAGAAATGCTGGACTGGAAGAAACACAAGCTGGAATCAAGATTGCCGGGAGAAATATCAATAACCTCAGATATGCAGATGACATCACCCTTATGGCAGAAAGTGAAGAGGAACTCAAAAGCCTCTTGATGAAAGTGAAAGTGGAGAGTGAAAAAGTTGGCTTAAATCTCAACATTCAGAAAACCAAGATCATGGCATCCGGTCCCATCACTTTGTGGGAAATAGATGGGGAAACAGTGGAAACAGTGTCAGACTTTATTTTTCTGGGTTGCAAGTTCACTGCAGATAGTGACTGCAGCCATGAAATTAAAAGACTCTTACTCTTGGAAGGAAAGTTATGACCAACCTAGATAGCATATTGAAAAGCAGAGACATTACTTTGCCAAGAAAGGTTCATCTAGTCAAGGCTATGATTTTTCCCGTGGTCATGTATGGATGTGAGAGTTGGACTGTGAAGAAGGCTGAGCGCCGAAGAATTGATGCTTTTGAACTGTGGTGTTGAAGAAGACTCTTGAGAGTCCCTTGGACTGCGCGGAGATCCAACCAGTCCATTCTGAAGGAGATCAGCCCTGGGGTTTCTTTGGAGGGAATGATGCTAAAGTTGTAACTCCAGTACTTTGGCCACCTCATGCGAAGAGTTGATTCACTGGAAAAGACTCTGATGCTTGGAGGGATAGGGGGCAAGAGGGGAAGGGGACGACAGAGGATGAGATGGCTGGATGGCATCACTGACTCGATGTATGTGAGTCTGAGTGAACTCCGGGAGTTGTTGATGGACAGGGAGGCCTGGAGTGCTGCAATTTATGGGGTCGCAAAGAGTCAGACATGACTGAGCGACTGATCTGATCTGATCTGATATAATATATATATATATAAAACATATATATATATATATATATATATATATGTTTTAAGATTGCCAGTAGATCAATCAGGGTGCTTTTATTAGTTGCACTAGATATCTATGCAGTTAGTAGTTTTGACTACATGGTTTATCAAATTCTCTTATGTATAACTTTGAAAATTAAGCATCATGAATTGTGCACATAGACCCTGAGTAGTTTTCGCTCATATCTGTATTCTCAGTTCTGAGGTAAAAGCCTAAACTATAATACAGACTCAATAAATAACCACGGAAAGAATGAATAAGTAAAATGAAGCAGCCAATCAGTCAATGAAAGGACTTGCTAAGTTATGGGCTTGATGCAATATCAATTTATACACTCTCCCTCCTTTAACAATCTCATTTCTTACCAAACTGGGATATTCATCCCACATTTCATCCACACTATTTTACTTACATTACTTACATCAAACTTCTGAATGAGTTATGCCTTAGTGCCTCCCTAGTAAACACAACAGCCTGAGCAAATCATTTTTAATACCTCTCACTTTTATATGATAAATTAAAATATATAATAATTATGAATAATCATTGTTTTCTTGCAATATTCCTTTGTTTTAAGCAATTAGAATTTTTAAAAAATGTATTTCAATGGATGTATTTTGCTCAAATAGAACTAGATATTTCTTATATGAGCTTAATTTGCATTTATTTTAAAAATTACACACCACATTTTGTGTTCTTTTACAAAAATCTAGTTTGCAAACATATTTAAAAATTTTAAATGCTCATGTAGAATGAAAGTAACTTGAGTTCAGTTTTCTTATTTTCTCATGATGAGCTATCATTATTTATTTTGAATCAACTGCTCAAACTAGGATATATGTAGCACACAGAGGTTGAAAACAGTAGCTGCATCAAAAACAGCCTTAAAAAATCCTAATGCTTAATGAGCCAATACCTGAAATCTTCATGTTGAAAGCCAACTATTTACTGAGAATTATTCAAATTAGCATCTACATTCAGGCAGATCTTTTTTTTTTTTTTTTTTTTAATGTGCTGCTCTTTATTACATGTTGAATGAACTATATATTTTACAACATTGAAGGTATATGGCAATCCTGTCTTAATCAAGTCTATTGGCAACCTTTTACCAACACCATTTGCTCACTTCCAATGTCTGTGTCACATTTTAATAATTCTTAACATATTTCAAAATTTTATCACTATTATACTTGTTATGTTGTCTGCAATCAGTGATCTTTAATGTTCTTATTGTCAATATTTTGGGGCCCCACAAAACATATCCCTGTAAGATGGCAAACAATAAATTAAGCATGCATTCTGATTGTTCCATTTCCTGGCTAATCCCCAGTCTGTCTCCTTCTCCTTGGGCATCCCTACCCCCTGAAACACAACACTGAAATTAAGCCAATTAGTGACCCTGCAAAGACCTCTAAGTGTCCAAGTGAAAGGAGGGGGTACACATCTCTTCATTTAAATCAAATGCTGGAAATGATTAAGCTTTGTGAGGATGGTATGTCAAAAGCTGAGTTGGCTGAAAGACTGGGACTCTTGTACCAAACAGCCACATTATAAATGCAAATGAAAAGTTCTTGAAGGAAGTTAAAAGTATAACTTCAGTGAACACACAAATGGTAAGAAAGTGAAATAGGCTTATTGTTGATATGAAGAAAGATTCATGTGTCTCAAGCGATCAAACCAGTCACAACATTCCCTTTAGACTAAAGACCAATTCAGAAAAAGACCCTAATTCTCTTCCATTCTATGAAGGCTGAGAAAAATGAGGAAGCTGCTGAAGAAAAGTCTGAATCCAGCAGAGTTTGATTCATGAGATTTGAGAAAAATCATCATCTCCATAACATAGGAGTGCAAGGTGAAGCAGAAGGGCTGATGTAGAAGAGACAGCATGTTATCCAGATCCAGATAAGGAAAATCTCAAAGGTGGCTACACTAAACAGCAGATTTTCAATGCAGATAAAGCAACCTTAAATTAGAAGTTATCATCTAGAATAGCCAGAGCTAAAGAAGAGGTCAGTGCCTGGCTTCAAAGCTTCAAGGGACAAGCTGAGTCTCTTATTAGGAGCTAATGCAGCTAGTGACAATAAGTTGAAGCTAGTGCTCATTCACCATCTGAAAATCCCAGGACTCATAAGAATTATGATAATCCACTTTGCCTATGCTCTATAAATGTAACAGGAAAGATTGGATGATGGTATATCTATTTACAACTTGTTTTACTGAATATTTTAAATATACTGTTAATAGAAAAAATGACTTATTGTAAAATATTACTGTTCATTTGATAATGTGCCCAGTCACCATAGAGCTCTGATGGAGATGCATAACAAAACTCAGATTGTTTTCAAGCCTGTTAACATAAATCCATACTGCAGGCCATAGGACACAAAGTAATTTCAAATTTCAAGTCTTGTTATTTGAGGTATACATTTTATAAGGTTATAGCTGCCATAGATAGTGACCCCTATGATAGATCTAGGCAAAGTCTATTGAAATTTTTCCAGAAAAGATTCATCATTCTAGATCCCATTAAGAACATTCTTGATTCTTGAAAAGAGGTCAAAATAGTAACATTAAAAGGAATTTGGATGAAGTTGATTACAACCCTCCTGGAAGACTTTGAGGAGTTCAAACTTCAGTGGAAGAAGTAAATATAAGTTATATGGAGCTAGCAAAAGAACTAGAATTAAAAGTGGAGCCTGAAAATGTGACTGAATTAGTATACATCATGACAAAACTTGAATGGATGAAGAGTTGCTTTATTTAGATCAACAACAACAACAACAAAAAGGGGTTTCTTGAGTTGGAATCTACTTCTAGTGAATATGCTGTGAAGATTGTTGAAATGACAAAAAAAAAGATTCACAATATTACATGTGTATGCTAAGTTACTTCAGTTGTGTCCGACTGTTTGCAATCCAATGGACCATAGCAGGCCAGGCTTCTTTGTCCATGGGATTCTCCAGGCAAGAATGCTGGAGTGGGTTGCCATGCCCTTCTCAGGGGATCTTCCTGATCCAGGGATTTAACTTGCATCTCTTAATCTTCTACATTGGTGGGTGAGTTCTCTACCACTAGTGTCATCTGGGAAGCCCATATTACATATACTTAGTTGATAAAGCAGGGTTTAAGGGGATTGACTTCAATTGCAAAAGAAGTTCTATTGTGGGTAAAGTGCTAGCAAGCAGCATTGCATTCTACAGAGAAATTGTTCATAGTATAAATAGTCAATCAATGCAGAAAACTTCATTTTTGCTTATTTTAAGAAATTGCCAAAGCCACCTCAGCCTTCAGAAATCACCATCCTGATCAGTCAACAGCCAACATATTGAGGCAAAAACATTTATCAGCAAGCATTACAGCTTGCTGAAGTTTCAGGTGATGGTTAGAAAGTTTTAGCAATAAAACATTATTTAATTAAGGTAACTGCACTGCTTCCTCCCCCTCCCCTCCTCCTTTTTTGGGCATAAAGTTAATGCACACTCAGTTGACTACAGTATAGTATGAAGAAAACTTTTTATGTTGTTGTTTTTCAGTTGTCTCCAACTCTTTGTGACTACATGGGCTACTGCATGCTAGTTTCCCCTGTCCTTCACTATCTCCTGGAGTTTGCTCAGATAGTCAGTAATGCTATCTAACTATCCTGTGCAATATCGCTCTTTACAGCATCAGACTTTGCTTTCACCACCAAACATCCACAATCTAGCATCATTTCTTCTTTGGCCCAACCACTTTATTGTTTTTGGAGCTACTAGTCATTACCCTCTACTCTTCCCCAGTAGTATGTTGGACATATTCTAATTGTTGGGGTTGGGGGTGGGGAGGTTATCTTCTGATGTCATGTATTTTTGACTTTTCATAGTGTTCATTGTGTTTTTCTGGAAAGAATATTGGAGTGGCTTCCCATTTCCTCCCCCAGTGACCATATTTTTTCAGAACTCTTCACCATGACCTGTCCATTTTGGGTGGCTCTGCACAGCATGGCTCATAGCTTCATTGAGTTACACCAGCCCCTTCACCACGACAAGGCTGTGATCCATGAAGAGGAAATTTTATATGCACTAGAAAATAACAATAAAAATAAGTGTGATATTTGCTTTAATGCAGTGGTCTTAACAGAAACAGAAATATATCAGAGGCATGTCTGTAAAATGAAAATATTGATGAATGTGTAGGGAATAAAATATGATAATTTGAAGTTAATATATTTGTATATTAAAAAAATTCAAAAGTACCTATAACAATTTAATTATTTTAAAACTGTCATAAAATGTAAAATTCTCTGATTCACATGGTCCCATTGAATTTTTTTTTCAGTTGTGTGTTAATTTACCACAGATTGCTGCAGGATGACATAAGTGTGCAAAGAGCTGAAAAATATCCTTTTATTTGTTAATTTAAGGTTCTTAAGAAAGTATAAAACAATTAGAAATTTACTAGCAAAAATAAAGTGCATTAAGCTTCACTGACCTCGTGGGAGGCAATGGTACTTTTCCAAACCTCCACTCTCAAGATTCTAAGAAATCATGTCCAGTTTAATTGTGGAAAGAGATAAAAGGCATTGAGGTTGAAAGCTGCATTAAAGGGAAGGGTCATTAAAAGAATCAAGATTAATGTGAAAATAATTCACCAATTCAATTATCTGAGAAAATGAAAATGGGAGTTTCCAGTGTTATTAATGACAATAATGGAAAGGATAAAAGGAACAAAGAGTTTAATTGTGTGGATATAAGAAGACAAGGCAGCTTAAATGAAAGAAGTGGTCAGACTGGTCTAGAGAGTGTTCAAATGAAGTATTGCAAGAGAAATTCAACCCAGAAGGGTAAACACATGTCTTAAGAAAAAGGAGCAGCTATTAATCCAAGGTTATGCATAAAAAATCATAAAATTCATTACAATAGTCCATAAAGCACTTCATTTTGTTTGTGATTTGTGAGTTAATAAACTGTAACAAGCTTCTCTTCACTAAATTTTATTTTCATTTACAAGTTACTATTTTACCCAGGGGACTGTCTATAGGTGACACCTACCTTTGTGAGGTGGATTTACTCCTGAAGCTAAAATTAACTGGAACAAATGCAAACACATAAAATATTTCATAAGCATTTTTTTTAATGGGAAAACAAACATTTATAGTTTATAATTTCAAACTCAATCCCATTAGAATAACTAGATTTTAGAAAACATATATAATTACTTCAGAAGTAGTGCATGTTTAATGGGAAAACACTTTAAATGTGCAATTAAGAAGCCTTTAAAAATTACATTTAATTCAACGACAGAGGCATACCATTCTAAATATTTTAATGCTTATCCTTCTGGTCTCTCATTTAAGGAGATAGATAGATAGATACTTAGTTAAAATTATTATTATGTTCAGCACAATATTTTGTAACATACACTCTAGTGTGTACATATGGGCTTCCCCGGTGGCTCAGCAGTAAAGAATCTGCCTGTGATGCAAGAGATGTAGCAGACAAGGGTTCAATCCCTGGATCAGGAAGATCCCCTGAATGTGGACATGGCACCCCACTCCAGTACTCTTCCCTTGAAAATCCCACGGGCAGAGGAGCCTGGTTGGCTACAGTCAATGGGGTCACAAAGAGTCAGACACGACTGAAGCGATTGAGCACCAGCACTGGTATGTACATATAGTGTCATGTATATACTGTTGATGTAAGACAAAGAGATAGCCAGATAATTCTCCCGGAAAGATGGGTTTATCTGGGGTCATGAGAACATTATCATTCAGGATCTGCAACCATAGTGAGCCACCTACAAGTTCCTATGTGGTAGGTGCAGAACACTTTAGAAGAGGGCTTCTGTAAACAGCAGTCAAAGGTTTTTCTTTGGCTGAATCTTTGCAAAGAGGAAAGTTCTTACAGTTGAAAGAACATGAGGGCATGAAAGCTCCCCCTGCTAGGCTTCTGGTTGTATTTGAGATTTTTATTAAATATTTTACATTTCCCCCTTTTGATTGAGATGTTTCTCTGAAAACATCACCGATCAAGAGCCATCTTTTCTGGTTTCAGACACTTTTTATCCTTCATGTAGCGTCTCATGTAGAAGTGCAAACACTGGAAACCTATTGAAGTCACTTGGGAGTAACAAGAGGTATAGAGGGAGAGCTCTCAGCACTTATCATCTTAAATTGATATGTTATCCAGGGCATAGACCCTGGAGATCACTTAAGCATTACAGCACCATGAAAATTTGGTGATAAACTTTGAACGGCCCTGGGAAAAGTGTCATCAGAAGCATCTGATTCAGTTCCAGGAAACCTTTACTTTCAGATCACCAAATGATGTGCAGGTTCAGATGGGGTTTTGTACTTTGTTTAGGTGAGTCATGAGAATCAAAGAATCTATTCCCTGGATTCCATGGCTCGGAAATTAGTTAGTAGTACCTAATTGGAGCCTTTCCAGCAATACCGAAGAAACTTTTTCTGGGAGTGTCTTTTCTAATAGGAGAAATCTCCAGGTTGCTAAATGTGATGGTTAAGGTCTTCCTTTCCTGAGGGTATACCCTTAAAATATAGCTCTACCAAAACATGATTATTTACAATAGAAGTGATTAGCCCTTTGCAGTAATGAAGTAGGTGTCCTTTTATCAGTTGTGGATCAACAGAAGCAGAAGCCAAGGTCATTTTGTGTTTTGTGACCAGCTCAAAGAGTGAGAGATTACAAATTCTCATAAAATTATAAGACAGATTATATGGTAATGCTTTTGGCCAAAGTATTTGGAAGATCTCTACACTTTTAGTCAACTGAATCCTAATAATGCTGTTAATGTGTTTAAAAAAGCCAGAGGTTTGAGGATGGGAAGCTGAGCAAAATTGTGTAAAACTAGCTAAACAGCACAGATTTGTCAAAGCATTTGGCCAATAAAATGACTTCCTTCATCACTATGAAGTTCAAGAAGAGTTCCCCAAGGATGAATGATATTTTGTAAAAGGACTTTATCCACAGAAGATGAAGGAGTTTGTCTGCAAGCGGAAGCTTCAGTCCAGTGTAAAAACATACAGATGATGACTAACCCTATTTATATCCACATAAAGAGGAAGTTATATGAAATCCACTTGCCAAACCTCAAATTGCCCATTAGACTGTTTAAAATTTCCAGGAGCAGTGTGAACAAGCTTCCCTGGGCTGTAATTGAGACAAATAGAACAAAGAGGTAAGTACTTTTTGCATCTTTGTTAATGTTTCCCCACAAATATTGATCTATGAAAGCTATTGTTTGTCAGTAGAACAATAGTTTAATGCATGTACAATTGTGAGGAATGGGAATTTTGGAGTTTCTGTTATAAATGGGTTGTTATTTGATTCAAACTACAGCTTTCTCTTTTTATCAAATAAGCAATTCTTGAATTTTCAATCTTGTTTTTTTCTTTCCTGAGGTCAATTATTGGGTTTCTCTAGAGAGTTTTTATAAATTACAGTTTGGGGAATCAGCCCTTTGGACTATGATAGAAGTTGATCTACAGTTGGTCTCTTTAAGGCCTCTATCTGTGGAAGTGTCAACAAGCTCAGTAGTCTTAGCTTCCAGGGTCAAGAGTCTAAAATGTATCAGAATGTTAATAATAATGAAAGTGGCAGATAAAAGTACTGTATTCAATAATTCCTGAACATAGCAGACATTTTAAATATTATTTCCTTTGGAAGTAAAAACAGCTATGTTGCTTTAATTAATACAACATTACAAAGTCATGAACTACTCCAAAAGCATATATACTATCAGCATAAATACTGGTAGTTTTGTCCTTGGTTAAAGTACAAGTCCCAATCAAGAATATAAAATTCAGTCTATTGGGCCAAAATAGCAATAGGTAAAGGTGCTTTTTCAACAACATCAAAAGGAGCTTCAATGACATACCCAACACAATATTTACCATTAGCAGCTTTTAAATAAGACACATCAGTGATCCACAATAAGTCACTGCTACCAAGAGGAATTTCCTGTATATCATCATGAGGAGTCAGGAGGTGATCCATTTGCATTCAGCAGTTACGACAGACTTTGTTGGTGGCAGAACAGAGAAGAGTAGTAGGGTTAAGGCTTTTACAATATACAAGGGTTATTCAAGGAGCAGTTAGCAAAATGGCTTCACAGGTGGAAAGACAGCTTGATGAGAAATGTTCAGTGCAATGAGAATTCAGGAACTTCTGCTACATAAGGTACAAAGATGTTTAAAGAGGGTCCCACAATGATTTTGTTTTCTTGATAGCTTAACCAGAAGGTTAGTGGTCATAATGGTTCTAAGGTAAAGGGGAACCCCCATGCCACAGGGTTCAGTTGCTTGCTATAATATCCTATACGTTGATGGTAGTCCATGTGTATCTTCAGGTGACTACCCCCAAGGACATTCTCTTCCTTTGTATAAACTAAGCTGAAAAGCGAACCTGACAAAGGGAGTCTGAGGGAAGATGGTTTCATCAAAGTCTCCCTTAAGATTTTGTCATCCAATTTGTCCCTTAAAATTGAGTTGGAGTTGTTTTGTATTTTTTAGTAAAACATACAAAGATTTGGCCATAAAAGAAAAATCTGGGAGCCAATTTTGGTAGGGGCCATTTATCCCAAGAAAGCCTAAAACCTAACTTTTAGTCTTGGGTTTTGGGAAGCCTAGGGAACTATGCTATCTGTCCAGATCTAGGGGTATCCTCTGTTTTAATATCAGGTGCCCTGGATATCAAATCTGTTTTTGGTCGAAGTGCAATCTTCTTTTGTCAACCTTCTGTCCCTTTAAGACTAAAAGCTTTATCAAGTGTATACTATCTTCCTGTGGGGAGGATTTTTCTTGTGAGTATGAAAGCAAAGAACCAAATTATCTATATATCACAACAAAGTATAAAACTGAGGGAAATTTATAACGTAAGAGATCAGCCTTCAGTATTTTGGAGGTCCAGATGAACTGTTCTTCTTTCCAAAAGAAAGTCAGCTTTATCAACTGAAATAATAATGAATAAAATGCATAAATTAATTACAGTAAGGAATTTGTTTCAGATGATAATGGATGTTAGGAATGCATGATGCTTGGGAAAAATAGGGCTTTGAGGATTTTCAATGTTTACTGCTCAGACATCCTGGACAAACCTTCACCTTTGGCCCTTTTTTTTTTTTTTTTTTCTTCACTAGTAAAATAGAAGTATTACAAGGAAGTGTATAAGGTATAATGAAGCCTTGAGACTTGTGATCTTCTGTTATGGGCTTTATGACTTGAAGGGCTTATCTAGTTCTAAGATATTGATTAATTCTGGCAACATATTTTGACAGATCTAGTTGAATCTTGATGGGAGGTATGTTGTGAATTTTGCCAATATCAGCTGGAGATTTTTCCTGTAAGGAGGGTGGTAGCTGATTCAATAGGAACAAAAGATCAATGTATCCAGAATTAGTTCTAATATAGTCAGAGATGGAACAAATGAAAGTTGTCAAAACCACTATGAGGTACCATTTCACACCAGTCAGAATGGCTGCGATCCAAAAGTCTACAAGTAATAAATGCTGGAGAGGGTGTGGAGAAAAGGGAACCCTCTTACACTGTTGGTGGGAATGCAGACTAGTACAGCCACTATGGAGAACAGTGTGGAGATTCCTTAAAAAACTGGAAATAGACCTGCCTTATGATCCAGCAATCCCACTGCTGGACATACACACTGAGGAAACCAGAAGGGAAAGAGACATGAGTACCCCAATGTTCATCGCAGCACTGTTTATAATAGCCAGGACATGGAAGCAACCTAGATGTCCACCAGCAGATGAATGGATAAGAAAGCTGTGGTACATATACACAATGGAGTATTATTCAGCCATTAAAAAGAATACATTTGAATCAGTTCTAATGAGGTGGATGAAACTGGAGCCTATTATACAGAGTGAAGTAAGCCAGAAAGAAAAACACCAATACAGTATACTAACGCATATATATGGAATTTAGAAAGATGGTAACAATAACCCTGTGTACGAGACAGCAAAAGAGACACTGATGTATAGAACAGTCTTATGGACTCTGTGGGAGAGGGAGAGGGTGGGAAGATTTGGGAGAATGGCATTGAAACATGTAAAATATCATGTATGAAATGAGTTGCCAGTCCAGGTTCGATGCACGAAACTGGATGCTTGGGGCTGGTGCACTGGGACGACCCAGAGGGATGGAATGGGGAGGGAGGAGGGAGGAGGGTTAAGGATGGGGAGCACGGGTATACCTGTGGCGGATTCATTTTGATATTTGGCAAAACTAATACAGTTATGTAAAGTTTAAAAATAAAAAATAAAAAAAAAAAAAAAAAAAAGATCTATGTCGGAGAATGCTTTGCCTATGTTCTCCTCTAGAAGTTTTAAAGTTTCTGGTCTTACGTTTAAATCTTTAATCCATTTTGAGTTTGTTTTTGTGTATGGTGTTAGAAAGTGTTCTAGTTTCATTCTTTTACAAGTGGTTGACCAGTTTCCACAGCACCACGTATTAAACAGATTGTCTTTAATCCATTGTATATTTTTGCCTCCTTTGTCAAAGTTAAGGTGTCCATAGGTGTGTGGATTTATCTCTGGGCTTTCTATTTTGTTCCATTGATATATTTCAAAAGATAATTTAATCCACCTGGTTGCTTACTCTGATGACTATTCTCAAATTCTAAAATCATTTCCATTTTTGGTAAAAAGAAATACAGACATGATATTTCTCTAAGAAATCTTAGTCTAGTAAGAGGGTAGGGATGGAAGAACTAAGAAGAAAAGCATGTGTAGTTCTAAAGGGTCTAATCAAAATTCTATAGTTTCAGAGACAGAATTCTCTTGGGTTAATTAGAGATCCATACTATTTGAACTTTGAGGCAGGGGCTGTTCTATAGCAGTGGGGTTGAACACCAAGACTGTAGCTTTATTGTCAATTAGACATTCATCCCCAATCTGGAGAAATGTTTCTCCACGCTGATTAAGAGGGAAAATTAGGAAGACCCCATGTATCTCTTTGAAGCTCATAACTGAGAATTGGGAGAACACTAGAAAGGCTTGCTAGAGGGCTGAAGGTGCCTGTAATGCTTGAATTTGTAACAATCTCTTTTCAATGTTCTACTCCTCACAATAATAGCAGAGACTAGGACAATTTCGATTTTGTTTAAGAACTTTGATTTGCTGGAGTTGAAGATCAGATTTTGGAAATTTTCCTTGGAGCTGGAGAAATATAATTTGCCAAACTAAATCTGAAGTAAAGGTAGTTTATTACTTTATACAAATCCTTTTTAATAGAAGGGAAAGGTCCTGATTCAGCCATTACTAAAAATGAGTTCAAAGCCACTTGAGTGAAAGGAATTTCTGAAGACTGGAATTTTTCTTAAAAACAATCTGAAGTTGATTGTAATGTTTATGAACAGGTTCATCATATCTTCATGTGCAAGCTTAAATTTTGTTAAAATAGACAGGCATTGGAAGAGGCCTAAGAATTGCCCTATGAATTCACCTACTGGTTGCTTGAGTCTGATCATATGGTAAGTAGTTAGGCTTATTTCCAAGTTATAATTCCACAGATCTTTCAGGATTTCCCCAATTAATGTCTCTTTTCCACTTTTGAGCCTGGTTTTCACTGAAAAGCATGTACATTTTCTGATATATGCCAGAGAAGTATTGTTAATATATTTGAATGGCTATATTGCATTTCCCAGCAAATCTATGACTATCGTTGGTTACTTTGGGAAAATCGTTGACTATGACTCCCAGTTCAGCTTTAGTCCAGGGAAGATAAGAAATTAAGTGTTTATCTCTAGTTCCTCAGAAGGCTTAATTTTTAAATGGACAGATTATGATAAACTCAGAAGAAAAGGGAATGGGGAGAATTTCAGAGAAAAAGATTCAGCAAAGACTGAGGTGCTGAGGGTGTAGAGGAAGTGTAGGCAACACAGAAGGGAAGGAGGAAATGGTGTCAGAGCCAGAGCATGACACATAGAAGCCAAGGAAGAATAATCAGAGCCTTTAGGACTCATTTTATCTTATTCAATTGTTCATTTGGCTCAGTTAATCTTAAAATTGTATTTCATTGATAAATTATTTTAAACTCCTGACTGTATTTGAAAGTTTCAAAAATGCCAATGTAAGTAAGCATTCCACTCAGTTCTTGAAATTTTTGAGATATTGTAGTTGAATTTGGTGTTAAGGAAATTAAGTTTGGGAATTTTAAAAGTTCTTCATAATGGTCATTTACATTATAAATTACTTTTGATCAGATGGCTCCATTTAGTTAGAAAGGCACATGAGGAAGAACCATGGTTTTTAAATGCAAAAGTTGTTGGAGTATCTGTATATGTATGTGTAGCATCTTCAAAATATTTAGATAATTGGAACCCCATTTCTAAGAGATTTTTTTTTAATAGAGTAAAACATTATTTTTCAGCTCAAATAGCTTACAATGCAAAGTGCTTAATTCAAACAGCTTGCAACTCAGCCTGCAGACCTCATGCCAGTCAGTTCTAAGGAAATAGCTTGGTCATGAAGGAGCCTGTCCAAAGGCTTCCCAGACATTTTCCACAGGACTCCTAAGGAATAAATAGTCTGCAAAAGCAGCACAGCTTTACTGAAGCAACCTCTGTCCCCATAGGAACAGGGAACCTCAGTCAGTTTCAAGTAAAATAATCCAGTTTCAAAGTCAGACCAATGTGCCAAATGAGTAGCACATACAGAGCAGATTTTAACCAGAAAGGCAAAACCATAATAAAAGTCTTGTATAAAGACTGGAAACTTCAAATGCAGAGGTTGTAAGCTTGGATCCTGGAGAAAAATGCACTTTCAAACTCCAGGATATGTGAGAAAAGCAATAAGCTTAATAGACACAGTTGTGAGTACTACATCTGTTTACACACCAGCCCTAGATCTTGTGGAAGTCCTTACTGATCCCTGTACAGACCACTAAAATGTTGACTAAAAACAAAGAGGCCACCAGATATTTCTCTAGCAAAGGTAAGTTTATTTGGGATGAGCAGAGACTTTCATTGTGGGGTCAGCAACCATGTTAAGCCACATGCAAGTTCCTGCATGATAAGGGAAGGAGTATTATTTTATCAGGGAAAAGTGAGATGGGAAGTTATAGTAACAAAGAGTCCATGGCTTTTCATTGGCTGAATATTTGCCTGGAAAGAAGAGGAGTCTTTCTTCTTTCTATTGGGTTTCTGTTATCATCACAGTGTGAGAATTACCCATGCTGGTCACCAGATTCCATTTGGTTGAGGTTTCTGTTTATTAATTTTTATAATACTATTTAACAACAAGTATTTTTCATATTTATATGTCAAAAGTATAATCATGTTATAATCAAATATGCAATTAAATTGATTTAGTAACTTCATAACTTCATCAACTATATTTGACCATAATTTTTTAAAGCAGCCTTCCATTCAGGTTCATTTAGATTTTAAAATATGTTTGTATATATTATAAAATAATATATATTTGAAAACATATTTCCATGAACAATTCAAAAATGTTCTCATTATTTTCCTGGTAGTGGAAAAGTTGAATTAAAATATGTGAATATTTTTAAAGTAGAATTTTAAAATAAAATATTTTCTACCTTATGGGTTTCCCTGGTGGCTCAGTGATTAAGAACCTGCTGGCCATTGTAGGAGACACAGGTTCAATTAATGAGTCAAGAAGATTCCCTGGAGAAGAAAATGATAACCTAACCTAGAATTCTTGCTTGGGAAAACTCATGGACAGAGAAGCCTGGTGGGCTACAGTCAATGGGGTCACAAAAGACTTGGATGTAACTTAGCAACTAAACAACAACAACCTCTATCTAATAGTGGAAATGATACTTTAAAAATTTTAACTGCCGTGTTTGTGATTGGTCTGTTCATATTTTCTGTTTCTTCCTGGTTCAGTTTTGGAAGGTTATACTTTTCTAAAAATTCATCATTTTCTTCCATGTTGTCCATTTTATTGGCATATAGTTGCTCATAGGCTTTTATGATACTTTGTATTTCTGTGTTGTCTGTTTTAACTTATCTATTCTCCCTTGTTTCTTGATGAGTCTGGCTAAAAAGCCTCTTGATGAAAGTGAAAGAGGAGAGTGAAAAAGTTGGCTTAAAGCTGAATGTTGATTCAGAAAACGAAGATCATGGCATCTGGTCCCATCATTTCATGGGAAATAGATGGGGAAACAGTGTCAGACTTTATTTTTGGGGGGCTTCAAAATCACTGCAGATGATGATTGCAGCCATGAAATTAAAAGACGCTTACTCCTTGGAAGGAAAGTTATGACCACCCTAGACAGCATATTCAAAAGCAGAGACATCACTTTGCCAACAAAGGTCCACCTAGTCAAGGCTATGATTTTTCCAGTCGTCATGTACGGATGTGAGAGTTGGACTGTGAAGAAGGCTGAGCACCGAAGAATTGATGCTTTTGAACTGTGGTGTTGGAGAAGACTCTTGAGAGTCACTTGGACTGCAAGGAGATCCAACCAGTCCATTCTGAAGGAGATCAGCCCTGGGATTTCTTTGGAAGGAATGATGATAAAGCTGAAACTCCAGTATTTTGGCCACCTCATGCAAAGAGTTGACTCATTGGAAAAGACTCTGATGCTGGGAGGGATTGGGGGCAAGAGGAGAAGGGGACGACAGAGGATGAGATGGCTGGATGGCATCACCAACTCGATGGACGTGAGTCTGAGTGAACTCTGGGAATTGATGATGGACAGGGAGACCTGGCATCTTGCAAATCATGGGGTCGCAAAGAGTCGGACACGACTGAGTGACTGAACTGAATTGAACTGAACAATGTTCAGTTCAATGTTGTCAATGTTGTTCGTCATTGACAATGTTCATCAATGTTGTTTATCTTCTCAAAGAACCAGCTTTTAGATTTATTTATCTTTGTTATTTTCTCCTTAATTTCTTTTTCGTTTATTTCTTTTCTGATTTTTATGATTTCTTTCCTTCTACAAACTTTGAGTATTTTTTTTTCTTCTTTTTCTAGTTGCTTTAAGTGTAAGGTTAGGTTGTTTATTTGACATCTCTCTTGTTTCTTGAGGTAGGCTTGTATTGCTATAAACTTCCTTCTTAGCACTGCTTTTATGGCATCCCATAGTGGTTTTTTTTTTTTTTTTTTTTTTTTTTTTTTGTCTTCTTTTTTTTGTAATGTAACCTTGTGATTTAATCGAATTGCACAGAAATTTGAAATTACAGCTCCTCTAGATATCTAAGGATGATTATGCATGCCTCCATATTTCAATTCTGCACTGTTACATTTGAACTAATATAGTGAATTTCACATAATGATAAATCAATTTAGAATCTCCTTGCAACACCTCAAATTATATAAAATGGAACCAAGTTTTGAAACTCTGTGGAACATTTTCATGCTAATTATATATATATTTTTTAAACTGGCAACTTTGGATTATAATATATCAGGTGGCTATACTATAAAATGTTGGTCATTGAATATCATGGACTTTAAACTGGCTTTGGCTCCTAAAAACGTATCATCACTTAGATGGACAACCAGAAAGTCCGTTCACTTCAAGAGCCTCAAATGTGTTTCTTAAAAAAATAAGATTTGTGTAACCAACTGCCTTCTATGGGACAAGAACTATGGTAATAGTGGGTTCAGCTATTACAATTATACTTATATTTTATTTTCAAAAGCACTTTATATGAAAATATAAGTATGGCATCCAATAAGAGATTTACACCTGGACTTGGTATCAAGCTCAGATTTTAGTTTTGCAAGGAAAAACAGGTTTACAGGTTAAACAACAATTTGTGACCAAAACTTTAATACCAAGGACTCTCACAAAATATATTACAAATGATAGCATGAAAAAAGAATCTTTCACAGTAACTCAGTCCAGCTCTACAATGCACCCTTAAAATGGAAGGACATTTGGTATCTTGAGTAACCTCAAAATTCCAAATAAAGAAAATTACCAAGAGCTATGTATTCATACACAGCAATCACAAAAGGAACTTAAAACCTAAAGCAAAGGTAAACTAACTTCCTTGAAACTTCTTAGATTCTACACAAACTGTACAGTCTTTTGTCCAGTGTGAAGACTAGTGGAACTTTAAAACCTTTAATCTAGCTTAAGGGTGCAGTTTTAATTTTTCTGGCTGGCTTTGTGTTCACCGCAGCTTTTAAAAACTGCTGAACAACAGCTGCATACCATATCCCAGCTATGTTGAAAAAATCTTCCAATTTTTGCCAGTTTTTGTTTCCATAGTGTTAAACATCAACTTTAGCTGGTCAGGAGTTAGAGGTTTATTATCAGTCTATGCAAGACTAAATTTCAAAGCAAATTCAGTTTTACTTGAGGGAACATTGTAAAGTAATAATTATTGATATTACATGCCTCATCTGATCCATTTCAAGCCATAGAAAGTTACACCTTTGTGTGTCACTGTTCCAACAAACAAATGTGAACAGCTAAAACATTTTCAAAATGCATTAAGCTTATGAAGTCTAAACAAACAAACAAACAAACATGATTTTTCATTGCATATTTTTTTAATTTTATTTTATTTTTAAACTTTACATAATTGTATTAGTTTTGCCAAACATCAAAATGAATCCGCCACAGGTATACATGTGTTCCCCATCCTGAACCCTCCTCCCTCCCCATACCATCCCTCTGGGTCGTCCCAGTGCACCAGCCACAAGCATCCAGTATCGTGCATCGAACCTGGACTGGCAACTCGTTTCATACATGATATTTTACATGTTTCAATGCCATTCTCATATATTTCTGTCAGATGAATTTATTCCCTGTACACCACTCCTCTTGCAAACTGGTCTTCTATTACCTTTCATTTGACCTACTGAGACCTAGAGAAAGATTGGGAGTGCTTGTGATTTCTCTCCCCGGACAGTGATCTCTCTCTTCTCCTATCTTTAGAAAGGGACCTGCTCCAGCTGTGGGAGGAGCTTCTCCAACTTGGATATCTGCGTCTACGTGGGGGACTCCTCCTCCAATAACCATCTCAAGAGTGATGACCCCAAGAAGGAGTTGGGCCACGATTTTGACTTCTCTTTTTACCATTTGACAATTCCACTCTTAACTTGGCAGCCACCTAGGAGTCTTCCATCTAACTCTCGGACAGCATCAGCTGCATCTCGGGGATCTTCAAATGCAACAAAAGCAAACCTGGGAGGGTTTCTAGCAAAGCACACACTTCAGAGTGGTCCATAATAGCCAAAATCTCATTCTAATTATGTCTTGTTACCATTGTTTCCAAGATTATCTACATAAACTTTACAGTCCAAAGGACAAGAATCATGATGCATTTTGAAATCTTGGGTTAGAAATGTGGAGGTTCAAATCCATAAAACCTTAGGTCTTCCTGGTCCTTTCCCTCCTCAAACTCCCAGATGCTCTCGCATACCTGGCATCCACAAAATGGAGGACACCATAGGTTTTGCGTTGTCATCCCTTCATTGTCATTTGTTCCTAGGCATATTTTACTTTTCTTAATGATCTGTTGGCTATTCATAATCATGTTGTTTAGTCTCCATGTGCTTGTGTTTTTGTTTTTTGTTTTTTGTTTTCTTAATAGTTTTTAATTCTTATAGTTGTTACCTAATCTTGCAGTGCTGTGTTCAGAAAATATTTTTAAAATGATTTCAGTTTTTTTAAAAATTACTGAGGCTTGAATTGTGGGCCCAAGATGTAATCTATCCTAGAAAATGTTTCATGTGCAGTTGAGAAACAATAATCAAGAATCATCCCTCAAAGGAAAGCCAAGGGCCAAATGACTTCACAGGCAAATTCTACCAAAACTTTAGAAATGAGCTAACATCTATCATGCTCAAACTCTTCTAGAAAATTGCTTAAGAAAGAAGGAAAATTTCCAAACTCATCTATGAGGCCACCATTGCCCTACCAAAACTAGACAAAGATGCCACAAAAATAAAGAAAATTATAGGCCAATATCACTGATGAATTTAGATGCAAAAGTCCTCAACAAAATTTTAGCAAACTGAATCCAACAATACATTAAAAATATCATGAGTCAAGATCAAGTGGTATTTATCTTAGGGATGCAAAAATTCTTCAATACACACAAATCAATCAGTGTGATACACTGTACTGACTAGTTGAAAGATAAAAATCACATAATCATTTCAATAAATGCAGAGAATGTCTTTGACAAAATTCAATACACAATTATGACAAAAACTCTCCAGAAAGTAGGCATAGAAGGAACATAACTCTACAGAATAGAGACCACATATATGACATATATGACAAACCCACAAGGCCATATATGACAAACCCACAACAAATATTATCCTCAATGGAGGACAGAAGGCATAGAAGGAACATAACTCTACAGAATAGAGACCACAACAATAAATAGAGATCCACAAAAACAAGTAGAGACCCACAACAAATATTATCCTCAATGGCAAAAAACTAAAAGTGTTACCTCTACAATTAGGAATAAGACAAGGGTGTCCACTTTTGCCACTATAGTTCAACATAGTTTTGGAAATCCTAGCCAAAGCAGTCAGAGAAGAAAAAGAAATAAAAAGAATCTTAATTGGAAAGAAAGAAGAAGAACTCTCACTGTTGAGAGATGACATGATTCTCTATATAGAAAACCATAAAGATGGCATAAAAAAAATAGTAGAACTAATCAGTTAAGTAAAGTCACAGGATGGAAAATTAATACACAGAAATCCTTTGCATTCCTATACAATAACAAAAATCAATAAGAGAAATTAAGGAAGCAATCCCATTCATCATTGAAACAAAAAAAAATAAAATACTTAGGAATGAGGAAAATATTTACCTAAAGAAACAAAAAGTCTGTTTGCAGAAAAAGCATAAGACATTAATGAAAGAAATAAAAGATGACACATAAAGATGGAAAGCTATGGCATGTTACTACAGTGAAAATGATTATATTTCCCAAAGCATTTTTATATATTCAATGCAATCCATATTAAACCACCAATGGTATTTTTCATAGAGGTAAAACAAATAATTCCATAATTTGAATGGAAATAAAAAAGACCCTAAAAACAACTACCAGCTGTGGATGTGACTGGTAATGGAAGCAAAGTCCAAAGTTGTAAACAACAATATTGCATAGGAACCTGGAATGTTAGGTCCATTAATCAAGGCACATTTGAAGGGGTCAAACAGGAGATATCAAGAGTGAGCATCAACATCATAGGAATCAGCAAGCTAAAATGGACTGAGATGGGTGAATTTAACTCAGATGACCATTATATCTACTACTGTGGACAATAATCCCTTAAAAGAATGGAGTAGCCATCATAGTCAACAAAAGAGTCCAAAATGCAGTACTTGAAAGCAATCTCAAAAACGAAAGAATGATCTGTTTATGTCAAAGTCAAACCATTCAATATCATGGTAATCCAAGTCTATGCACAGACCAGTAATACTGAAGAAGCTGAAGTTGAACAGTTCCATGAACATAAAAGACCTTTTAGAACTAACACACCAAAAATATGTCCTTTTCATTATAGGGGACTGGAATGCAAAAGTAGGAAGTCAAGAAACACCTGGAGTACCAGGCAAAACTGGCCCTGGAAAACAGAATGAAACAGGGCAAAGGCTAACAGAATGTTGCCAAGAGAACACACGGGTCATAGCAAACACCCTCTTCCAACAACACAAGAGAAGACTCTACAAAAGGACATCAACACATGATCAGCACCAAATTCAGATTAATTATATTCTTTTCAGCCAAAGGTGGAAAAGCTCCATACAGTCAGCAAAAACAATACTGGGAGCTGACTGTGGCTAAGATCATGAACTCCTTACTGCCAAATTCAGACTTAAATTGAAAAAGTAGGGAAAACCACTAGACCATACAGATATGACCTAAATCAAATTACTTATGATTATATAGTTGAAGGGAGAAATAGATTTAAGGGACTAGATCTGATAGACAAGAATGCCTGATGAACTTTGGAAGGACGTTCAAGACATTGTACAGGAGAAAGGCACCAAGAACATCACAAAAGCAAAATGGCTGTCTGGGGAGGCCTTACAAATAGCTGTGAAAAGAAGAGACATGAAAAAGAGAAAAGGAATGAAATACCCATTTAAATACAGAGTTCCAAAGAAGAGCAAGGAAAAATAAGAAAGCCTTCCTCAGTGATCAGTGCAAAGAAATAGAGGAAAACAATAGAATGGGAAACACTAGAGATCTCTTTAGGAAAATTAGAGATACCAAGGAAACAACGTCTAGTCAAGGCTATGGTTTTTCCAGTGGTCATGTATGGATGTGAGAGTTGGACTGTGAAGAAAGCTGAGCGACGAAGAATTGATACTTTTGAACTTAGGTGTTGGAGAAGAATCTTGGGTGTCCCTTGGACTGCAAGGAGATCCAACCAGTCCATTCTAAAGGAGATAACTCCTGGGTGTTCTTTGGAAGGAATAATGCTAAAACTGAAACTCCATTACTTTGGCCACCTGATGCGAAGAGTAGACTCATTGGAAAAGACCCTGATGCTGGGAGGGATTGGGGGCAGGAGGAGAAGGAGACAACAGAGGATGAGATGGCTGGATGGCATCACTGACTCGATGGATGTGAGTCTGAGTGAACTCTGGGAGTTGGTGATGGACAGGGAGACCTGGCGTCCTGCAATTCATGGGGTCGCAAAGACTTGGACACGACTGAGCGACTGAACTGAACTGAAGGAACATTTCATGCAAAAATGGGCTCAATAAAGCACAGAAATAGTATGGACCTAACAGTAGCAGAAGATATTAAGAAGAGGTGATAATAATACAAAGAAGAACTGTACAAAAAAGATCTTCATGACCTAGATGATCACGATGATGTGATGACTCACCTAGAGCCAGACATCCTGGAATGTGAAGGTAAGGGAGCCTTAGGAAGCAGCACTATGAACAAAGCTCGTGGAAGTGATGGAATTCCAGTTGAGATATTTCAAATCCTAAAAGGTGATGCTGTGAAAATGGTGAACAAAATATGACAGCAAATTTGGAAAACTCAGCAGTGGCCATGGGACTGGAAAAGGCCAGTTTTCATTCCAATCCCAATGAAAGGCAACGCCAAAGAATGCTCAAATTACTGCACAATTGCACTCATCTCACACACTAGTAAAGTTATGCTCAAAATTATCCAAGCCAGGCTTCAACAATATGTGAATTGTGAACTTCCAGATGCTCAAGTTGATTTTAGAAAAGACAGAGGAACCAGAGATCAAATTACCAAAGCAAGAGACTTCCAGGAAAAAAAAAAAAAAATCTATTTCTGCTTTAATGATTATGGCAAAGCCTTTTTCTGGATCACAACAAATTGTGGAAAATTCTTCAAGAAATGGGAATACCAGACCATCTGATCTGCCTCTTGAGAAATCTGTATGCAGGTCAAGAATAATAGTTAGAACTGGACATGGAACAACAGATTGGCTACAAGTAGGAAAAAGAGTACATCAAGGCTATATATTTTCACCCTGCTTATTTAACTTTTATGTGGAGTACATCATGAGAAAAGCTGGGTTGGATAAAGCACAAGCTGCAATCAAGATTGCTGGGAGAAATATCAATAACCTCAGATATGCAGATGACACTAACATTATGGCAGAAAGTGAATAAGAGCTAAAGAGCCTCTTGATGAAAGTGAAAGAGGAGAGTGAAAAAGTTGGCTTAAAGCTTAACATTCAGAAAATTGAAATCATAGCATCCAGTCCCATCACTCCATGACAAATAGATGGGAAAACAGTAGAAACAGTGAGAGTTTATTCTTTTAGGCTCCAAAATCACTTTGGATGATGACTGCAGCTATGAGATTAAAAGACATGTATTCCTTGGAAGAAAAGCTATGACCAACCTAGACAGCATATTAAAAACAGAGACACTACTTTGCCAATATATGTTCATCTAGTCAAGGCTATGGTGTTTCCAGTAGTCATATATGGATATGAAAGTTGACTATAAAGAAAGCTGAGTGCTGAAGAATTGCTGCTTTTGAACTGTGGTGTTGGAGAAGACTCTTAAGAGTCCCTTGGACTGCAAGAAGATCCAACCAGTCCATCCTAAAGGAGATCAGTCCTCGGTGTTCATTGGAAGGACTGATGTTGAGGCTGAAACTCCAACACTTTAGCTGCCTGATGCAAAGTGCTGACTCATTTGGAAAGACCCCAATGCTGGGAAAGGTTCAAGGTGGGAGGAGAAGGGGATGACAGAGGATGAGATGGTTGGATGGCATCACTGACTCAATGGACATGAGTTTGAGTAAACTCTTGGATTTCATGATGGACAGGGAGGTCTGGTGTGCTGTAGTACATGGGGTCACAAAAAGTCAGACAGGACTGAGCAACTTAACTGAACTACTGATCTGAAAAAAGATCCTGAATAGTCAAAGAAATGTTGAGAAAGAAGAATAGGGCTGGAAGAATCAACCTTCCTGGCTTCAGAATATACTACAAAGCTCCAGCAATCAAGGCAGTATGTAACTGGCACACACACACACACACACACACACAAAGAATAAAAAGAAATATAGATCAATGGAACAAGATAGAAAGTCCAAAAATGTACTCATACACATATAAGCATCCAGAGATAAACTCATGCTCCTATGGGCACCTTATCTTTGACAAAGGAGGCAAATATATATAATGGAGAAGAGACAATCTCTTCAATTAATGGTGGTGGGAAAACTTTCAGCTACGTGTAAAGGAATATAATTTGGACTCTTTATAACACCATAAAAAAAAAAAAAGCTGAATAGATTAAAGACCTACATGTAAGACTATAAACTATAAAGCTCCTAGAGGAAAACATAGGTAGGACACTCTATGACATAAATCACAGCTAGGTCTTCTATGACCCATCTCATACAGTAATGGAAATAAAAGTAAAAATAAACAAATCAGATCTAACTAAACTTAAAAAACTTTTGCACAATGAAAGAAAGTACAAACTAAATGAAAAGACAACCCTCAGAATGGGAGAAAATAATAGCAAATGAAACAAATGACAAATAATTAATCTCCAAATATATACAAATAATTTATTCAACTCAATAGTAGAAAAAAAAACAACCTAATAAAAAAGCAGGCAGAAGACCCAAACAGATATTTCTCCAGAGAAGGCATACAGATGACTAATAAGCACATGACAAGATGCTGAACGTCATTTATTATTAGAGAAATGCAAATCAAAACCACAATGAGGTATCATATCACACTGATCAGGATGGCTATCATCAAAAAGTCTATAGAAAATAAATGCTGGAGAGGGTGTGGAGAAAATGGAGCCCTCTTGCAGCATTGGTAGGAATAAAAATGATACAACCACTATGGAGAACAGTATGGAGATTCCTTTAAAAACTAGGAATAAAAGTACCATATGAAACCAGAACTGAAAGATATATGTATCCAAATGTTCATTGCAGCACTATTTACAGCAGGTAGGACATGGAAGTAACCTAGATGTCCATCAACAGATGAATGGGCAAAGAAGTTGTGGTACATATATACAATGGAATATGACTTAGCTATAAAAAGAAACACATTTGGGTCAGTTCTAATGAGGTGGATGAACCTGGAGCTTATTATACAGAGTGAAGTAAGTCAGAAAGACACAGTCAAATAAAATTAATGCATAAGCATGGAATCTGGAAAGAGTACTGATATTGCAGGACAGCAAAGGAGACACAGACACAAAGAACATACTTTTAGAAATAGTGGGGGAAGGAGAAGATGGGATGATTTCAGAGAATAGCATTTAAACATACACATTACTATATGTAAAATAGATAGCCAGTGGAAATTTGTTGTATGATGCAGGGAACCCAAATCTGGTGCTCAATGACAACCTAAAGGGGATGGGATGGAGTAGGAGTTGGGAGAGAGGTTCAGGAGGGAGGGGATATTATATAAATATATATGTATATCTGTGGCTACTTCATGTTGATGTATGGCTGAAACCATGACAATATTGTAAAGTAATTATCCTCTAATTAAAAAAAAAAATCTGCCAACTATAAGTCAGCTATTTTGCATAGAGATCTCTACAAAGATGGAAATATTCTCAGTCCAATGTATGATTACATGTAGCTGCTGAACACTTGAAATGTTGCTAGAGTGATATATGAACTGAATTTTAAATTGTATTTAATAATAATTTAAATTTTAATAGCTGCATGTGGTTAGTTGTAACTGTATCAGACAGCAAAGATAGAGAATCAAAACAGGAACATGTTTTGTAATTAGCATTTTTAAATCCCATGGAAGTTCTTTTTTTGGTAATGAATGAATAAATAAACCAAATGTGCATTCTTGTGTGAAATGTTTATGACTTCAGCCCAATCTCCTGCTGGACTCCTACTGTTCCTGACTGATAATAATTGGGATACAGAAATCACAGAATTTAATCAGATAAAAGTAATATAAAAATTACAAATTGTAATTAAAAAACAACCATAAGATATAAGGAAGTCTACATGGAAATACAAACTTAGAAGAGATTCAGGTGATAAGATTTGGTTTGACCCACATTATAGCAGACATTATGATTTATCCAGTCAGGTTGGAGCTTGTCTAATATTGCCAACATGCAGCAGTTCAAGCTCTAGAATAAGGGTTGGGCATCAGGCCATCAGCAATCAGTAATGTGTGAGAGGGAGAGGCCCAGTGTCAGTGACAGGAGACCATCAGAGCATGCAGTGTGGTGGAGTCTTGGTGTAGGAGCCCAGGCAGGTAGCTGTGTGAAGACCATGAAAGGTCCCAGTTTTCTTTTCTAGAGATTTCAGGAGAGTTGTCACCAGTCCAAGTCTTCAGAGGTGCAGAGGACCTACATTATGCATTTTCAACATTCTTTCTCTGTTTGTCATGTTTCCATATTTATGAATCCTATTTCTTAAAAAGGAAGCCAGAAAAAAAAAAAATCTAGGGATCTTTATTAGCTGCAACTAAAGCTAGTCAGGTCATCAGTTCAGTTCAGTCGCTCAGTCCTGTCCGACTTTTCGCCACCCCATGAATCGCAGCACGGCAGGCCTCCCTGTCCATCACCAGCTCCCAGAGTTCACTCAAACTCACCTCCACCAAGTCAGTGATGCCATCCAGCTATCTTATCCTCTTCCGTCCCCTTTTCCTCCTGACTCCAATCCTTTACAGCATCAGAGTCTTTTCCAATGAGTCAACTCTTCGCATCAGGTAGCCAAAGTACTGGAGTTTCAGCTTTAGCATCATTCCCTCCAAAGAACACCCAGGGCTGATCTCCTTCAGAATGGATTGGTTGGATCTCCTTGCAGTCCAAGGGACTCTCAGGAGTCTTCTCCAACACCACAGTTCAAAAGCATCAATTCTTTGGCACTCAGCTTTCTTCACAGTCCAACTCTCACATCCATACATGACCACAGGGAAAAAACCATAGCCTTGACTAGGCGGACCTTTGTTGGCAAAGTAATGTCTCTGCTTTTGAATATGCTATCTAGGTTGGTCATAACTTTTCTTCCAAGGAGTAAATGTCTTTTAATTTCATGGCTGCAGTCACCATCTGCAGTGAACTTGGAGCCCAGAAAAATAAAGTCTGACACTGTTTCCACTGTTTCCCCATCTATTTCCCATGAAGTGATGGGACCAGATGCCATGATCTTCGTTTTCTGAATGTTGAGCTTTAAGCCAACTTTTTCACTCTCCTCTTTCACTTTCATCAAAAGGCTTTTTAGTTCCTCTCTACTTTCTGCCATAAGGGTGGTGTCATCTGCATATCTGAAGTTATTGACATTTCTCCCAGCAATCTTGATTCCAGCTTTTGCTTCTTCCAGTCCAGCATTTCTCATGATGTACTCTGCATAGAAGTTAAATAAGCAGTGACAATATACAGCCTTGATGTACAGTTGGGTCATGTAAGCTATATGATTTCTATATCAATCACTTGCTCAAATTGTAAATTAGAAGGATCCAACTAGGAAGGACATTTCTTCTGGATTCCATGTGACTGGTGTTCGTAGCAAAAGATTTTCAAATCTAAGGTTATTAATGGTGAAAAAGCCAAGTTTCAGGGACAGAGGAGGCATTTTTGTTAGCATAATTAGTAAATCCAAGTTCAGACAATGGGACATCTGTAGCAATTTGAGAATTTTTTGGCCAATGCTATAGAATTACATTTTTAGACTTTTTCTGGTAGCTTAGTCTTGTTCTTGGCTCTTCAGCTCTAAACATATCTATCCTCGATATCCTTTACATTTTTTCTTACCTGCTTAGTCAGCAAGAGTTAATTTCTTCTGTATGCAACTAAAAATCCTAATTAAGATAGAAATTTGTTCTAAAATAGACTGTTAACCAAAAAACTTGAAAGAAACTGAAATATTCTAAAATTGGTTATGTGGCCTATTTGAGGATGACAGATGTGAAATCTTCAAAATTAATAATAGACAGAACTCTTGCCAACTCAGCCTATGGTGGGGAAATGGATAAATTTACTGTTGTGACCAAAAAAGTAATGCCTAAATCTTTTGCAAACCAATGAACATTTGACACAGAACAAAATGAATAGCAAGAGGTAGTCAAGGATTTTGAGGTCAGCCTGATTTTTTCTGAGTGTCCTGAGCATGAAAGGAAAATAATAATAATAATAATAAAAAACCAATAAACAATCCAGCAACAACAAAAATCCCTAATTTCTCAAAGGCAAAGAAAGATTTTTAAAAATCTACAGGTATGTTTTAAAAACCACACATGCAATGACAGTGATAGAAAAGATAATTATCAAACTAGAATATGACTTAATTGTTTTCAGCTCTTAAATTACCATAGGGTCTTGATTGAGCTCATTTTTCCACAAGGTATAGCCAGCTTTCACTCCATTCACCACACTGTAATGGGAAGTCTCCAGATATACACCTATGGTACATTCCCAGCACATCTTAGAATTTCCTATCAAATGAGCTAGGAGAGGTTGCTCAGTTATGAAAGAGGAAAACAGGGAAGAGTTGTGGAAATGGTTTCAAGGATCCTAAACCAAGAATATAGAAAAAAAAATTAGAATAGCTGAGTTTCTCTATAATGTTCACTTATTAGAAATTCTGGATTGCCTCTGCAAACTTTTACATTATTGCTTTTGATCATTAATATATCCTAAGAATATTAAAGAGTAGTATATTATCCACTCTCAACAGATGTTTTTGAATAAAGGTTCATGTGGCTCACCTGGTAAAAATTTACCTGCAATGTGGGAGACCTGGGTTTGATCCCAGAGTTGGGAAGATCCACTGGAGAAAGGAAGAGCTACCCACTCGAGTATTCTGGCCTGGAGAATTCCATGTACTATGTAATTCATGGGGTCGCAAAGAGTTGGACATGACTGAGTGAATTTCACTTTCACTAATTCTGGAAGATACAAAGTAGATGTGGTTATAGACCCTACAAAATAGTTGCAATGGGTACCATGGTGTCACACTCTCAAAAATTTAGATGAGCAAAAAAGTCATTTTAAGTGCTATTTGAAAAAAAAAAAAAATGACTGATGCCCTTTCTCTGCATCATAAAATTATTTTAAAATTGTATGGCAAAACCAATACAATATTGTAAAGTAAAAATAAATAAATAAATAAATAAAAAGTTACCAATAAAAAAAAAAAAAAGAGAAAAGTGAAACTAAAAAAAAAAAAAAATGTATGGAGAGGCACCAAAGTTTTCTTTTTTGAAGAGTTTGAATCCTAAGAATTATGAAGAAAATAATTTGGGGGCAGTTGCATCATATGTCCTAGCTTATCCACACCAAACTACATCCCTCAAGACTTGTCAGAAGTATTCATTTCTTCAAGGTGTTGGAAATCATTCAGAAGAGGAGTATAATCATCAGAGAAAATGCCAATTCCTATTATCCATAAGCGGAAGAGACTTAGAGTAGCTGTTACTTCAGTAAACTATTTTTCTTTTAAATAACTAATAGAAGTTACTATTTATCTTTAAAGTAACTAATAGAAGCAAAAGATAAGAAAAGCATTGTTCTTCGGTTGAATGAACTTTGATATCCTAATAAAAGATGAGAGTGATAATCATTCCTTCAGGGACCTGGAGGAATCCTTAATGGTGGCTAATAAATATTGAGGTTTCTCAGACAAAAAGAAATGATGTCTACCAAATTCATACTTGATTTATAAAACTGGAAAAAAAAAAAAAAAGTCTAGCTGAACAGAGATCTAAGTAAGTTACGATGACAGAGCTGATCCCCTTTCATTGACAGAGAGCCCCTGGAATAAAAGAGAATTTGGATCACTTATTTGATAGCATCACAACTGTATCACTGATCCTATTCACAGCATCAGTTGTCTCACTGTATTTCACTGTCTGTGCTGTTTACTGAACCCAGGGCAGGCAAGGCATGAGCTAAGAGGCTGGGAGAAGACTAGAGGAGCCATAGGAACTACAGTCATGCTTGTTTATTCCTGGCAAGAGCCATAGCATAACCCAATACAACACCACCTCTCTCCTGGCTGGCTTAGTGGCCATAACAATATTATCTCCTGGCTGGCCCAGAAGCCATAGCTGTAGAAATGCTATATCCGCTCTTCTCCTGTCTGACCCAATGGATATAGCCAAGATGCAGCAGTACTGCTGCTGCTCTCTAGGTGGAGCTCACATATGTGTAGCACACACAAACCATGACCCCATGACCAAGCAAGTAACTCATGACAGCATATGTGCGTGCTATAAGTGACCTCAGCTTCACACAAACATTTTTTTTTTTTTTTTCTTTAATGTGGGACTAGAGAAAGAGGCCTCAGAGCCAAGAGAGCCCGATCATGCCACCTAGGCTAATTTGTGTTCTTCCCACAATAAACAAGCAGCACAACTCTGCTCTTTACTTCCTGCCTGGAACACAGGTCTTGTGTTCAGGTATGCAATGTATTGCATGATGGTCTTAAGACCATGAAGAGGAAAACCATCTACAAAAGGTGATGACACCAGAGGCTGGTGGGATCCTGAAGTCTTGATACCACTGTTAACTGTAGTTGTCAAAAGCACAGAACCCAGCACAGCGATGCCTGTACTCAAGACCAAACCCCAGTGCTAACTAGTTGTATAAAGTTAAGCAAGATAATAGCGTTCCCTTTGCTTCTGTATTCTCATTGACAAAGTGGAGATAATGTTAGTAGTATTTGGCTGGTACCAATAATTAACATGTAAAGAAATTTACATGTTAATTTACATTTTAAATTTTTAAATTTATATTTAAATTTAAAATAATACCTGATAAATAGCAAGTTTTATGTGAATGGCTTGTTTTCATGATAATAACACTGAACTTTAAAACTCTGAATTTTTTATTGCCTGAGATTCATGATCAATTCTTGTTTTAAGTCATTTGAGATAGGTTTTCTCTTATTACAGATTAAATTCAATCCTGAATAACATAATAATATGAAAAATAGTACAGTAATTACCAAAGAAGAAGAGAGCTATACATATACATTATATGTGCAAAGATATATTATCCAGTTCAGTTCAATCACTCAGTTGTGTCCTACATTTTGTGATCTCATGAACTGCAGCACATCAGGCCTCCCTATCCATCACCAGCTCCCAGAGTTCACTCATGTCCATCAAGTTGGTGATGCCATCCAGCTATCTCATCCTCTGTCGTCCACTTTCCTCCTGCCCCCAATCCCTCCCAGCATCAGAGTCTTTTCCAATGAGTCAACTCTTCACATCAGGTGGCCAAAGTACTGGAGTTTCAGCTTCAGTATCATTCCTTCCAAAGAACACCCAGGAGTGATCTCCTTTAGAATGGACTAATTGGATCTCCTTGAAGTCCAAGGGACTCGCAAGAGTCTTCTCCAACACCACAGTTCAAAAGCATCAATTCTTCAGCACTCAGCTTTCTTCACAGTCTAACTCTCACATCCATACATGACCACTGGAAAAACTATAGCCTTGACTAGATGGACCTTTGTTGGCAAAGTAATGTCTTTGCTTTTCAATATACTATCTAGGTGGGTCATAACTTTCCTTCCAAGGAGTAAGCGTCTTTTAATTTCATGGCTGCAGTCACCATCTGCAGTGATTTTGGAGCCCCCAAAAATAAAGTCTGACACCGTTTCCACTGTCTCCCCATCTATTTCCCATGAAGTGATGGGACCAGATGCCATGATCTTACTTTTTTGAATGTTTGAGCTTTAAGCCAACTGTTTCACTCTCCTTTTTTCACTTTCATCAAGAGGCTTTTTAATTTCTCTTTACATTCTGCCATAAGGGTGGTGTCATCTGCTTATCTGAGGTTATTGATATTTCTCCCAGAAATCTTGATTCCAACTTGTGCTTCTTCCAGCCCAGCATTTCTCATGATGTACTCTGCATATAAGTTAAATAAGCAGGGTGACAATATACAGCCTTGATGTACTCCTTTTCCTATTTGGAACCAGTCTGTCGTTCCATGTTCAGTTTTAACTGTTGCTTCCTGCATATAGATTTTTCAAGAGGCAGGTCAGGTGGTCTGGTATTCCCAATTCTTTCAGAATTTTCCACAGTTTATTGTGATCCACACAGTCAAAGGCTTTGGCATAGTCAATAAAGTGGAAATCGATGTTTTTCTGGAACACTCTTCCTTTTTCGATGATCCAGCAAATGTTGGCAATTTGATCTCTGGTTCCTCTGCCTTTTCTAAAACCAGCTTGAACATCTGGAAGTTCACCCTAGATCTGATAGATAGAGTGCCTGATGAAGATATATTATTAGGACTATATAAAATAGGTTTTTATTTTCCTGGGCTCCAGAATCACTGTGGATGGTGACTGCAGCCACAAAATCAAAATACACTTGTTGCTTGGAAGGAGGGCAATGACAAACATAATGTATTAAAAAAAAAAAAATCACTGCCAACCAAGGTCCATATAGTCAAAACAATCGTTTTTCCAGTAGTCATGTACAGATGTGAGAGCTGGACCATAAAGAAGGCTGAGCCTTGAAGAATTTTGCTTTTGAACTGTGGTGCTGAAAAGGACTCTTGGGAATTCTATGGATAGCAAGAAGACCAAATCAGTCAATCCTAAAGGAAAGTAACCCTGTTTATTCAGTGGAAGGACTGGTGCTTATAAAGAAGCCTCAATACTTTGGCCACCTGATGGGAAGAGCTGACTCATTTGAAAATACCCTGATGCTAGTAAAGACTTAGGGCAAGTGGAGAAGGGGCAACAGAGGATGAGAAGGTTGAATGGCATCACTGACTCAATGGACATGAGTTTGAGCAAACTCCAGGAGATAGTGAAGGACAGGGAAGTCTGGTTTGCTGCTGTTCATGTGGTCAGAAAAAGTTGGGCACAACTTGGCAAGTGAACAACAGAAAAATAGGTTTAATATTAATAAGTTAATTTAAGAATATTTTTCAAATATAACACTAAATTATTTTGAATTCTATGAAGGCTTTTGCAAATAAACATAATTGTTTATGAAACAGATTAACTTGAAATTATACTTAAAGCAATTGTAGACAAGGTATGGATACATAGTACCCCCCCACACCTCTCTCCACCTCTATGGCATATAGCTAGTACTACTGATAATCTGATGATAGATGACATATATGTAAATCATATTTGAATAGTTGAGTATATTTGATCCACTTTTAGGTTTTTTTTTTTTTTTTTAATGAGTCAATTTATTGAACTCAGCAAATGGTCCTTGCATGCCTTTTATTTTCATTATCCTATAATAATAATGGGCTTCCCTGATGACTCAGAGGTAAAGAATCTGCCTGCAATGCAGGAGACACAGGAGATGCAAGTTCAACCACTGGGTCAGGAAGATCTACTGCAGAAGGAAAAGGCAACCCAGTCTAGTATTCTTATCTGGACATTCCCATGGACAGAGGAGCCTGGCAGGCTACAGTCTAAAATTTTGCAAGGAGTCAGACATGACTAAGCTTGCAGGCACATAATGATTATGTATTCAATGTCAGAATATAGTGTGACATTTTGTTTTTTTGGTTTTTTTTTGATTTATATTTGGAATTTTTAATATTATTTAGTCTCTGTTTTTACTCTGATGTGTCTTAATATGTAGCAAAATGGATTTTCAATATATCCTTGTATTTGAAATAGTGCTTTGACTTGCTAACTACTCAAGATTTACAATTTAATTCAGTAGTTAACATGATAGTTCAGTCAGTCAGGATTGTTATAAAAAAATTCCAGCCCTGTTCAGTTTTTTCTCAGGCATTATTGTTTTGATTTTTCTGATAAGAAAATTTAAAGAACAAATATACGCTCATGTAGATAGGTGCCAAATGAATTAATCTACTATATGTAGATTGAAACTATGCTTCAGTAGGTTTCCTAAATATCATTCATGTGTGGCCATGGAACATGATTACTTTATTCCAATGGTTGGTGGGAGGCAGAAAAGAAATAATAGTGTTCCCACCCCAAGCTGCATAGGTTTCAACTAATATGTGAAATAAATTATAATTTGAACACAGGACTCAATTCCTTAAGTTTTTATTTTTCCAAAATAAAGCATCAAATATTACCTACTATCTCTACAGTCTGTTTTGAACTGAATGATTGCAATACAGAGCAATTGCCAAAGAAAGATAAAAAAAATATACCAAATTTGCTTTGACTATCCCATTATACAAATATTATTTTTGAGAGTAAAGTTATTATTCTTCAAAAAACTTAGAATCTTAAATAGAGGCAATATTTCTTCAAAGTGAGGACTAAGTGCCACAGGGGAAAATCTACCACAATTTCTACCCCTCATAATTTATCAGTATCTTTAAAAAGTGAACTCTTTCATTTCTTTGCTAAAATAACCTGAAAGATGTAACTTCACACTTGCATTATCAATCAAACTTATTAGTCTAAGCAGTTCATACAGTGAGGAAAAATAACACACTGAATTTTCCTCCTCCAAAATCCTAATAATCACTTAATAACTAGAATTTGAATATTTTGTTTATTTTGGACTTCTACATTGGTGCAGAGGAAATGATTAAATGTGCTCTGAAAAAATATGCTAAAATATATATGTGTGTATATATATATATAGAAAAATAATAGGAAGTATTTTTGCTGTGTGTTAAATTTATCTAAGGTGTAAATTAAGACCTTAGTCACAGGGATGCACCAGAAGAACACGGATAATTCAAATATTAGATGTTCATGCCACTATTTTCTTACAGGTGGTCTATGATCAAGCATAATTATTGCAAATATTGCAGGGTATTGCCCACTTACTGTTTATTAAATCGACGTAGCTTTTGAATACAGTAGACAAGGTATTCAAAGCACAAAAGCTGCTTTATCAACAAATGTTCAATTGCTGTTGTGGTTGTTCAGTTTCTAAGTTGTGTCTGACTCATTGTGACCCCATGGACTGCAACACGCCAGGCTCCTCTGTTCTCCACTTTCTCCTGGAGTTAGAACAATTCATGTCCACTGAATTGGTGATGATATCAAACCATTCAATAGTCTGCTGCCATCTTTTGCTTTTGCCTTCAATCTTTCCCAGCATCATGATCTTTACCAGTGAGTAAATTCTTTGCATCAGGTGGCCAAAATAATGGAGCTTCAGCTTCAACATCAATCCTTCCAATGAATATTCAGGGATCATTTCCTTTGGGATAGATTGTTTTGATTTCTTTCCTGTCCAAAGGACTCTCGAGAGCCTTCTCCAGCACCGCAATTCAAAAACATCAATTTTTCAGTGCTCAGAAGCATCAGGTCTTCAGCACTCAGTCTTTATTATGGTCTAATTCTCACATCTGTACTTGACTACTGGAAAACTGTAGCTTTGAAAATACAGACCTTTGTCAGCAAAGTGATATCCCTGCTTTTAATATGCTGTCTAGTTTTGCCATAGCTTTCCTTTCAAAGTTCAGTCATCTTTTAATTGTATGGTATGATCCACACTGATTTTGGAGTTCAAGAAAATAAAATCTGTCACTGTTTCCACTTTTTCCCCATCTATTTGCTATGAAGTTATGGGACTTCATATCATGATCTTAGCTTTTTCAATGCTGACTTTCAAGCCACTTTTTCACTCTCCTCTTCCACCTTCATCAAGAGGCTCTTTAGTACCTCTTTGCTTTCTGCCATTATAGTAGTATAATCTGCATATCTGATGTTGTTAATATTTCTCCCTACAATCTGGAGTACAGCTTGCGATTTATCCAGCACAGCATTTTGTATGATGTACTCTGCATACAAGTTAAGTAAGCAGGGTCATGACAGACAGTCTTTATATTTTCCCAATTTTGAATAAGTGTATTGTTCCATGTCTGGTTCTAACTGTTTGTTGACCGCAAGAAGCAGGTTTATACAGGTTGCTCAGGAGACGGGTAAGGTGGCCTGGTATTCCCAACTTAAGAATTTTCCAGTTTGCTGTGATCAACACAGATAAAGACTTTAACATAGTCAATGAAACAGACATAGATTTTTTTTTTTTTTTCTCTTCTGGGATTCCTTTGCTTTCTCCATGATTGACAATTGTTGGCAATTTCATCTCTGGCTCCTCTGTCTTTTCTAAACTCAGTTTGTAAATCTGGAATTTTTCAGTTCACATACTTCTGTAGATTGAAAGATTTTGATCATAATTTTTCTGGCATGTTAAATGAGTGTGATTGTGCCATAGTTTGAACATTCTTTGGCATTATCCTTATTTGGGACTGGAATGAAAACTGACCTTTTTCAGTTCTGTGGCTACTGCTGAATTTTCCATATTTGCTGACATTTTGAATGCATCACTTTAACAGCATCATCTTTTAGGGTTTTAAATAGTTCAGCTGGAATCCCATCACCTCCACTAGCTTTGTTCATAGCAATAATTCCTAAGGACCATTTTACTTCACATTCCAGGATGTTGAGCTCTGGGTGAATGACCATACTGTTGTGGTTATCCAGGTCTTTAAGACCTTTTCTGTATAGTTCTTCTGTGTATTCTATGCACCTTTTCTTAACTAATCTCTTCTGCATTTTTTAGGTCCTTACTGGTTCTGTCCTTTATCATGCTGATTCTTGGATGAAGTGTTCCCTTGATATCTCCAATTTTCTTGAAGAGATCTCTAGTCCTTCCCATTCTATTGTTTTCCTCTATTTCTTTACATGTGTGTGTGTATGTGTGTGTGCACTCAGTCATTCAGTCATGTCCAGTTCTTGAGACCCGATGGACTGTAGCTTACCAGAATCCTTTCTGTCCATGGTATTTTCCAACCAAGAATACTGGAGAAATGGTTACCATTTCTTACTCCAGGGGACCTTCCGAACCCAGGAATTGAACCCACATCCCCGAGTCTCCTACATTGATGGAAGTTTCTTTACCACTAGCCTGTTTCTTTGCACTATTCATTTAAGAAGGTCTTATTTCTCCTTGCTATTCTCTGGAATTCTTAATTCAGCTGAATGTATCTTTCCCTTATCCTTTGTCTTTTACATCTCTTCCTATGTCAGCTTTTTGTAAAGCCTCTTTAGACAGTCACTTTGCCTTCTTGCATTTCTTTTTCTTGGGGATGATTTTGGTTTCCTGTACAATGTTATAAATTGCTTTCCATGGTTCTTCATGTACTCTGTCTACCAGATGTAATCCCTTAAATCTATTTGTCACCTCCACTACTAATTATAAAGGATTTACTTTAGGTCATATCTGAATGGCCTAGTGGTTTTCTGTACTGTCTTGAATTGCAGCCTAAATTTTGCAATAAGGAGTTCATGACCTAAGCCACAGTCAGTGCCAAGTGTTGTTTGTACTAATAGTAGAGAGATTTTTCATCTTTGGCTTCAAAGAACATAATCAATGTGATTTCAATATTAACCATCTATGATGGTCACGTGTAGAGTCATCTGTTTGGTTGCTGGGACATTGTGTTTGCTATGATCAGCTTGTTGTCTTGACACAACTCTGCTAGCATTTGGCCTGCTTCATTTAGTCCTCTCCAAGGACAAACATGACTGCTATTCTGGGTGACTCTTGAATTCCTGCTTTTGCATTCTGGTCCCCTTTGATGAAAAGGATATCTGTTTTTGGTCTTAGTCTATAAGGTGTTGTATGTCTTCATAGAACCAGTTAGCTTGAGCTCCTTGTGCATCAGTGGTTGGGGCACAGACTTGGATTAGTGTGATGTTCAATGGTTTGCCCTGAAAATCAACAGAGATAATTCTGTCATTTTTGAGATAGCACCCAAGTACTGCATTTTGGACTCTTGTTGACTATGAGAGCTACTCCATTCTTTCTAAGGGATTCTTGCTCACAGTAGTAGGTAAAATGGTCATATGAACTAAATTTTCCTATTCCAATCGATTTTAGTTTACTGATTTCTATGATGATATTCAGTTTCAAAATCTCCTGTTTGTCCATTACTATTTACCTTAACTCATGCACCTAACTTTCCATGTTTCAATGCAACATTGTTCTTTATAGCATCAGACTTTACTTTCACCACCAGACACATCCACAACTGAGTGTCATTTCTGCTTTGGCCCAGCCACTTCATTCTTTCTGAAACTGTTAGTAATTGTCCTCTATTCTTCCCATCCTCCAGTCTTCCTCAGTAGCATATTGGGCATATTACAGCCAGGAGGTCTTATCTTCTAGTGCCATATCGTTTTGCCTTTTCATACTGTTCATGGGGTTCTTGAGACAAGAATACTGAAGTGGATTGTCTTTTCTTCTCCTGGATACCACGTTTTATCAGAACTCTTCATCATGTCTCATTCGTGGCCTTGCATATCATATCTCATAACTTCAATGAGTTATAAAATGCCTGTGCCAGACAAGGCTGTGATTGTGAAGAGGACTTGTTCATAGGAACAGTTAAATCTAGATAGACATGTGGAACAAAACATTTTGTTGACATTAAACAGTCCCAGCTTAGCTTCATGAAGATAATCACTTAGATAAGAATAGTTTCATTGGATTGAGTAAGATATCCAATGAGATTCTTTCTTTACAAGTAACAAGATACCAGTCTATTCATTTAAAGCACATTCATCTATGTTTATCCAAGTAAAACATACCTACCACATAAGTAACAGGATATCTGTTCATCCAAATAAGCATAAACAATTAAAACATGTATTTATTTCAAAAAACAAGAAAAACTTAATAGAAGATGAAATAGCCTTTCATCTGGAGTATATCATGTAGTGTGTCACAGAAAAGAAAAGCATCTATATAGTATTGAACCTTGAAGAGGGCAAAAATCTAGATGATGATCAGTAGCTGTAGAAAGTGTGTCAAGATTTTCTTGGTTTTCCACTTTAATACTAAAGCTATGTGGTGTGGAAAAGAATCTTGAGAGTCCCTTGGACTGCAAGGATATCCAATCAGTCCATCCTAAAGGAAATCATTGGTAGTATTCATTGTTAGTACTAATACTGAAGCTGAAACTCCATTATTTTGGCCACCTGATGCGAAGAACTGACTGACTAGAAAAGACTCTGATGCTGGGAAAGATTGAAGGCGGAAGGAGAAGGAGATGATTGAGGATACGATGCTTGGATGGCATCACCGACTCAATGGACATGAGTTTGAGTAAACTCCGGGAGCTGCTGATGGACAGGAAAGCCTGGCATGCTGTAGTCCATGGGATCGCAAAGCATTGGACATGATTGAGGGACTGAACTGAACTGAACTGAACTGACTGAATACATAGATTAATAAACCACTTTTTACCTGAATCTGGGGGAAGGATATCTCTAGTTCACACTTTAGCAAGTAGTTAAGAACTAGTGGAAACATTCCTCAGAAGGACCTGACCTTTCTCTTAGAGGCTATAAGCCCAACCTTCATCCTACTAACCCCCTGCATGATACCTTTCATGTTAAGAACTTCTGGACATGTTCATCAAGAGTCCACTCTTTTGAGATTATTCAAAAAAGTACACAGTCTGGTTTGGGAAGGGAGGATTTTCTTACCAAACACTTTCAAAAATAATATCCTAGACTAAGGAAGCGCTTGATACATTTTCTGATCAAATTTCTTTTTGTATGATTTCAAAATGCAGGACAAAGGCCAAACTTGACACTTGCCCTCTATAACTTTGTTCAATTAAATATGTTTTATGACAGAATTTTTAATTTGATAATCAGCATAGAAGGAAAAATATATATATATCCAACTTTTTTGCTAGTCATCCCTCATTACTCATACATACATGCTTCTTGCCACTGCCATTTTCAGTAGAAATAATAATAGAAGTGGTAGTAATAACAATAATATCAGTAGTAATGTGTTTTTATCACTTTTATTCTCATGTTTGGAATCTATGAAACAGTAAATTGATTTACTCTACCAAATCTCCCACCCAGAATTCCTACTGTTTTTCGTAATTGTAGAACATACTTTCTTAGCATTTGACTTTCTGTCCTTCATAAGACTTACTTTGCCCTAAGGAACATGTACAGAAATTAACACTGGGCTAATTCTGAATCTAAGATGAATTGTATGTTCCATTTACTCTCTTATGTCTTGCAATTTTCATGACAGGAACCACAGACAACTGAACATAAAAGACTCATGATGTATATTTTCACCCTAGCTAAATCTAGGAGCAAAGACATGTTAAGCTTAGACAAGGAAAGCCTATATATGACAAATCCCTTTGATCTGAAGACCTGTGAGCAAGATGCTTGTCTTTCAAGTTGGTAAATTTGGAAATTATTTGTTATTCAGCAGTAGCTGGCCAGCTTGCTCTCTTTCTTGCTCTCTCCCTCTGTTCTTACTCACTTACTGACCTTGTCTTTTCATTCAAGAATAATTTCAGAATAATTTTATGCTATGCCAATTGTGGCACTGATGATACTTTGCATAAACAAGTTACACTACCAGATAGGAGATGAGAAGAATCTTATAGTTAAAAACAAAAAAACTTCACTTTTCCACAAGCATTGTGATGATTTTCACAGATCATTTAGCAATTTTAGCATCTGTTGTTGACAATTTCTAAAGAAATTCCCCCAAATTTTGATGTGACAAAGATTTAAGGTGTACTGAAATAACACAAATTTTGATGCATGTGCACTGAAAATATTATATTTCCAATATTCCAATCTAACAAATTTTCCAAACAGTTTACAGTATGGAAAGAAAGCAAACCATTGGTTTTCCTAAAGCTCAAATTGTCTTCAGTATTTTGCATGGCACTATCATGAGACATTCAAGAAGATCATGATAACATCATTCTATTCTTATTTTATTGATCACGAAAGGTAATCACAAAAATATTGAATGATTTTACCCAAACAAATGAAGCAGACGGGAATTATGGTGCCTTCAAAATTTGTTTAAATTCAATTTCCATTATGAACAATTCTTGGTAAAGTTGAATAGTAGTAGTTTTTTGAATATCAATAAACCCTTTTACTCTCCTATGAAACTGGAAAATCAAAATTTTCCATTGGATCACAGAAAAATCAAAAGAGGTCTAGAAAAACATTCACTTCTGCTTTATTGATTTCACCAAAGCCTTTGATTGTGTGGATCACAACATATGGTGGAAAATTCTTCAAGAGATGGGAATACAAGACCACCTTACCTGCCTCCTGAGAAATTTGTATGCAGGTCAAGAAGCAACAGTTAGAACCGGACATGGAACAATGTACTGGTTCTAAATAGGGGAAGGAGTATGTCAAGCGTGTATATATATATATATATATATATATATATATATATATAGTCACCCTGTTTATTTAACTTATATGCAGAGTACATAATGCAAAATGCTGGACTGGATGAAGCACAAGCTGGAATTAAGTTTATTGTGAGAAATATCAATAACTTCATATATGTAGATGACACCACTCTTATGGTAGAAATTGAAGGAGAACTAAAGAATATCTTGATGAAAGTGAAAGAGAAGAGTGAAGAAGTTGGCTTAAAACTCAACATTCAAAACACTAAGATAATGGCATACATTCCAATCACTTCATGGCAAACAGATAGGGGAACAATGGAAACAGTGAGAGACTTTATTTTTTTGGTCTCCAAAATCACTGCAAATGGTGACCACAGCCATGAAATTAAAGGACACTCACTCCTTGGAAGAAGAGCTATGGCCAATCTAGACAGCATATTAAAAATCAGAACTATCACTTTACCAACAAAGGTCCATCTAGTCAAAGCAATGGTTTTTCCAGTAGTCATGTATGGATGTGAGAGTTTGGCTATAAAGAAAGCTGAGTGTCAAAGAATTGATGTTTTTGAACTGTGGTGTTGGAGAATACTCTGGAGAGTCCCTTGGACCAACCAGTCCATCTTAAAGGAGATGAAGCCTGAATATTCGTTGGAAGGACTGATGCTGAAGCTTAAACAATACTTTGGCAACCTGATGAGACAAGCTGACTCACTGAAAAGACCCTGATGCTGAGAAAGATTGAAGATGGGGGGAGAAGGGGACGACAGAAGATGAGATAGTTGGAAGGCATCACCAATGTGATTGACACGAGTTTGAGAAAGCTCCAGCAGTTGGTGGTAGACAGGGAAGCCTGGTATGCTGCAGTCCATGGGTTCACAAAGAGTCGGACACTACTGAGTGATTGAAATCAACTGAAACATTTTTAATTTATGAAATGTTTACACATTAAAACCATCTCCATGAATTTCCTTTAACACTCAACATTTACAAAATTACAGCATTTCTATTAGAAAGTATCACACTTATCAACATTCCAGTTCACTTTATGTATAGGTTTCTTCTTTTACTTATTATGCAGCTGTACATTTTTAAACTTCAGTTCAGTTTAGTTCAGTAAATTAGTCGTGTCCAACTATTTGCGACCCCATAAATTGCAGCACGCTAGGCCTCCCTGTCCATCACCAACTCCCGGAGTTTACGGAAACTCATGTCCATCGAGTCTGTGATGCTATCCAGCCATCTCATCCTCTGTCATCCCCTTCTCCTCCTGCCCTCAATCCTTCCCAGCATCAGGGTCTTTTCCAATTAGTCAACTCTTCGCATGAGGTGGCCAAAGTATTGGAGTTTCAGCTTCAACATCAGTCCTTCCAATGGACACCCAGAACTGATCTCCTTTAGGATGGACTGGTTGGATCTCCTTGCAGTCCGAGGGACTCGCAAGAGTCTTCTCCAACACCACAGTTCAAAAGCATCAATTCTTCTGTGTGCAGCTTTCTTTATATTCCAACTCTCACATCCATACATGACTACTGAAAAAATCATAGCCTTGACTAGATGGACCATTGTTGACAAAGTAATGTCTCTGCTTTTTAATATGGTGTCTAGGTTGGTCATAACTTTCCTTCCAAGGAATAAGTGTCTATTAATTTCATTGCTGGAATGGCCATCTGCAGTGATTTTGGAGTCCAGACAAATAAAGTCAGCCACTGTTTCCACTGTTTCCCCATCTATTTCCCATGAATTGATGGGACCGGATGCCATAATCTTCGTTTTCTGAATGTTGAGCTTTAAGCCAACTTTTTTGCTCTCCTCTTTCACTTTCATCAAGAGGCTTTTTAGTTCCTCTTCACTTTCTGCCATAAGGGTGCTGTCATCTGCATATCTCAGGTTATTGATATTTCTCCCAGCAATCTTGATTCCAGCTTGTGCTTCTTCCAGCCCAGCGTTTCTCATGATGTACTCTGCAAATAAATTAAATAAACAGACTGGACGTACTCCTTTTCCTATTTGGAAGCAGTCTGTTATTCCATGTCCAGTTCTAACTGTTGCTTCCTGACCTAAATTAAGCTATCATAATTTTCTTTGGAATATTATTATGATCAAATCAACTGTAGTATTTTAATTTATGTATCTTGTATTGTAAAAAGCCTCTTGATGAAAGTGAAAGTGGAGAGTGAAAAAATTGGCTTAAAGCTCAACATTCAGAAAATGAAGATCATGGCATCCAGTCCCGTCACTTCATGGAAATAGATGGGTAAACAGTGGAAACAGTGTCAGATCTTATTTTTCTGGGCTCCAAAATCACTACAGATTGTGACTTCAGCCATGAAATTAAAAGACACTTACTCCTTAGAAGGAAAGTTATGACTGATCTAGATAGCATATTCAAAAGCAGAGACATTATTTTGACAACAAAGGTTCGTCTAGTCAAGGCTATGGTTTTTCCTGTGGTCATGTATGGATGTGAGAGTTGGACTGTGAAGAAGGCTGAGCACTGAAGCATTGATGCTTTTGAACTGTGGTGTTGGAGAAGACTCTTTTTTTTTTTTTTAATTTTATTTTATTTTTAAACTTTACATAACTGTATTAGTTTTGCCAAATATCAAAATGAATCTTGAGAGTCCCTTGGACTGCAAGGAGATCCAAGCAGTCCATTGTAAAGGAGATCAGCCCTGGGATTTCTTTGGAAGGACTGATTTTGAAGCTGAAACTCCAGTACTTTGGCCACCTGATGCGAAGAGTGGACTCATTGGAAAAGACTCTGATCCTGGGAGGGATTGGGGGCAAGAGGAGAAGGGGACGACAGAGGATGAGATGGCTGGATGGCATCACTGACTCGATGGACGTGAGTCTGAGTGAACTCTGGGAGTTGGTGATGGACAGGGAGGCCTGGCATGCTGCGATTCATGGGGTCGCAAAGAGTTGGACACGACTGAGTGACTGATCTGATCTGTTCTTGTATTGAAGAATAATTGTTTTGCAGAATTTTGGTGTTTTCTGTTAAACCTCAGTATGAATCAGCCATGCTGCTACTAAGTGGCTTCAGTTATGTCTGACTCTGTGTGACCCCAGAAATGGCAGCCCACCAGACTGCCCCATCCCTGGGATTCTCCAGGCAAGAACACAGGAGTGAGTTGCCATTTCCTTCTCTAACGCATAAAAGTGAAAAGTGGAAGTGAAGTCACTCAGTCGTGTCCGACTCCTAGCGACCCCATGGACTGCAGCCCACCAGGCTCTACATATATCCCCTCCCTTTGAAACCCCCTCCCATATCCCTCCCCATCCTACCACTATAGTTTGATACAAGTGCCCCTGTTTGAATTTTCTGAGCCATACAGCAAATTCCCGTTAGCTATCAATTTTACATATGGTATTTTTGAATAGCTAATATCTTTGTGTCAATAAATGCTTCAAATTCTTTACTTATGTAAAATAGTCAAATTCAATTTATCACAGGAAATCTGAGTTAACGTTAGAGTTAGTTTTATGAAAAGAATAATTATATATTAAATATTCTAATAAAATCAGTTCCATATGCAACTTTAACTGTAACATTGCCATAGATCATTACTAGTAGCTACTTCACTTAAAATATTTACAAGAATTAAATTCTTGTAATTTAAATTTACTTGTGTTACATAGTATTTTCCTCAATTTGATAATCTACATTTATTATTTTTTATTTATCACAATTTAGCATAATGTTAAATATAATAAATATTATGGATATTCATAACTAAGCCCGAGTGGACTTAAGGGGTACTTTGAGATTTTATTTCTGTTTTTACTCCCTTAGTGTGTGTATATATATATACACACACACATATAATGTTTATGATTCTACAATGTATGCCATTATAAGACATTTTCTGGGTAAGGGATAACAAATAGTAGAGAAGATATGAAGAGGATATGGCCAATCTTCAAGTTTTCTTCTGTGGATAATAAGCAAGGAAGCAAAAACGACACATAGAAATTTTCTGAACCACTTAGAAATTATAGAAGATAGATTTACATTGACACAAATCACGAGAAAACAAATGGCTTTATAGTGCCAGTTTTGGGTGTAGGAGAGGATTAAACCAGGGTTATGCCCTTGTTTGACTGGTGTCAGAAGGAGGGAAATTGTTTCAAGAGAGTTCTATTCAGTCTCACAGTCATGTCTGACTCTTTGCAACTCCATGGACTGCAGCATGCCAGTCCATCATCAACTGTCCATCAGCCAACTCACAAAGCTTACTCAAATTCATGTCCATCACCAACTCATGAAGCTTACTCAAATTCATGTCTATCGAGTCAGTGATGCCATCCAACCATTCTCTGTCGCCCGTTCTTCCATCTTCAATCTTTCCCAATATCAAGGTATTTTCAAATGAGTCAGTTCTTCGCATCAGGTGGCCAAAGTATTGGAGCTTCAGCTTCAGCATTAGTCTTTCCAATGAATGTTCAGGACTGATTACCTTTAGGATGGACTGGTGGGATCTCCTTGCAGTCCAAGGGGTTCTCAAGAGTCTTCTCCATCACCAAAGTTCAAAAGCATCAATTCTTTCATGCTCAGCTTTCTTTATAGTCCAACATCCATACATGACTACTGGAAAAACCAAAGCCTTGACTAGACGGACCTTTGCTGGTAAAGTGATATCTCTGCTTTTCAATATGCTGTCTAGGTTGGCCATAGATTTTTTTCCCAAGGAGCAAGGTGGTTTTTGTTTGTTTGTTTTTGTTTATTTGTTTGTTTTAATTTCATGGCTGCAGTCACCATCTGCAGTGATTTTGGAGCCCCCCAAAAAAGAAAAACAAAGTCACCCTTTGTTTCCATTGTTTCCCAATCTATTTGCCATATAATGATGGGACCAGATGTCATGATCTTAGTTTTCTGAATGCTGAGCTTAATTTTTTTCACTTTCTTCTTTCACTTTCATCAAGAGTCTCTTTAGTTCTTCACTTTCTCGCATAAGGGTGGTGTCATCTGCATATCTGAGGTTACTGATATTTCTCTCCACAATCTTCATTCCATCTTGTGCTTCATGCAGCCTGGCATTTAGCATGATGTACTGTGCATATAAGTTAAATAAGCAGGTGACAATATACAGCCTTGAAGTACTTTTTTCTTGATTTGGAACCACTTTGTTGTTCCATTTCCATTTCTAAATGTTGCTTCTTGAGCTGCATACAGATTTCTCAGGAGGCAGGTCAGATGGTCTGGTATGCCCATCTCTTTAATAGTTTTCCACAGTTTGTTGTGATCCACACAAAGCATTTAGCATAATCAATAAAGCAGAAGTAGAGGTTTTTCTGGAACTTCTTGCTTTGTCGATGATCCAGTGGATGTTGGCAATTTGATCTCTGGTTGCTCTGCCTTTTCTAAATGCAGCTTGAACATCTGGAATTTCACGGTTCACGTATTGTTGAAGTTTGGCTTGGAGAATGTTGAGCATTACTTTGCTAGCGTGTGGACTGAGTGCAATTATATGGTAGTTTGAACATTCTTTTGCATTGCTTTCTTTGGGATTGGAAGGAAAACTGACCTTTTTCAGTCTGTGGCCCATGCTGCGTTTTCCAAATTTTTGGCTTATTGAGTTCAGCACTTTAACAGACTTAACAAATCTTTAAGGATTTGAAATATCTCAACTGGAATTCCATCACCTCCACTAGTTTTGTTCTTAGTGATGCTTCCTCCTGTAAGAGGGCTTATGCCATACACATATCAAGAGAGTAGAAGTGATGAATTATGGGAACTTATTGGAAAATAGCAGTTGTGTGGGGCTAGTAGAGTTATGGAAAAGAGAGTTGGAATGAATTCTAGAACACCATGAAATCAAGGAACAGTGCTGAGACAGAAAATAGAAGCCTTTGTTTGGAAGATGGAAGCTAATATTTTGTGGTGGAGATGTTTTGTGAAGCTAAGTGAAAGCTTTCAAAACTGAAGGAAAAGCATGTGAATATTCACATTAAATTAAAAAAAAAAAACAGTTTTGTTTTTTTTTTTTCTAAAATTAGAGTACTGATCTTTGGGTATGCTTCTCAAAACATGCCTACCACAGAGATCAGGATACAAATTAAACAATTGATGACATAGTAAACATTGTTCTTAGATGTTGCTTATCATTTTCTTAAAATGTACACTCTAAAAATGTGATAGCAAGTGCTCCTTCTAAAATAGAGATGCTTGGTGGCCTGAATAATTATATCACTACAGCTTACTCTTTTCCTCCATTCATGTCCTTTTTCTGTTGCAAATATTACTTTATAGTTTTATCAGCAACAAACCTTTTTCCAGGTTTTTCCATAGTCAGAAGATCCACAGATCGTCCATCATAAGTAGTTGGTTTAAAGAATTCATACAGCAAGCATACTTCTCCATAGAAAGTGATATTAAACCAAGAAGCTTAGGTAATAATTATTAACTTAGGTATAAGAATGTTACGTTTTGAATGAGAGAGAAAATATTAAGGAAGAGAAGATACTGGCCATAAGTATGAGAATAGGAGATAAGTAATGGAACAGAACAACTGCATATGCAACATGACAATCAATTACTTACAGCTACTGCACACAAAAAATAACGTATTAATTCATCAAGGCAAATGTAATGTATTGATTCATTATTCAGCACCTTTTCAAAGTCAAGCATTGCTCTTATTGGTGGGAATTTTAAAGTGAGCAAGGCGTCTTTTACTCAATACTCTAAAGTGGTATGAAAAGTTTGCAACTGATTTTATTACTAAATAATGAAGTGTTAAAATTTACAGCATTGTTTTAGTATTTTGTGCTATTATTAATCCTATAATGACACACAGAAAAAAAAATGCCAGTGTTTAGGAATATAGAAATTGCAACATATGGGACTATGTGTTTAAACAATCTTGGGAAACATAAGAAAAGTCTTTCTAGAGAAGACAGGTACTCTACTTTATAGTCAGCCAGTTTTAAATAATGATGGCTGGGTAAAGTTATCAGGATACTATGTACTATGTCCTTTAGATTTGTGCCAAGCTTTAATTCTGTGGAAACCTTGTTAGATATTTTATATGTCTTATAAATTAATTATTGATGAATTACATCACAGTGTTTATGTTAATTGGTAGTATGTTGACTACATTTTAAGCAATGTATTTAATTTTACATCACTGTATATTTATATATTTTTATTTATATTTGCATCATTTTACTATACTTCTATTCATTACACATCACATTTTGTGTTCTATAGTAAATTACATAAAATGTATATAATATACACTTTTGAGTATTTGTTTTTTCTATTCATAATGCATCCTAAATTATGTTCTATATTAGTATATATTATTGTGCCTTTAAGATTCTATAAAACATACATATAAATGAGACGTTATAAATGTAAAATATAGGGGTAGCTTAGCTGGTAAAGAATCTACCTGCAATGCAGGAGACCCCAGTTCAATTTCTGGGAAGGCAAGATCCACTGGAGAAGGGATAGGCTACCCACTCTAGTATTATTGACCTTCTCTGGTGGCTCAGCTGGTAAAGAATCTGCCTGTGATGTGGGAGATCTGGGTTCAATTCTGGTTTGGGAAGATCTCCTGGGGAAGGGAACGACTACACACTCCAGTATTCTGGCCTGGAAAATTCCATGCAGTCACAAAAAGTCAGACACAACTGAGTGACTTTTGCTTTCATATATGTGAATTACATATAAATATATAATCAATACAACACCAAAGACAAAATCCATAAAAGAAATAATGGATAACCTGGATTCCATTATTATTAAAAGCTTCTAATCTGTAAAATACAATGTCAAGTGAATGAGAATACAAGTCACAAACTGGGGGAAAATATTTGCAAAAGACACGTGACAAATAATTATTATCCAAAATATACAAAAATGTCTTAAAACTGAAAATAAGAAAACAAATAACCTCATTAAAAACTAGGCCAACAATCTGAAGATACACCTCACCGAAAAAGGTATATAGATGACACATAACCATTTGGAAAGATATTCTACATCCTATTCCATTAGGATAATTCAAATTAAAACAGTGAAATAACACTACAGACCACTAGTGGCCAAATTCTGGAACACTGACAAACCAAATGGTGACGAAAATGTGGAGCAACAGAACTCTCTTCATTCCTGGTGAGAATGCAAAATGGTACAGTCACTTCAGAAGACAGTTTGGAGGTTCCTTACTCTTATCATAGGATACAACTTTTGTGCATTTTTGGTGTTTACACAAAGGAATTGAAAAATTATGTCTCCACATAATTTTACACAAGAATATTTATAAATATTCTTATCCATAATTGCCAAAACCTGGAAGCAATTATGATGTCTTTCAATAGGTAAATGAACAAATAAATGATAGAACAGCCAAGCAATAAAATATTATCTAGTGCAAAAAAGAAATGAGTTATCAAGTCATGAAAAGATATGGAGGGAACACAAATGTCTATTAGTAAGGAAAATAAGCAAGACTTAAAATGTTATATACTGTGTGATTCAAACTATATGACATTCTGGAAAAGGAAAAACTATGGAGAAAGTGAAAGAATTAATTTTTGTCAGAGGTTGGATTAGAGTAAGTTATACATAAGCAGAGCACAGAGGAATTTTAGGGCAGTGAAACTCCTGTGTATGGTACTATAGAGATAGACACATGCTATTATTATCAAAACCCATAAGATGTACAGAGGCTTCCCTGGTAGCTCATCTGGTAAAAAATACACTTGCAATGCAGGAGACCTAGGTTTGATCCGAGGGTTGGGAAGATCCCCTGGAGCAGAGCATAGCAGCCCACTCCAATATTCTTACCTTGGAGAATCTCCATGGACAGAAGAGCCTGGCATGGTACAGTCCATGGGGTTGCAAAGAATCAGACAGGGCTGAATGACTAAGCACAGAACATAAGATGTACAAATCAAGCAACCTCTAAGGTAATCTATAGGCTTTGGGTAATAATGGCATATCAATGTAGGCTTATTTTGATTATAGTTAATTGATTATAATACATGCACCACTCTGGTGCCAGATTTTGATGGAGGGAATATGTGCATATGTGGGAGCAAGAGCTATAGAGTAATCTTAGTATTCCCCTAAATTTTGTTATGAATTTAAAACTTCTATTTAAAAATACAGAATTTCAAATATATCAGATTATATCAGATTTCTTCTCTCATATTAAAATATATGTTTAAGATTACATCACCAAATCATCAGTTCAGTTCAGTCACTCAGTCATGTCTGAATTTTTGCGACCCCATGGACTGCAGCATGCCAGGCTTCCCTGTCCATCACCAACTTCTGGAGCTTGCTCAAATTCATCTCCTTTGAGTCGGTGACGCCATCCAAATACCTCACCTCAGTCATCCCCTTCTCCTGCCTTCAATCTTTCCCAGCATCAGGATCTTTTCCAATGAGTCAGTTTTCAGCATTAGGCAGCCAAAGTATTGGAGCTTCAGCTTCAACATCAGTCCTCCCAATGAATATTCAGGACTGATTTCCATTCCGATTGACTGGTTGAATCTCCTTGCAGTCCAAGGCACTCTCAAGAGTCTTCTCCACATGAGAGTTCAAAAGAGTCAATTCTTCAGTGCTCAGCTTTTTTTATAGTCCAACTCTCAAAAAACGATCCGAAAAGTTCAGGCTTAGTAACCAATTGATTTCCACAGAAACAAATCCTTCAGTTCAGTTCAGTTCAGTCACACAGTCGTGTCTGACTCTGCGACCCCATGAATCGCACCATGCCAGGGCTCTGTGTCCATCACCAACTCCCGGAGTTCACTCAGACTCATGTCCATAGAGTCAGTGATGCCATCCAGCCATCTCATCATCTGTCCCCTTCTCCTCCTGCCCCCAATCCCTCCCAGCATCAGAGTCCTTTCCAATGACTCAACTCTTTGCATGAGGTGGCCAAAGTACTGGAGTTTCAGCTTTAGCATCATTCCTTCCAAAGAAATCCCAGGGCTGATCTCCTTCAGAATGGACTGGTTGGATCTCCTTGCAGTCCAAGGGACTCTTAAGAGTCTTCTCCAACACCACAGTTCAAAAGCATCAATTCTTCAGTGCTCAGCTTTCTTCAGAGTCCAACTCTCACATCCATACATGACCACTGGAAAAACTAGATGGACCTTTGTTGGCAAAGTAATGTCTCTGCTTTTCAATATGCTATCCAGGTTGGTCATAACTTTCCTTCTAAGGAGTAAGCGTCTTTTAATTTCATGGCTGCAATCACCATCTGCAGTGATTTTGGGGCCCAAAAAAATACAGTTTAACATTTTCCACTGTTTCCCCATCTATTTCCCATGAAGTGATGGCACCAGATGCCATGATCTTCGTTTTCTGAATGTTGAGCTTTAAGCCAACTTTTTCACTCTCCAGTTTCACTTTCATCAAGAGGATTTTTAGTTCCTCTTTACTTTCTGCGATAAGGGTGATGTCGTCTGCATATCTGAGGTTACTGATATTTCTACTGGCAATCTTGCTTCCAGCTTATGCTTCTTCCAGCCCAGCATTTCTCACGATGTACTCTGCATAGAAGTTAAATAATCAGGGTAACAATATACAGCCTTGATGTACTCCTTTTCGTATTTGGAACCAGTCTGTTCTTCCATGTCCAGCTCTAACTGTTGCTTCCTGACTTGCATATAGGTTTTTCAAGAGGCAAGTCAGGTGGTCTGGTATTCCATCTCTTTCAGAATTTTCCACAGTTTATTGTGATATACACAGTCAAAGGCTTTGGCATAGTCAATAAAGCAGAAATATGGCATCTTTTAACAGATCTTCAAAAAGTTAATACATCTATAAAACCTATGGTACATTACAACCATAAATTCCAACACCTACCACTATTCCTCAAAACTGACATACTATTATTATAGATTTACAAGATTGCTTTTTTACTATACCTTTATACCCTCTAGACCAAGGGAAATTTGCTTTCTCTCTTCCTTATCCTAATTATATCAGGCCTCATAAATGGTATCAATGGACTATGTTGACTCAAAAAATGATAAATTCTCCCATCACGTGTCAATATTATGTAACCAAAGCCCTTGAACCTATGAGAAAACAATTTCTTAACTTTCTTGTTATTCATTATATGGAGGATATATTGTTTTCAACTCCATGTGTTTTAGAAACTCGACATAAGTTTGACATAACTCAACAATGCTTAATAGCTTCTAGATTAATCATTGACCTTGAAAAGATTAAAACATCTGCACCTTCAGTTCGGTTCAGTCACTCAGTCGTGTCCGACCCTTTGTGACCCCATGAATCGTAGCACGCCAGGCTTCCCTGTCCATCACCATCTCCAGGAGTTCACTCAGACTCATGTTCATTGAGTCAGTGATGCCATCCAGCCATCTCATCCTCTGTCGTCCCCTTCTCCTCCTGCCTCCAATCCCTCCCAGCATCAGAGTCTTTTCCAATGAGTAAGCTCTTCGCAGGAGGTGGCCAAAGTACTGGAGTTTTAGCTTTAGCATCATTCCTTCCAAAGAACACCCAGGACTGATCTCCTTTAGAATGGACTGGTTGGATCTCCTTGCAATCCAAGGGACTCTGAAGAGTCTTCTCTAACACCACAGTTCAAAAGCATCAATTCTTCAGCGCTCAGCTTTCTTCACAGTCCAACTCTCACATCCATACATGACCACTGGGAAAACCATAGCCTTGACTAGATGGACCTTTGTTGGCAAAGTAATGTCTCTGCTTTTGACTATGCTATCGAGTTTCGTCATAACTTTCCTTCCAAGGAGTAAGCGTTTTTTTTGTTGTTGTTGTTGTTGTTGTTTGTTTGTTTGTTTTATTTCATGGCTGCAATCACCATCTGCAGTGATTTTGGAGCCCAAAAAAATAAAGTCTGACATTGTTTCCACTGTTTCCCCATCTATTTCCCATGAAGTGATGGGGCCAGATGCCATGATCTTCACTTTCTGAATGTTGAGCTTTAAGCTAATGTTTTCACTCTCCTCTTTCACTTTCATCAAGAGGCTTTTTAGTTCCTCTTCACTTTCTGCCATAAGGGTGCTGTCATCTGCATATCTCAGGTTATTGATATTTCTCCCGGCAATCTTGATTCCAGCTTATGCTTCCTACACTTTACTATTTCTTAAGATTTGTTTTTAATAGACAACATATTACTCCCAAACTAACACAGATTCATGTTAATAAATTATCAATCTTGAATGATTTTCAAAAACTTTTAGGCAATATAAATTGGATTAGACCCTCTTTAGACATTACAAATTATCAACTGACTATTTTATTTAACACTTTAAAAAGAGATCCTTATTTAAATAGCCCTTGTTCACTTTCACAAGAGGCAGGAGAAGAACTTTGTTTAATACAAAATAAATTGCAAAAACAGTTTCTTACTCGTATTAGATTTGATTTACCTCTAAAGTTATTTATACTCCCCTCTCTCCATTCTCCTACAGGATTTCTTACCCAACAATAATACCCAACAGAATGGATCTATACCCATTTTAGAGGGACAAGGTCACTTACACCCTGTCTTGATTCGATTGCTCTAATCATTTTCAATGGGAAAAATAGAGCTAAGTCTCTAATTGGGTCCAATCCTCCAAGAATTGTAGTACCTACTAATAAATCTCAATTCTAGAATGCATTACAAACTTCTACAGATTTCCACATAGCCTTTCTGGAATATTTTGGAGAAATTTCATTTCATTACCCTTCTCACAAACTTTGGAATTTCTTCAGAAACACTGAATTTATTATCGCTCACATTGTCACATCACAACCTATACCTGAAACTGATGTTTTCTATATAGATGGGACTAAAAACGCCAAAGCCTCATTCTGGTCTCTCAAAGCATATAAAGTCTTTTATACGAAATTTCACTCTGCTCAACAAAATGAATTATATGCTCTCATTCAGTTTATTAATGTACATTCTTATCCTATTAATATAGTTTCTGACTCTTTATATTCAGTTTTTGTATTAAGAAATATAGAAACTTCTACCCTAAATTCTAATCAATCTATTATCCAACAACTTTTTCTTGAACTACAGTCTGTTGTTAAGAACCACACTCCCCCCATTTATATTACCCATATTCGAGCACATTCTTGTCTTCCTGGCCCTATGGCTCATAGCAATGAACAAGCTGATAAACTTATCTCTTTTGCTACTCCTGAAGAGCAACATGCTCTATTACACAATAATGCTGGCTCATTACATCAAATTTGGAAAATTCCATACCAACATGTTAAAGAAATCATTAATAATTGCTTTACTTGTAGACCCCTACATTTTCGACCCATTACACAAAGTATCAATCCTCGAGGATTACAACCCGATGAACTATGGCAAATGGATGTAACTCATTGCCCTGAACTTTCTCCCTTTTCCTTCTTACATGGCTCAATCGATACAAATTCTTCTTTTATATGTGCCACACCTCTCTGATGTGAAACTACACAACATGTTATAACCCACCTGTTAACTTGCTTTACAGTAATGGGAACACCTAGTTCTATAAAAACAGACAGTGGCCCTGCCTATATTTCTAGGCAATTCAAACAAAATTTACATTCATTCTCTATTAAACATTAGAGGCATTCCTTATAATCCACAAACACAGGACATAGTTGGACAAGCACATCACACACTGAAATTACAAATAAAAAAGGGGAAATACACAAGAACACTTCTATCTTCCTTATCCAGAGCAGACTTTACTAGATTCCAACACAATATATGCTTTAATGTTTTACTATTCTTAATACAGCTTTATTTGTTTTAATTTTTTTAAACTTACCGTAAGGAGATATTTTGACAAAAGCAGAAAAACATTTCAAGACATTGAAGGATACCTCCCTTCCTATGTCCATTTAGTATCAAGACAGGTTGACCAAACAATGGAAATCTGGAAAATTAATATTACAGGGAAAGGGGTATACTTGTATTTCTCCAGAGGGATCTAACGAAATCAGTTGGCTCCCTCTTTGGAAGATCTGCCCCAGGGGAGCCACCGGCATTCAAGATAGAGAAAAAACTACAAAATCCCCAGGAGGAAGAAATTCCAGTACAATCTATGGCGGCTTTAAAAATTTCCAAGAGAGGCCACACTCGATGTCATCGACCTTATGATCTCCTTATGGGAGGGACAGATAAAAACCTTTACTAATCAAGCTGAAAATCTGTTTTCTCAACAGGAAATGCATTGGCTTCCTGAAAATATTTTTGTCTCTATGCTTGCTTTGCTTGCTTTTGCTTCCCCTTCTCAGGCTGACTTGATTAATAATACTTATTGGGTTTATATACCTCAGTTCAGTTCAGTCGCTCAGTCGTGTCCGACTCTTTGCGACTCTATGAATTGCAGCACGCCAGACCTCCCTGTCCATCACCAAATCCTGGAGTTCACTCAGACTCACATCCATCGAGTCAGTGATGCCATCCAGCCATCTCATCCTCTGTCTTTCTTTTCTCCTCCTGCCCTCAATCCCTACCACCATCAGAGTCTTTTACAATGAGTCAACTCATCATATGAGGTGGCCAAATACTGGACTTTCAGCCTTATAATCATTCCTTCTGAAGAAATCCCAGGGCTGATCTCCTTCAGAATGGACTCTCAAGAGTCTTTCTCCAACACCACAGTTCAAAAGCATTAATTCTTTGGCAATCAGCTTTCTTCACAGTCCAACTCTCACATCCATGCATGGCCACAGGAAAAGCCATAGCCTTGACTAGACGGACCTTTATTGGCAAAGTAATGTCTCTGCTTTTCAATATGCTATCTAGATTGATCATAACTGTCCTTCCAAGGAGTAAGCGTCTTTTAATTTCATGGCAGCAATCACCATCTGCAGTGATTTTGGAGGCCAAAAAAATAAAGTCTGACTGTTTCCACTGTTTCTCCATCTATTTCCTATGAAGTGATGGGACCAGATGCCATGATCTTCGTTTTCTGAATGTTGAGCTCTAAGCCAACATTTCACTCTCCTCTTTCACTTTCATCAAGAGTCTTTTTAGTTCCTCTTCACTTTCTGCCATAAGGGTGGTGTCATCTACGTATCTCAGGTTATTGATATTTCTCCAGCAATCTTGATTCCAGCTTGCACTTCTTCTAGCCCAGCATTTCTCATTATGTACTCTGCATGGAAGTTAAATAAGCAGGGTGACAATATACAATCTTGACGTACTCCTTTTCTATTTGGAATCTGTCTGTTGTTCCATGTCCAGTGCTAACTATTGCTTCCTGCCCTGCATACAAATTTCTTAAGAGGCAGGTCAGGTGATCTGGTATTCCCATCCCTTTTGGAATTTTCCACAGTTTATTGTGATCCACATGGTTAAAGGCTTTGGCATAGTCAATAAAGCAGAAATAGATGCTTTTTTGGAACTCTCTTGCTTTTTCAATAATCCAGCAGATGTTGGCAATTTGGTTTCTGGTTCTTCTGCCTTTTCTATATCCAGCTTGAACATCTGGAAGTTCACAGCTCACGTATTCCTGAAGCCTGGCTTGGAGAATTTTGAGCATTACTTTTCTAGCGTGTGAGATGCGTGCAATTGTGTGGTAATTTGAGCAATCTTTGGCATTGCCTTTCTTTGGGATTGGAATGAAAACTGACCTTTTCCAGTCCTGTGGCCACTGCTGAGTTTTCCAAATTTGCTGGCAAAATGAGTGCAGCACTTTCACAGCCTCATCTTTCAGGATTTCAAACAGCTCAACTGGAATTCCATCACCTCCAAAAGCTTTGTTCGTAGTGATGCTTTCTAAGGCCCACTTGACTTCACATTCCAGGATGTCTGGCTCTAGGTCAGTGATCACACCATCATGATTATCTGGGTCATGAAGATCTTTTTTCTACAGTTCTTCTGCTTATTCTTGCCACGTCTTCTTAATGTATTTTGCTTCTGTTAGGTCCATACCATTTCTGTCCTTTATCGAGCTCATCTTTGCATGAAATGTTTCCTTTGTATCTCTAATTTTCCTGAAGATATCTCTAGTCTTTCCCATTCTGTTGTTTTCCTCTATTTCTTTGCATTGATCGCTGAGGAAGGCTTTCTCATCTCTTCTTGCTATTCTTTGGAACTCTGCATTCAGATGCTTATATCCTTCCTTTTCTCCTTTGCTTTTTGCTTCTCTTCTTTTCAAAGCTATTTGTAAGGCCTCCCCAGACAGCCATTTTGCTTTTTTGCATTTATTTTCCATGGGGGTGGTCTTGATCTCTGTCTCCTGTACAATGTCATGAACCTCAGTCCATAGTTCATTAGACACTCTATCTATCAGATCTACTCCCTTAAATCTATTTCTCAATTCTACTGTATAATCATAAGGGATTTGATTTAGGTCATATCTGAATGATCTAGTGGTTTTCCCTACTTTCTTCAATTTAAGTCTGAATTTGGCAATAAAGAGTTCATGATCTGAGCCACAGTCAGCTCCTGGTCATGTTTTTGTTGACTGTATAGAGCTTCTCCATCTTTGGCTGCAAAAAATATAATCAATCTGATTTTGGTGTTGACCATATTGTGATGTCCATGTGTAGAGTCTTCTCTTGTGTTGTTGGAAGAGGGTGTTTGCTATGACCAGTGCATTTTCTTGGCAAAACTCTATTAGTCTTTGCCCTGCTTTATTCTGTATTCCAAGGCCAAATTTGCCTGTTACTCCAGGTGTTTCTTGACTTCCTACTTTTGCATTCCCCCCCTTTATTGCAGGTTATAGAATGGACAGATATAGGACTGATCAGATCCACTAATGACTCAGAACATATGCCTCATCCTTGGAGCTTGGAAAGCCCTCTCATCCCGAGGAAGAAGGAGGACTAATTAACATTTCTCTAGGCCATGAAATCCTTCCTTTATGCATGGGCCCAGCAGAATTTTGTAGCAATGTTAGGTGACAAACATAGGCTTTTGTCCTGCTCCAAAAAATAACTTGCACACATTGCTTGGACTGTTTATTGCCCTGTCCTTTTATGAAAACCATGTCAATACTACCAAAACTCTAGGAAAAGGACAACAATTGGAATGTAAGGGGTTTACATACGAGGAGTTTAAATATACTCCTGTTTATTGGGATAGATATCAAGCCAAATCAGGGAAATTTATGTTTATGGTCAATTACAGTATTGTTGATTGGAGATCCCATGGTATGTGGCTATCTAACTGCTCTGATTATATTAATAATACTATATGTGATCACTCACCTAGAGCCAGGCATCCTGGAATGTGAAGTCAAGTGGGCCTTAGAAAGCATCACTACAAACAAAGCTAGTGGAGGTTATGAAATTCCAGTTGAGCTATTTGAAATTCTAAAAAATGATGCTATAAAAGTGCTGCACTCAATATGCCAGCAAATTTGGAAAACTCAGCAGTGGCCACAGGACTGGAAAAGGTCAGTTTTATTCCAATCCCATAGAAAGGCAATGCCAAAGTATGCTCAAACTACCACACAATTGCACTCATCTCACACACTAGTAAAGTAATGCTCAAAATTCTCCAAGCCAGGCTTCAGCAATATGTGAACTGTGAACTTCCTGATGTTCAAGCTGGATATAGAAAAGGCAGAGGAACCAGAGATGAAATTGTCAACATCTGTTGTATCATCCCAAAAGCAAGAGAGTTTTAGAAAAACATCTATTTCTGCTTTATTGACTATGCCAAAACCTTTCACTGTGTGGATCACAATAAACTGTGGAAAATTCTGAAAGGGATGGGAATACCAGACCACCTGACCTGCCTCTTGAGAAACCTATATGCAGTTCAGCAAAAAACAGTTAGAACTGGACATGGAACAACAGACTGGTTCCAAGTAGGAAAAGGAGTATGTCAAGCCTGTCTATTGTCACTCTGCTTATTTAACTTATATGCAGTGTACATCATGAGAAATGCTGGGCTGGAAGAAGTACAAGCTGGAATCAAGATTGCCAGGAGAAATATCAATAACCTGAGATATGCAGATGACACCACCCTAATGGCAGAAAGTGAAGAGGGACTAAAAAGACTCTTAATGAAAGTGAAAAAGGAGAGTGAAAAAGTTTGCTTAAAGCTCAACATTCAGAAACCGAAGATCATGGCATCTGGTCTCATCACTTAATGGGAAATAGACGGATAAACAGTGGAAACAGTGTCAGACTTTATTTTTGGGGGCTCCAAAATCACTGCAGATGATGATTGCAGCCATGAAATTAAAAGACACTTACTCCTTGGAAGGAAAGTTATGACCAACCTTGATAGCATATTGAAAACAGAGACATTTCTTTGCCAAAAAAGGTCCGTCTAATCAAGGCTATGTTTTTTCCAGTAATCATGCATGGATGTGAGAGTTGGACTGTGAAGAAAGCTGAGCACCAAAGAATTGATATTTTTGAACTGTGGTGTTGGAGAAGACTCTTGAGAGTCCCTTTGACTGCAAGGAGATCCAACCAATCCATTCTAAAGAGATCAGTCCTGGATGTTCTTTGGAAGGATGATGCTAAAGCTTAAACTCCTGTACTTTGACCACCTCATGCGAAGAGTTGACTCATTGGAAAAGACTGTGATGATGGGAGGGATTGGGGGCAGGAGGAGAATGGGACCACAGAGGATGAGATAGCTGGATGGCATCACCGACTCTATGGACAAGAGTTTGGGTGAACTCCAGGAGTTAATGATGGACAGGGAGGCCTGGCATGCTGCAGTTCATGGGGTCGCAAAGAGTCGAACACGACTGAGTGACTGAACCAAACTGAACTGAACTGATATGTGATTATGTTACTCAAATAACATGGAAGATTACCAAAAGTTCAATGGAACACCTCCTTTACAAAGGACTCCTTGGCTGGCTTGATGGTGAAAGGGCACCTCCTCGCCCTCAAATTGTCCTCCATAGATGGATTGGGCCTGAACAATGGGACATCTGGAAACTTGCTGCAAATACTGAAAAACTTGGAACTTGGACCGCATATTTTACAGGAACCAGTCATAGTCATAGTAACTATTCCTTCCATTATAATCATTCATATTTTATACAAGCTGTGTTCCCCTTCCTTTTGTTATAGCCATAGGAAACTTACAATGTAAGAAGACTTTACGTTCTGTGACTTGTATAGATTGCAAATTGTATACTCGTCTTAATTCCTCTGTTTCTCTAAAGAACAAATCCTTTTTGATTCTTCAATCTTGACATAGTCTGTCATTGTCAGTAGATCTCCAAAGACCCTGGAAAGAGGGTCCCATGGCAGGATTTGCCTCCCAGTCACTCAATAAATTACTCCGACCATCTAAGCGATTCACTGGATGGTTAATTCTTATCATTTTGTGGTTAATAGCCATTTGCACCACTGCTGCTGTCACAGACATTGCCTTACAAACTTCAATCCAAACACATAACTTTATTGAAAATTGGACTAAAGATGCTCATACTATATGGGTCACTCAGGTTCAGATAGATGGAAAAAATCAGGATAAAATTCAGACATTAAAAACAGCCATCCAATGGGTTGTAGGTCAGTTAATGGATTTACAAAAACAAATATTATTAAATTGTGATTGGAATTCTCAATTTTCTATCACTACTGTTATGTTCAACCATAGTGCTTACAATTGGGAACAAATCAAATTTCATTCACAAGATATACACAATAATACTTCCTTAAATGTACAATTGTTGCAAAAAGAAATCTTTGAAACCTTCTCTAAGAGTCTACCCTCTTCCAACAATTTGGAAACCTTAGCTGAACAGCTAGCTGATTGATTATCTGGGCTAGACCCTTGAAGATGGTTTCAAAACATTACACATAGTATTGGATCTGGAACTATGATGCTGATAATTATCCTGGTGATTATATTTGTAGTATATTGATGCCTTTCAACTAAAATTGTTCAAACTAAACAAACTCAATTGATCAGGGCCTTTTTCACAAAAGTATCTACAGTCACCCCCAATTATGATAAAATAATCATAATAAATAAAATAATTTTATTTATTTTTATTTATATATAAAATAATATAAGGGGGGATTGTCAAGAACATTCAACTTTAAGGGATCCAGTATGTTTTCTTCCTTTGTGTGCCATTTCTCAAGGACTCTCTGTTCCTTATCAGTTCCTGGAAAACAGGAATGAGCAGAGTTGCATGCAGTTCTCAGGACTGAGATTATGGGAAAGAGCACCTGCTTGGATTCCCTTCAGTGACTCCCTTCAGTGAACTTTTGCTGCTGCTGCTGCTGCTAAGTCACATCAGTCATGTCTGACTCTGTGCGACCCCATAGACAGCAGCCCACAAGGCTCCCCAGTCCCTGGGATTCTCCTGAAAAGAACACTGGAGTGGGTTGCCATTTCCTTCTCCAATGCTCAGTGACCTTTTAGGACTATCTATTTTGTTGCAACTGGTGGAATTTCATTCTTTTTAATGGCTGAGTAATCATTTATTGAAGATATACAAGCATGCATTTCTGCAAATAAAGTATCCTTGTTTCACTTGAGACTTGGGTCCCCTGCCTCCTTCTTCTCGTTGACTCCAGTCCTCAGGTCTCAGTCTACAAAGACCGTGACACTAACCCATACAAGTTGAACTATCATGATTCATTTTTTTTGTTCTATGTAAAATTTACTTTGCAGAGTATTTAAATTTAAGAAACAAATCAGTTCCTTTCCTCTTTGAATTGTATTTATTATTTCCAAATTTTCTGCTAATGCAAAAATAGAGATAAGTTCTCAGAGAAGCAGGTGCTGTAAACAGGATATAACATGCAGCTTTCATTGATTTGCTTTCTCTGACAGAATTTCTAATTACTTTTACAAGACACTGATTGAAAATGCATTTTTTCCCCTTCAACATCAGATGTGTGCTTTACTATTTTCATATTTTTGAAAAGGTAGTAGATGATCATGTTTGTCTGACTTCCCCACAACCATACGGCCAAGGACATTTAAAGACAAAAATGTCTTTTAATTTGTTTAAATTACTAATCTCAATCATTTTAGAATAAATTAGACATTCTGTTCCTAATAAGCAGTGTACGTTGCTGTTTATATTTTAAGCTATGATATGTGTGAACTTTTATAACAATGTAAATAAATAATTTCTCATTAAAATGGGTATATTTTACTGAAGGAAATGACTATTAATATAAAAAAGAAGTATGTTACTGGCAACTCTTTTTATGCCATTTTAGAGTATAATATTCTTGGTAGCTCAGTTCAGTTCAGTTCAGTCGCTCAGTCATGTCTGACGCTTTGCAACCCCATGGCCTTCAGCATGCCAGGCCTCCCTATCCATCACCAACTCCCGGAATTTACTCATGCCCATTGAGTCGGTGATGCCATCTAATCATCTCATCCTCTGTCATCCCCTTCTCCTCCAATCTTCAGTCTTTCCCAGCATCAGGGTCTTTTCAGTGATTCAGTTCTTTGCATCAGGTGGACAAAATATTGGAGCTTCAGCTTCAGCATTAGTCCATCCAATGGATATTCAGGGATGATTTCCTTTAGAATGGACTGGTTGGATCTTCAGTCGAAGGGACTCTCAAGAGGCTTCTCCAGCACCACAGTTCAAAGCATCAGTTCTTTGGCACTCAGCTTTCTTTTTAACCCAACTCTCACATCCATACATGACTACTGGTAACACCATAGCTTTGACTAGATGGACCTTAGTTGGCAAAGTAATGTCTCTGTTTTTAATATGCTGTCTATGCTGGTCATAACTTTTCTTCCAAGGAGCAAGCGTCTTATTTTCATGGAAACAGTCATCATCTGCAGTGATTTTGGAAACACCATTTCCATTGTTTCCCGATCTATTTTCCCTGAAGTAATGGGACCAGATGCCATGATCTTAGTTTTCTGAAAGTTGTATTTTAAGCCAACTTTTTCACTCTCCTTTTTCACTTTCATCAAAAAGCTCTTCTTTCGTTCTTCTTCACTTTCATCCATAAGGGTGATGTCATCTGCATATCTGAGGTTATTTTTATTTCTACTGGCAATCTTGATTCCAGCTTGTGTTTCATTCAGCCCAGCATTTCTCACAATGTACTCTACATATAATTGAAATAAGCAAGGTGACAATATACACCCTTAATGTACTCCTTTACCTATCTGAAGCCAGTCTGTTGTTCCATGTCCAGTTATAACTGTTTCTTCCTGACCTGCATACAGATTTCTGTAGAGGCAGGTCAAGTGGTCTGGTATGCCCATCTCTTTCAGAATTGTCCATAGTTTGTTGTGGTTGACCCAGTCAAAGGCTTGGGCATAGTCTTGGTTGCATAATTCTTAATGGTTACACATTTTTATAGAAAATATTTAATTTTAATACTTTCATTTTTAGTACTTAATATTTAGTATTTATATATTTGTTCTTTCAACATTATTGTGTCTTTATAGCATGCAAGTGTAATAGATAGTCCTTTCTGGCATCAAAGGAGCTCATAGAGATAAGAACAAACTATTCTTCAAGAGTGGATGAAATAGCTCAATGGCATTCTAAAATAAGCTCCTACTCTGATACTTCAAAATCTGATCTTAGTTCAATTTACTCCTTATGGTTATTTTTTTTTTTCTCTGAAATCTAACTTTATGCCTAGTCTGTATCGCCATTCCAATGCAAACTGCTTTATTTTTTTTTTTCAACCTGCTTTAAATTCTTATTTTAAATATTTTCCCCAATAATTGTATAATACATTTAAGGATATGATCCATTAGTTTTATCTTCCTCAACATGATAAATAAGGTTGTGTACAATATGAAAACTTATTAAAGTCCTCCTTTCATTAAGCCATATTAAGCAAAGAAATAAGTATTATTGCCATGAAAAATACCAATTCCCTGACAAGAAAAATTTAAGGTATATTTTCCATGTAAATATGTTTAAAAGAGATATTAATTATTTTTCAGTTAATGAGCTAGCTATAATTTAAAATGTAAAAATGTAGCCTTCCCCTATGGAATTTATTAATATACAAATAAAAGTGTTTTAGTTTAGTTTTAAACACTAAAAGTGTTTCATTTTCTTTACAGTATCTGCTCATCACTTTCTTTTTGACCTTTAGATTATACTACATGCATTTTAAAAATAGACATTTTTCTGCATATTGTAAGATATAGAAAATAAGAAAGCAACAATGAAACATTAAATAAAGGAAAGTGATGAAACAATTGACCATGAACAATTAAATGTATTCAGTAAGACACTGGGTTAAACTTCAAGTCTATATGATGTACAGATTTGATTTAAAAAATATTGTTTGCAAACAACATGATCAAAATACCATGAATAAGAAATCATGTACACAAAAATAAATAGAAATGATAAGAAATTATATATCAAGAAAAAATTTTAAAAAGGTTTGTGATAGTATCATCAGGGAAAGGAGAAATAAATATAGAAAAACAAAGAAAGAAAACAGAATAGAGAATTAACTGTAACTTCCTGTTGTTAAACACAACTCAAATGGCAATAAAAGATTAGTAAAACTGTATGTACTAAAAGTCTAGCATTAAATATCTTCAAAAAAATTAACCAATGAGGTATTTACTGTGCAAAAAATTCAGACCACTATTGGAAGTAAGCATATTGTATGGTATTACATTGTACAAAATAAAAATTTGTTAAATGTGGGTTTTTTTTGTTTGTTTTGGTCATTTTTGTCCTGCATTTTATTTTATTTTAAATTTATTTATTTTAATTGGAGACTAATTACTTTATAATATTGTATTGGTTCTTCCACAAATGAACATGAATTCGCCGCAGGTGTATATGTGTTCCCCATCCTGAACCCTGCTCCCATCTCCCTCCCCGTACCATCCCTCTGGGTCATCCCTGTGCACCAGCTCCAAGGATCCTGTATGGAACCTAGACTGACAATTCATTCCTTATATGATATTATACATGTTTCCATGTCATTCCCCCAAATCATCCCACCCTCTCCCTCTGCCACAGAGTCCAAAAGACTGTTCTATACATCTGTGTCTCTTTTGCTGTCTCCCATACAGGGTTATGGTTACCATCTTTCTAAATTCCATATATATGTGCTAGTATACTGCATTGGTATTTTTCTCTCTGGGTTACTTGACTCTGTATAATAGGCTCCAGTTTAATCCACCTCATTAGAACTGATTCAAATGCATTCTTTTTAATGGCTGAGTAATACTCCACTGTGTACATGTATCACAGCTTTCTTATCCATTCGTCTGCTGATGGACATCTAGGTTGCTTCCACGTTCTGGCTATTATGAACAAAGCTGTGATGAACATTGGGGTGCACGTCTCTTTCAATTCTGGTTTCCTCGGTGTGTATGCCCAGCAGTGGGATTGCTGGATCATAAGGCAGTTTTATTTCCAGTTTATTAAGGAATCTCCACACTGTTCTCCATAGTGGCTGTACTAGTTTAAATTCCCACCAACAGTATAGGAGGGTTCCTTTTTCCCCACACTCTCTCCAGCATTTATTGCTCGTAGACTTTTGGATCACAGCCATTCTGATTGGTGTGAAATTGTACCTCATTGTGGTTTTGATTTGCATTTCTCTGACAATGAGTGATGTTGAGCATCTTTTCATGTGTGTGTTAGCCATCTATATGTCTTTTTCAGAGAAAAATCTATTTAGTTCTTTGGCCCATTTTTTGATTGGGTCATTTATTTTTCTGGAATTGAGCTGCAGGAGTTGCTTGTATATTTTTGAGATTAGTTCTTTGTCAGTTGCTTCATTTCCTATTATTTTCTCCCATTCCAAAGGCTGTCTTTTGATCTTGCTTATAGTATCCTTGGTTGTGCAGAAGCTTTTAAGTTTACTTTGGTCCCATTTGTTTATTTTTGCTTTTATTTCCAGTATTCTTGGAGGTGGGTCATAGAGGATCCTGCTGTGATTTATGTCAGAGACTGTTTTGTGTATGTTCTCCTCTAAGAGTTTTATAGTTTCTGGTCTTACGTTTAGATCTTTAATCCTTTTTGAGTTTATTTTTGTGTATGGTGTTAGAAAGTGTTCTAGTTTCATTCTTTTACAAGTGGTTGACCAGTTTTCCCAGCACCACTTGTTAAAGAGATTGTCTTTAATCCATTGTATATTCTTAACTCCTTTGTCAAAGATAAGGTGCCATAGGTGCCTGGATTTATTTCAGGGCTTTCTATTTTGTTCAATTGATCCATATTTCTGTCTTTGTGCCAGTACCATACTCTCTTGATGACTATGGCTTTGTAGTAGAGCCTGAAGTCAGGTAGGTTGATTCCTCCAGTTCCATTCTTCTTTCTCAAGATTGTTTTGGCTATTCGAGGTTTTTGTATTTCCATACAAATTGTGAAATTATTTGTTCTAGTTCTGTGACAAATGCCGTTGGTAGTTTGATAGGGATTGCATTGAATCTATAGATTCCTTTGGGTAGTATACTCATTTTCACTATATTGATTCTTCCGATCCATGAACATGGTGTATTTCTCCATCTATTAGTGTCATCTCTGATTTCTTTCACCAGTGTTTTATAGTATTTTATATATAGGTCTTTTGTTTCTTTAGGTAGCTATATTCCTAAGTATTTTATTATTTTCATTAGAATGGTGAATGGAATGGTTTCCTTAATTTCTTTTAATATTTTCTCATTATTAGTGTATAGAAATGCAAGGGATTTCTGTGTGTTGATTTTGTATCCTGCAACTTTACTATATTCATTGAATAGCTCTAGTAATTTTATGGTGGAGTCTTTAGGGTTTTCTGTGTAGAGGATCATGTCATCTGCAAACAGTGGGAGTTTTACTTCTTCTTTTCCAACTTGGATTCCTTTTATTTCTTTTTCTGCTCTGAATGCTGTGGCCAAAACTTCCAAAACTATGTTGAATAGTATGGTGAAAGTGGGCACGCTTGTCTTCTTACTGACTTTAGAGGAAACACTTTCAGTTTTTCACCATTGAGGTTAATGTTTTCTGTGGGTTTGTCATATATAGCTTTTATTATGTTGAGATATGTTCCTTCTATTTCTGCTTTCTGAAGAATTTTTTATAATAAATGGATGTTGAATTTTGTCAAAGGCCTTCTCTGCATCTATTGAGATAATGATATGGCTTGTAACTAGACGTTAGGGGTTTAAATATTTTTTTTAACCCCTAACGTGGAAAACTCAGCAGTGGCCACAGGACTGGAAAAGGTCAGTTTTCATTACAATCCCAAAGAAAGGCAATGCCAAAGAATGCTCAAACTACCACACAATTGCACTCATCTCACATGCTAGTAAAATAATGCTCAAAATTCTCCAAGCCAGGATTCAGCAATATGTGAACCGTGAATTTCCTGATGTTCAAGCTGGTTTAGAAAAGGCAGAGGAACCAGAGATCAAATGGCCAACATCTGCTGGATCATGGAAAAAGCAAAAGCGTTCCAGAAAAAGCATCTATTTCTGCTTTATTGACTATGCCAAAGCCTTTGACTGTGTGGATAAAAATAAACTGTGGAAAATTCCAAAAGGGATGGGAATATCAGACCACCTGACCTGCCTCTTGATAAATCTGTATGCAGGTCAGGAAGCAACAGTTAGAACTGGACATGGAACAACAGACTGGTTCCAAATAGGAAAAAGAGTACATCAAGTCTGTATATTGTCACCCTGCTTATTTAACTTATATGTAGAGTAGATCATGAGAAAAGCTGGACTGGAAGAAACACAAGCTGGAATCAAGATTGCTGGGAGAAATATCAATAACCTCAGATATGAAGATGACACTATCCTTATGATACAAAGTGAAGAGGATCTCAAAAGCCTCTTGATGAAAGTGAAAGTGGAGAGTGAAAAAGTTGGCTTAAAGCTCAACATTCAGAAAATGAAGATCATAGCATCTGGTCCCATCACTTCATGGGAAATAGATGGGGAAACGGTGGAAACAGTGTCACACTTTATTTTTTGGACCTCCAAAATCACTGCAGATGTTGACTGCAGCCATGAAATTAAAAGACGCTTACTCCTTGGAAGGAAATTTATGACCAACCTAGATAGCATATTCAAAAGCAGAGACATTACTTTGCCCACAAAGGTCCGGCTAGTCAAGGCTATGTTTTTTCCAATAGTTGTGTATGGATGTGAGAGTTGGACTGTGAAGAAGGCTGAGTGCCAAAGAATTGATGCTTTTGAACTATGGTGTTGGAGAAGACTCTAAATTTAGAGTCCCTTGGACTGCAAGGAGATCCAAACAGTCCATTCTGAAGGAGATCAGCCCTGGGATTTCTTTGGAAGGAATGATGCCAAAGCTGAAACTCCAGTATTTTGGCCACCTCATGTGAAGAGTTGACTCATTGGAAAAGACTCTGATGCTGGGAGGGATTGGGGGTGGGAGGAGAAGGGGACGACAGAGGATGAGATGGCTAGATGGCATCACTGACTCGATGGATGTGAGTCTGAGTGAACTCCAAAAAGTTGGTGATGGACAGGGAGGCCTGGCTTGCTGCGGTTCTTGGGGTCGCAATGAGTCGGACATGACTGAGCAACTGAGCTGACTGAACGTCTAGTTACAAACTATTGAATCACCCATGATAATAAAAATATCAGATCAGATCAGATCAGTAGCTCAGTCGTTTCCAACTCTTTGTGACCCCATGAATCGCAGCACACCAGACCTCCCTGTCCATCACCAACTCCTGGAGTTCACTCAGACTCACGTCCATCGAGTCAGTGATGCCATCCAGCCATCTCATCCTCTGTCGTCCCCTTGTCCTCCCACCCCCAATCCCTCCCAGCATCAAAGTCTTTTCCAATGAGTCAACTCTTCTCATGAGGTGGCCAAAATACTGGAGTTTCAGCTTTAGCATCATTCCTTCCAAAGAAATTCCAGGGCTGTTCTCCTTCAGAGCTCTGAATAAATATAACACCAAGGGATAGAACTCATTAATAAAACTCTAAGTATTTGCTCGTTAATTTTCTTTAACTTATCCATAGGTATAATTTTAACACCATCTAAAGAAAAAAATGATTCAAGAAAAAATTAATTTGGAAAAAATAAATATCACCCACTTCCTTAATGCCAAATCTCAATATGTATCCTGGTAGATTAAAAGTAACTAAAAAAGGAAGCCAGCATCACTCCTGAAAAATACAAATATTAATCTTCCCCTGGAGTGTTCATGTTCGTTTATGTGGGACTCCATGGACTATAATCCTGCCAGGGTTCTCTGTCCATGAAATTTGCCAGGCAGGAATACTGAAGTAAGTTGTTATTTCCTACTCCTACTGGAGTTGCATCTTCCTGACCCATGAATCAGCCCAGGTCTCTGGTATCTCCTGCACTGGCAGGTGGATTCCTTATCACTGAGCCCCCTGAGAAATCATCTCCTGGACTGAGGAACAATTAATAATAATAGATATACAGGAAAGCATTAGTTGAAAGTTTTTCATGAAAGCATTTTTAAAACATACTTTAAAATAAAATATACATATAATTCCATCTTCAATAGATTTATAGAACAAATAGATCTCATAGAAAAATGACTTTTTATAAGCTGTATAAATTCTCTGCAGATAAATTTGTCTGCTAAGTTTAGACAAGACAAAAAATATCTTATCTAAATAAGGTAAATGTCTTTGGTGTCTGTTGAAGGAATGCATGTATCTCTAGTTTACTCTTAAGAATTATCATTTTTTGTAATTTTGCATTAATTGAGGGTATTCTTTGCAATTTCCTGTAAGACACATTTTGAGCCTTATTTTCTGTTTCTGTTTTGGAAACCAAGCCCAAATCATCAGGAGTAGATGTTTTCTACCCAGAGTAGAACATTTCTTTATATCCAGATACTTACTTTCTCCTTTTTTTTTTTTTTTTTTTTTTTTTGGTCTTTTTGCTATGACTGCAAGGTAATCACTACATAACAGTTCTGAACAATATTATTGAACAGAACTTTTATTTTTCCATAGTTCACGAGAAAGACTCCATATTGCTTCCCTCTCATGGACAGAGGAGCCTGGAGGGCTACAGTCCATGGGGATGCAAAAGATTCGTACACAATCTAAGGACTAAGCAACAATATAGAAAAAAAATAACAACAACAACAACAACTAGTAAATGTAATTATCAATAAATATAAAAAGCAAAATAAAATTAGAAAAAAAATGTTGGCATCTTATGTAAAAGGCCAAAAATTTAAATTCTTAATTTTTAAGAGATCTTTCAAATTTCTAAATTTCTTTTATTCATTGTACATGAAGACTAACTAATGAAATAATCTTTTCAGAAATTATGAAATATAGGAATACATTTTATTTCTGTATTAAAGAAAAAAAATTCCATAGACCTAATTAATAAATATGTACTGAAGAATGTTTTAAGACTCTTCAAATAGTAAACAGAGAACTACTTGCATGTTTTCTGTGAAAAGGTGTAAATAGAATAGAGACATAATTATCTCTGGAGTCATTAATTTTTTAAACAACAATTAAGAAGAGTAAAAAAGAGATTATTGAATTAACTATCATAGAAAGTTTTTGTTTGCTCCTTAGAATCTGGGGCTAGATGAATACATTCTTTCTTTTCTTTTTTTAATTAGCTATGCAGAAAAAATTAGATAAAATCAGCATAATTATGGAAATAAGGCTATATTTTAAAAATATGTATTTGCAACAATAAGACATGTGGGAATGTAGCTAGTTTTGCTAGCTCATTTTAGTAGTAAAATATGCTTTTTGTTTGTTCAATATAAAAGAATGTATTGATTGTGTGTACCCCTATAGCTAGTACTCCATAGGTAACCGTATGTATGTCGTGCTTATCAATCTAGTGCTTAGATTGATCTCTCCACAAAGAACGTCTATAAAATTTGGGGAAAAAAGGCAGAAAACAATGTTTGAAAACTTCAAATACACTTCAAGAGCAGTCAGAACTTAAGGGGCAAAGATCTTGGCAATAAGGGTAGTATGTTCATCCAAAGCAAACTTCTCTGAGTTTCTTTGTCCTCAGAGTATTTGCTGATTCACACCTAGGGACAAAGAGATGTAACGGGGTGGTGGGGGGAATCAGCATAATATTTTCTACACTTTCAGTGGTCTTGGAGTGAAAAAACTGGAGTTTGAATTTTTTAAGGCAGCAAAAATTCCAGAAAGAAGAATCCCAGGGGGGAAAAAGGCCACTGAGAAATGAACCCAACATTCTTCAGTAATTTTTTTCCTGAGCCATATGGCAAATGGTATGATACACATAAAGGGACCAGCCTATGAGAAAATAAGCAGAATGCACTTGCTATTCAGATATAACATAAGCACAGATTTCAGCATACAGTACTGAGAAGACAACAATTTGATTTCAAGCTTTTCAAGTAGCAAGGGCTGAAGTAAATATGTCAGGCTTTTTGTTTGTTTGTTTGTTTGTGTTTTTTTGACATTATTTTATTTTTTTTAATTTTATTTTATTTTTAAACTTTACATAATTGTATTGGTTTTGCCAAATATCAAAATGAATCCGCCACAGGTATACATGTGTTCCCCATCCTGAACCCTCCTCCCTCCCCATACCATCATCCCTCTGGGTCGTCCCAGTGCACCAGTCCCAAGCATCCAGTATAGTGCATCGAACCTGGACTGGCAACTCAGGCTTTAATTTGAGATGTATGAGGTAATGAAAGCTGCCCTATAAGTAAAGGAAAAATTAGTAATAACCTCAAAGTAATCTTCTCATACTGTTTTAACTCCCTGCTAACGGAATTAAATCTTTTCTAAAGGAAAGTGACTTTATCCAAAGCACTTTTATAATTTATTATACACAAAGTCTTACATATATTAAAAATAAATTACTAAACTTATCAGAACATTAAACCAACTGTTGGGATCATAAAATATTACAATAGAGACAAATCTGTTGTAAGTAACCCAGATTTTTGACATAAATTAAAACTACCATGGCTAAAATTTTAAGAAATATACCTTTAAAAATAATGAATTTTGCTAGAGAGACAGGATTTATAAGAATCAAATGGAGATGCTATAATTTTTAAAAATACAAAAATTAAACTTAGAGTGAACACAGTGAAGCAAACATCAGTGAACTGGAAAACCAACCAAACCAACAACCTAGAATCTTCTTCCTAAAACAGTATCCTTCAATAATGAATGAAATAAATGAATCATAAATTAGAATGAGTGAATTTGTCAAGAGCAGATTTCCATTACAAGAAAATGCTTTAATGTTTTTAAGCTAAACAAGTATGCAAACTTTAGGAAGAAATGAAGAGCAGCAATATTAGAAAGTTTCTTATAGTCTTATCACAATAATCAAAAACTTAAATATATATACTTAGTTAAAAATAAGAATAGTAGTGAAGGTAAAATATATATTTTTATATAAATAAGCAAGAAAAATAGAAAATGAAAACAGTTTAATATGAAAATGGCAGTATAAAAGAAAGGCAAAACAACACATGGGAAAATTAGAAAACATGAGGAGATGGAATTAAATCTACTATTAACAATAAATCTATTAAATATGATTTGATTATTTTTAAAAGGCATAAACTGTCAGATTGAATAAAAAATCAAGGTTCAAACATATGCTGTTTAAAACAGATATACTTTAATACAGTCTAAATGTTTAGTTAAACCTAAGAAGATGGAAAAATATATTTTAAGAATAATAAAAGAAAATGTAAAGTGGTATGTTCAAATCAAAAAGGAGATTTTAAAGAGACATTTCCTGAAAGCTAGAACACTATTAACTTTTTATAATAAAGAGTTTCAATTCATCAAGAAGATGCAAAGTTCTAAGTGTATACACATTTTATAACAAAGCTTCAATTAGAACTATGGAAAGAAATATTTGGAAATTATATTTAGAAATTTTAGCACTCTTCTCTCTGCAACTGATAGAGGAATTAGACTGAAACTTGGTAAGGATTTAGAAGACTGAAGCAATATTTTGAATCCATTAACATAATTGGCATTTATAAAATACTTTAATTAACAACAGTAGAATGAAAAACAGATTTGAACGAGGAACAAAAGACTTGGATACTGCATGGATGTTAGGATGACTATGAGCATATAAACAGATATAAAATACCTTTAATCTTCAGGAATATGCAAATAAAAAGTACTACATGCTCACTAGAATTGTTTTTTTTTTTGTAAAATTAAACATATACCTATAATACAACAAAAGACAACAGCAAAAGAGACACAGATGTATGGAACAATCTTCTGGACTCTGTGGAAGAGTGAGAGGGTGGGATGATTTGGGAGAATTGCATTGAAACATGTAATATATATGAAACGAATTGCCAGTCCAGGTTCAATGCATGATACAGGATGCTTGGGGCTGGTACACTGGGATGACCCAGAGGGATGGTACGGGGAGGGAGGTGGGAGGGGGGTTCAGGTTGGGGAACACATGTACACCCGTGGCAGATTCATGTTGATGTATGGCAAAACCAATACAATATTGTAAAGTAATTAGCCTCCAATTAAAATAAATATATTTATATTAAAAAAATTAAACATACACCTGTAATACAACCAAAGACAACAAACAAAACAAAACAAAATGATTCATGGCCAAAAATACTAGTTAAAAAATATTCATAGAAGCTTTGTTCGTGGCAGCACCAAACTGGAAACCATCCACGTGTCTATCTATTTCAAGCCTACTTATTCTTTCCCCACATTATGTTTGTTTGTTCAGTTGTCTTCACACACCTGAGTACTTACTCAAATTAACAAAAAATGGACATCCATGTTTTCACTTGGCATTTATAATATTAGATTTAAAATGGACTCCTAATTTTTTTGACTTTTTATGTTATATTGGTGATTAGCATATTAACAAAATCATGATATTTTCAGGTGCACAGCAAAGTGACTCAAGTATTTGTAGGCATGTATCTATTCTCCCTGGAACTCCTCTCCCATCCAGGCTGCCACAGAACATTGAGAAGAGCTCCCTGCACCTCCTTTTTTAAACACAGTGATGTAATTGGCAGTCATTTGGCTTTGTCAATTTAGCTATTGGGATCTTAATTGACATATTGATTGTAAAGGGAAATGAGTGAAATTTCTGAGTAATGAAACTGTTGTATATCTTAATTCATATGGTGGCATTCTGAATTGATTAAAATATTTGGCATATTAAATGCATTCCAAGTATGTATCTATCTATTGTTTTTACAAATGTTCATTTAAAAAAAAATACAATATTGTTTTGTTTTCCACTTTTTCATTTCTAGCAAGACTCTATTTTTTTACTTCTAAATTTATCTTTCCTAAATTATTGTAATACTTGCCATAAATTTTTATTCCACAAAAATTAATTTGAGAGTTCATACTTGTGGAGGATCTGTTTAAGAATAATTACTTTCATTAATAAAATGATACCATTTATATTTTTATTTGACCGTGTATCATTGTAGATGCATTTGTTTGAAAACATGATAAGAAATCAACTGAATTAACATAAACATTAAAGAAAATACATTATTTCTTTAAAAAGAAACTGACTTCAGCATTTATCAGAGTTGCTAAGTCCAGCAACACAATGGTTGATTCCTCAATTCCTTTATCTTCCCCATCCTACCCTTACTATCTCACCAGAAACTTACTCACTTTTGAGAGTCACCCAGAGATACAAAGTTCACAAAAGGAAAGAGTTATTTTTTATGTTAATCTTTTTATAAACAGAACAGACTAATCAAACCAACCAACAAACAAAGACATTTCTTCAAAGTCAATAAATAAACTTGGAAATTTCTATAATCATCTTAATGAACAGAATCATGTTGAGAAGCCATGTATATATCATTCAGTGACAAGAGAATGGAATTAAAATGATTGTATTTATTAAATTATATTTATGAGTATTTGACCTTCAGATTTGAGATAGTGTCAATGATGTTGAAGCCTGTGGTTAGGGTAACACCCTATCTAAATTCAGGGATTAACTAAGAAAGGGGAAGATATAGATTGACAGAAGAATGGGAATCCAAAAGTGCCAGTTGAAAAGGTTATTAAAAAATACATGATAGTGTTTTATTTTTCTCATAGAATATTATTTTTAATTTTAAGCATATATGTAGGTATGTATGCATTCATGTGCTTATGGAATGTTGAGTCCTTTAGAGGAAAAGGATTGAAGTATCTTTTAGTCATCATGTACCCCAAATTCCTAGCAGAGTGCTGGCATGCAAAAGGTACTCAATAAGTAGTGGGTGAAAGCATAAATGACATGATGATTCACATGTTGACAAACAAGAGCCCTTCAAGAAAACAATGATTCTTGTGTTTAGGTGAGGAACCAAGTCCTCTTGATCTCTACAAATAATGAACACTTTTTAAAATGATGCAGTAAATGGTTGGGTTTATCTTCCTGGTTGAATTAAGCTCTTTCAAGATTTGGACCACATTTATGTTTTTATTTTTTCATTCTATGACCCCAAAACTCACATAGGGCCTTGTTGGTATGTGCACTTACTAAAAATTATTTATATATTCTGGATAAAATATGTTTATCAATTTTTGTTGCAAATATATTCTTGCACACTGCAGCTTAATATGGGACCTTCTTAGTAGTGTTTTAGCTGAACATGCATGCGTGCTCTGTCTCTCAGTCATGTCCAACTCTGTGACCCCACAGAATGTAGCCCACCAGACTCCTCTGTCCATGGGATTATCCAGGCAAGAATACAAAACTGGGTTGCCATTTCTTCCTTCAGGGAATCTTCCCTACCCAGGGATAAAACCTGTGTCTTTTACATATTCTGCATTGGCAGGTGGATTCTTTACCACTGAGCCACCTGGGAAGTCCCTTTTGTTGAAAAGGATCACTTAATTTTATATAGTATGATCTATTAACAATTTCCTTTATGCTCTGATTTTGCATCATGTTGAATATATATATTTAATATAAATGTATTTATTTTAATTGGTGATTAATTACTTTAAAATATTGTATTGGTTTTGCTGTACATAAACATGCATCCGCCACAGGTATACACATGTTCTCCATCCCGAACCCCCCTCCCTCCTCCCTCCACGTACCATCCCTCTGGGTCATCCCAGTGCACCAACCCCAAGCAACCAGTATCACGCATAAAACCTGGACTGGCGATTCGTTTCATATATGATATTATACATGTTTCAATGCCATTCTCCCAAATCATCCCACCCTCTCCCTCTCCCACAGAGTCCAAAGGACTGTTCTATACATCTGTGTCGCTTTTGCTGTCTCACATACATGGTTATCATTACCATCTTTCTAAATTCCATATATATGCATTAGTATACTGTATTGGTGTTTTTCTTTCTGGCTTACTTCACTCTGTATAATAAGCTACAGTTTCATCCACCTCATTAGAACTGATTCAAATGTATTCTTTTTAATGGCTGAGTAATATATATATATATATATATATATATATATATATAGCCACAGATTCAGGAAGATATTCCTCTATATTATTGTTATATTTTTTCACATTTAAATCTTCAATTCCCTGAAATTGATTCCTGTGTTTAATGTGAACTGTGAGTCATTTCTGGAGAAGGCAATGACAACCCGCTCCAGTACTCTTGCCTGGAGAATCCCATGGATGGAGGAGCCTGGTAGGCTGCAATCCATGGGGTCGCTAAGAGTCAGGCACGGCTGGGCGACTTCACTTTCAATTTTCACTTTCATGCATTGGAGAAGGAAATGGCAACCCACTCCAGTATTCTTGCCTGGATAATCCCAGGGACAGAGGAGCCTAGTGGGCTGCTGTTTATGGGGTTGCACAGAGTCAGACACGACTGAAGCGACTTAGCAGCAGTAGCAGCAGCATGAGTCATTTCATTGTTTTTCACATGGATCATTAATTGATATAGCATCATGTTTTCCAAAGTAGCATATTTTGAGAATTTTTGGCATCTATACTCAAAAGCGGAGAAGGCAATGGCACCCCACTCCAGTACTCTTGCCTGGAAAATCCCATGGATGGAGGAGCCTGGTAGGCTGCAGTCCACAGGGTCGCTAAGAGTCAGACACGACTGAGTGACTTCACTTTCACTTTTCACTTGCATGCATTGGAGAAGGAAATGGCAACCCACTCCAGTGTTCTTGCCTGGAGAATCCCAGGGATGGGGGAGCCTGGTGGGCTGCTGTCTATGGGGTCGCGCTGAGTCGGACACGACTGAAGTGACTTAGCAGCAGTAGCAGTAGCATACTCAATAGTGATAGATGGGTAGATAGATAGATGATAGGTAGATAGATAAATAGATAATTGTGTGTGTGTTTGTAATGTCTGTCTGGTTTTGGTGCCAGGGTAAGCCTGTCTTAATAGAGTAAGTTAAGAAATATTTCTTTATCTATTTACTGGAAGAGTTTTCGAAGGACTGCTGTAATTTCTCTTTAAATACTTAGTAGAATTTACCAGTAAAGCCACCTAATATTAGACTTTTACTTGAGGAATGAAAAATATATATTAATTCAATCTTTTTATTTATTTTAGATTTATTCAGACTTACTATATCCTCTTGATGGAGAAGAAAATGACAACCCACTCCAGTATTCTTGCCTGGAAAATCCCATGGACAGAGGAGCCTGTTGGGCTATGGTCCATGAGGTCACAAAAAATCAGACACTACTGAGTGACTAATATACACACATGTCCTCTTGAACTGAGTCTTGGTAAATTATGACAATAAAAATCTGTCCTTTTCTTCTAAAAATGCTAACTAATTTATCGGCATACAATTGTGCATAGTCTATCCTTATAGTCCTTCTTTTCATCTGTAATTTCAGAAGTCATCCCACCTATTTTATTCCTTATTTTTGACACATGTGCGAGCACATGGGTATTATGTTGGTCTCAGTCTATTGACAGTGATGCTATCAGCAATAAATGCCCATGGAAGCCACTTGGGCCCATTCCACCTGTGGTCTCCCCAACAGACATCTCCCAAACGAGAGCCCTTTCTGTGTCCAGATCAACTCTTGTGGTTTATATCATGGTTTCATGATGTACCTCAGCAACATCCATTAGGGAACTTTGAAAAAAAAAAAAAGGCTTACTATTCAGATTCTGGAGGATTAGCCCAAAGGACACATAGGGAAATCTCCAGGTCGAGAGAGGGAAGGAGAGTGGACAAGGGACTACCTTCATTAAGGTAAGGCCAGGTGCCTAGGAATTTAAAACAAGAGAATGAGAATTAGAGCAAAGGAAAGGGAAATTTGGTCACTCAGGTGGTCACCTACTAAAGTTATCCAGAGCATCCTAAAGGAAAATATCAGGGGTGGGGTAGCCTGGTTTATTATCTGATTGTCTTAATAGTAACTGTATCATGCAACTGGCAATATGTTTGTTTAGGATGGACGTCTTTGTAATGCTTGTCTTGGCAATCTGAAGCTTAATTTTAGGCACTTACATTTGAATGAATCATGTGTTTGTTTGTTTGTTTGTTTTTCTTTGTCAGTGTAGATAAGGGTTTGTTAGTTTCATTGATATTTCAAGAACCAACTTCTTTTCTTTTGACTATAATTTATTTACAATGGTGTGTTAGTTTTTCTCTGTACAACAAAGTGAAACATCTTTATGTATACATTCACCCCCTCCCTCTTGAGCCTCCCTCCCACCTCACCCCCTCTAGGTCACCACAGAGTGCCGAGCTGAGTTCCCTGTGCTATATAGTGGCTTCCCACTACCACTAGATGTCTATTATTATTTTACACATAGTAGTGTATATATGTCATTGCTACTCTTTCAATTCATCCAACCCTCCTCTTTCCCTTCTGTGTCCACAAGTCCATTCTCTATATCTGTATCTCTATTCCTGCTGTACAAATAAGTTCATCAGTACCATTTTTCCAGATTCTAAATATATCCATTGATATATGATATTTGTTTTTCTCTTTCTGAGTTACTTTACTTGATATGACAGACTATGGGTGCATCCACATCACTACAAATGACCCAATTTCATTGCTTTTCATGGGTGATATTCCCATTGTTTATTCCATTGTTTAATAGTAAAAGCGTAATATTCCATTGTTTATAAGTACTAAGTCTTCTTTATCCATTCATCTCTTGATGAACATTTAGGTTGTTTCCATATCCTGACAATTGTAAATAGTGCTGTAACAAACATTGGAGTACATGCATCTTTTTGAATTATGGTTTTATCAGGGTATATGCCCACTATCGTGATTTCTGAATCATACAGTAGTTCTACTTTTAGCCTTCTGAGGAACCTCTATAATGTTATCCACAGTGGCTGTATCAATTACATTCCCACCAACAGTGCAAAAGGGCTCTTTATTCCACACCATCTGTAGCATTTTCAAAGAATCAACTTTTGGTTTTCTATTAATTAGTTCTTTGAGGGAGGAGTTCAAAATTGTATTTCCTGATTTTTATCCCAGCTCCACCTTCTCAAAGGGAAGATATATTTTTATCTTTATTTTTATCTTTATAGGAAGTGTTATGGCAGCAGTATATGATGATTATTTCTTATTTGCAAGACTCATTTCATTGCAATGAAGGCACTTTGGTATGATGGAGATGATGGAGATTATCACCTCTTCTTATCTTTCTTTGTCTGCTTCTAGGACCCCAGTTGCTGCAAGAAGTGTTATAAGTATGGTTTTATTATTAAGTAAATTTTATTATTAAGTAAATAATTTATTATTACTTATTAATATTATAAGTATTATAAGTGTGGAGGTTTCTGTTTTTCTTTGCCCTAGGACTCCTGAATTCACAAGATATACAATTTCCTATCACTCATCCCATGTTCCACCCCATTTCTCTGCTCATATTTGGCTAACTGCCTACTCTAACATTCTCCTTCAAGGAGTCTGGGCCCTTAAATTTTTTATAGTCTATATTCTGTGGATGCTTCAACCTGAGCAGGGACATTGCCCCTGGGGTTTCCAGATCCCCTTGATATCTGTTTGAGATAGAGATCTCAGGATTGTTTACAGTCCAGGGTTTTAAGTTTGGGAGGAGTATGCAGCCTTGCCCAATGGATATAAATAGTCTTCATCTTCAGGTGAGATGAACTGAAATCCTTGTTGGAACACCATTTGAAGTTGGAGTTGCATTCTAGATGATAGAAATTTAACTAGGCAATTAAAAATACGAAGACCAAATAGAAAACAAATAATAAATATAGTGGCTAATAGACCTAGACTTCACACCTACCCACCACCATCTAGTCCAACCTACCTTGGCCAATCTGGGTATAGCAACCCTGATAAATGGTGACACCAAGGGCCCCAGGATCCTCTGACCTGTGTCCTATCCTGGCATCAACAGTACCCAGGATGAGTGACATTCTTCAAATCTCCTCTATAGATTTTATTACCAATGATTAATCTCTGTGTTCTGAGGAGCATTCCCCTGTAATGGACATCTTCATAGTTCCAGGACCTATTTAGGTCTCATTTCCATTTCTCTAAAAATATGGTGAGTATCTGAAAAGAGGCTCTGGTCACTAAGGGAATTTTTGTGTGAAGTTGTGTTAAAACTCACTATTATCCAAAAACATTTCAATTTACTTTAGTTCAGTTCAGTTGCTCAGTCGTGTCCAACTCTTTGCAACCCCATGAATCGCAGCACGCCTCTTTGTCCATCACCAATGCCTAGAGTTCACCCAGACTCACGTCCATCGAGTCAGTGATGCCATCCGGCCATCTCATCCTCTGTCGTCCCCTTCTCCTCCTGCCCCCAATCCCTCCCAGCATCAGAGTCTTTTCCAATGAGTCAACTCTTCGTATGAGGTGGCCAAAGTACTGCAGTTTCAGCTTTAGCACCATTCCTTCCAAAGATATCCCAGGGCTGATCTCCTTCAGAATGGACTGGTTGGATCTCCTTGCAGTCCAAGGGACTCTCAAGAGTCTTCTCCAACACCACAGTTCAAAAGCATCAATTCTTCAGCGCTCAGCCTTCTTCACAATCCAACTCTCACATCCATACATGACCACAGGAAAAACCATAGCCTTGACTAGACGGACCTTTGTTGGCAAAGTAATGTCTCCGCTTTTCAATATGCTATCTAGGTTGGTCATAACTTTCCTTCCAAGGAGTAAGCATCTTTTAATTTCATGGCTGCAGTCACCATCTGCAGTGATTTTGGAGCCCCCCAAAATAAAGTCTGACGCTGTTTCCACCGTTTCCCCATCTATTTCCCATGAAGTGATGGGACCAGATGCTACGATCTTCATTTTCTGAATGTTGAGCATTAAGCCAACTTTTTCACTCTCCACTTTCACTTTCATCAAGAGGCTTTTTAGTTCCTCTTCACTTTCTATCATATGGGTGGTGTCATCTGCATATCTGAGGTTATTGATATTTCTCCCAGCAATCTTGATTTCAGCTTGTGCTTCCTCCAGCCCAGCATTTCTCACGATGTACTCTGCATATAAGTTAAATAAGCAGGGTGACATATACAGCCTTGACGTACTCCTTTTTCTATTTCGAACCAGTCTGTTGTTCCATGTCCAGTTCTAACTGTTGCTTCCTGACCTGCATACAAATTTTTCAAGAGGCAGATCAGGTGGTCTGGTATTTGCATCTCTTTCACAATTTTCCACAGTTTATTGTGATGCACAGCGTCAAAGGCTTTGGGATAGTCAATAAAGCAGAAATAGATGTTTTTCTGGAACTCTCTTGCTTTTTCCATGATCCAGCGATGTTGGCAATTTGATCTCTGGTTCCTCTGACTTTTCTAAAACCAGCTTGAACTTCAGGAAGTTCACTGTTCACATATTGCTGAAGCCTGGCTTGGAGAATTTTGAGCATTACTTTTCTAGCGTGTGAGATGAGTGCAATTGTGTGGTAGTTTGAGCGTTCTTTGGCATTGCCTTTCTTTGGGATTGGAATGAAAACTGACCATTTCCAGTCCTGTGGCCACTGCTGAGTTTTCCAAATTTGCTGGCTTATTGAATGCAGCACTTTCACAGCATCATCTTTCAGGATTTGAAATCGCTCACCTGGAATCCCATCACCTCCACTAGCTTTGTTCGTAGTTGTAGATTACTGTCTATACAAGAAGTTTATGTTTCCACAAAGTTGAACCTGATAGCAGTTAATCGACTGGCAAATAAAGCAAACCAAGGACAAAGATCCTATGATTTGAGACCCTAGATATCTGTGAGAGTGGCTGAAAGCTTTTCCTGACATGATGTCATACACATATACAACGAGCTGTGCATGATCTAGTGGCAAGGTTGGAAGATGTTTGACAAATTCCTTTCCACTATTTCCAGCAGAGTAAGACAAGAAAGTATGAGTGAGACAGGGTTGCAGAAATTAGACAAGGATAGTCAGACACAGGTGGATCAATAATAAGTCTGTAAGTGTAGCCACAGGGGAGGTGGTGGTAGGCTTTAAACTGTGTGCCTAGAGGTGGTGAGTGGAAGTTGTCTTGAAGTGAAGAAACAGACCAAGCATCTAGCTAGTCTGGTCCATGACCCACTTACCCATCATATGGGAGTCTTCTAGGGGAAAGTATCTAGTGGCTTTTATGTGTAAATATGTCCAAAAGATGAACAAAGAAAGCAAGAGAGAGAAAAAGGGAGTAGTGGCAGGAAGTCAAGCAACAGCTCTCAAGTACAAGCTAGGTGAGAGCCTGAGGATTACTGGAATTCTCTTGGTTGGCTCACCAATTATATTACTGGAGAGTAGGTTCTTTTCTCATTTCAGAAAGTATTCAGAAATGAGACACAGAGGACAAGAAAAAAAAGTATTTGACAGTATTTTCTCAGGAGGGAGATTTGACAGGCTCAGGTGAGCAGTTGCTCTGAGTTCCTCTTGGCAATCTGGTTATGTGGAGTGTGAACATGATTGGCAGAATAGTCATTGAGGAAGGAGGGGTTTGAGGTCATATGCCCTGGTTTTCATCCTAGATTCAGCTTCCTGAAAGGAGGAGGGATGTTTTCACTTTATTGGAAGCGTCATGGCATTGGTGCATGGTGGGTACTTCTATTTTGCAAGGCTAATTTTATTGTAATGAGGGCATAATGAGAAAGATGTTACATTTGAACACTGGAGAATCCTCCTTTTTCTTTTTTCTTTTTTTTTTTTATCTGCCTCAGGACCCCTATTGCTACAAGATACATGGTATGTATTATTTCCTGTCACCCTAGAGGCTTATGCTTTTTAGTGTCTGACCAAGGACCTTTGTTATTCACAAAATGTGTATTTTCCTGCTACCTGGTCTGTGTCCTCTTCTTTGCTCATCTCTAGCTATCACCCTGTTCTAACAATATGATCATCTCGTTAAAGGTAAGCATTCACACATTCACCACCATCACAAGCACTACCACAATAAAACATTAAAACTATATATACATTCATGAAAAACCAACTATAACAATTAATTTATAGAAGAGAACTTATTGAATCTCATGAAGGAATTCTAAATCATCCTCTGGGCTTCCCTGGTGGATCAGTGGTAAAGAATCCACCTTCAAATGCAAGAGACTTTTGTAGAATCCCTGGGTTGGGAATATACACTGGAGAAAAAAAAATGGCAACCTACTATAGTATTCCTGCCTGGGGAATCCCACTGGGCAGACAGCCCTGGCAGGCTACATTCCATGAGATTGCAAAAGAGCCAGAAATGCTGGACTGGAAGAAGCACAAGCTGAAATCAGGATTGCCAGGAGAAATATCAATAACCTCAGATATGCAAATGACACCACCCTTATGATAGAAAGTGGAAAGGAACTAAAAAGCCTCTGGGTGTTGATTTTATATCCTGCAACTTTACTATAGTCATTGATTAGTTCTAGTAATTTTCTGGTGGAGTCTTTAGGGTTTTCTATATAGAGGATCATGTCATCTGCAAATAGTGAGAGTTTTACTTCTTCTTTTCCAATTTGGATTCATTTTATTTCTTTTTCTGCTCTGATTGCTATGGCCAAAACTTCCAAAACTATGTTGAATAGTAATGATGAAAGTGGGCACCCTTGTCTTGTTCCTGACTTTAGAGGAAATGCTTTCAATTTTTCACCATTGAGGATAATGTTTGCTGTGGGTTTGTCATATATAGCTTTTATTATGTTCAGGTATGTTCCTTCTATTCCTACTTTCCGGAGAGTTTTTATCATAAATGGATGTTGAATTTTGTCAAAGGCTTTCTCTGCATCTATTGAGATAATCATATGGCTTTTATTTTTCAATTTGTTAATGTGGTGTATTACATTGATTTGCGGATATTGAAGAATCCTTGCATCTCTGGGATAAAGCCCACTTGGTCATGGTGTATGATCTTTTTAATGTGTTGTTGGATTCTGATTGCTAGAATTTTGTTAAGGATTTTTGCATCTATGTTCATCAGTGATATTGGCCTGTAGTTTTTTTTTTTTTTTTTTTTTGTGGGATCTTTGTCAGGTTTTAGTATTAGGGTGATGGTGACCTCATAGAATGAGTTTGGAAGTTTACCATCCTCTGCAATTTTCTGGAAGAGTTTGAGCAGGATAGGTGTTAGCTCTTCTCTAAATTTTTGGTAGAATTCAGCTGTGAAGCCGTGTGGACCTGGGCTTTTGTTTGCTGGAAGATTTTTGATTACAGTTTCAATTTCCATGCTTGTGATGGGTCTGTTAAGATTTTCTATTTCATCCTGGTCGAGTTTTGGAAAGTTGCATTTTTCTAAGAATTTGTCCATTTCTTCCACGTTGTCCATTTTATTGGCATATAATTGTTGATAGTACTCTCTTATGATCCTTTGTATTTCTGTGTTGTCTGTTGTGATCTCTCCATTTTCATTTCTAATTTTATTGATTTGATTTTTCTCCCTTTGTTTCTTGATAAGTCTGGCTAATGGCTTGTCAATTTTATTTATCCTTTCAAAGAACCAGCTTTTGGTTTTGTTGATTTTTTCTATGGTCTCTTTTGTTTCTTTTACATTTATTTCTGCTCTAATTTTTAAGATTTCTTTCCTTCTACTAGCCCTGGGGTTCTTCATTTCTTCCTTTTCTAGTTGCTTTAGGTGTAGAGTTAGGTTATTTATTTGACTTTTTTCTTGTTTCTTGAGGTGTGCCTGTATTGCTATGAACTTTCCCCTTAGGACTGCTTTTACCGTGTCCCACAGGTTTTGGGTTGTTGTGTTTTCATTTTCATTCGTTTCTATGCACATTTTGATTTCTTTTTTGATTTCTTCTATGATTTGTTGGTTATTCAGCAGCGTGTTGTTCAGCCTCCATATGTTGGATTTTTTAATAGTTTTTCTCCTGTAATTGAGATCTAATCTTACTGCATTGTGGTCAGAAAAGATGCTTGGAATGATTTCTATTTTTTTTTTTTTTAATTTACTAATGTTAGCTTTATGGCCCAGGATGTGATCTCTCCTGGAGAAAGTTCCATGTGCCCTTGAGAAAAAGATGAAATCCATTGTTTTGGGATGAAATGTCCTATAGATATCAATTAGGTCTAACTGGTCTATTGTATTGTTTAAAGTTTGTGTTTCCTTGTTAATTTTCTGTTTAGTTGATCTATCCATAGGTGTGAGTGGGGTATTAAAGTCTCCCACTATTATTGTGTTATTGTTAATTTCTCCTTTCATACTTGTTAGCATTTGTCTTACATACTGCGGTGCTCCCGTGTTGGGTGCATATATATTTATAATGGTTATATCTTCTTCTTGGATTGATCCTTTGATCATTATGTAGTGACCTTCTTTATCTCTTTTCACAGCCAGACACAGCTTGGTGATTGAACAACAAAAATAACAACAAATCATCCAGTAATTAACATTGTTTTGAAAGGGAACAACAGAAGATAAGATGGTTGGATGGCATCATCGACTCAATGGACATGAGTTTGGGTAAATTCCAGGACTTGGTGATGGACTAGGATGCCTGTTTTGCTGTGGTCCATGGGGTTGCAAAAGACTGAATGACTGAAATGAACTGAACTGAATCATAAAATACTAAACTTTATCCCAAAGATTCACAACAAAGCAACAGTGTCTTTCCTCATTTGTGTTTGCCATTTCACTGGAGGTCCTAACCTCTACAATAGGTGATAAAAATAAGTAAAAAAGAACATAGTTGGAGAGAAAAAAGAAGAACTGTATTTAATTGTAGGTGACATGATTACATATGTAGAAATATTTTAAAAAATCTGCAAGGGTAACCTTTAGTGAATAAAATAAATAATTACTGCAGGCAGGAAACAAGATCAATATATAAATTTCATTGCATATCTATATATTATCAGCAAATTAAGCCACAGGCTCCACTCCTGGTGGTGCCCTTCTGTCGATTCATTTGTTTCAGCTTTGCAAGCTTACTACCACCACCGCCTCCACACCTGAATCCAATGATTGGTTTCCTGGAAGCTTCCTAGAGGGTCAAATTATCCTTCTGTAGGATCAGCAAAAATTTGGGGGAAAAATGCAATTAAAACACCATATAGAACACCAAAATTATTAGACTGTATTTATCAAAAAATATGCTAAACCTCTAAAATAAAAATCAGAAGATATCACTGAGAGCAATTTAAAATTATGATACTATTTTGTGAATTGAAATGCTTGTATTGATATGTCAGTATTCCCCAGATTGACCTGTAGATTCAATATGATATTAATGCTAATCAAAATATGTAAAAAAAATCTTTTGTAGAAACTGGCAATTTGCTTATATATATATATGTGTGTGTGTGTGTGTGTGTGTGTGTGTGTGAAATGACAGAATTTTTTTAAAAAAATTGATAAAAAAATGTTGGAAGAATTGTATTGTCTAATTTCAAAGTTTAATCTAAAACAAAAATAGTCATTGTGAACTTCTCTAGTGGTTCAGTGGTTAAGAACCCTCCTTGCAATGCAGGGGACGTGGGTTTGGTCCCTGGTAGAGGAAATAATCAAGGCTATGGTCTTCCCAAAGGTCACGTTTGGTTGTGAGATCTGGGCCATAAAGAAGGCAGAGTATCAAAGAATTAATGGCTTTGAACTGTGGTGCTGGAAAAGACTCCTGAAAGTCCCTTGAACAGCAAGGATATCAAACCAATCAATCTTAAGGGAAATACCCCTGAATACTCATTGGAGGGACTGATGCTGAAGCTGAAGCTCCAGTATTTTGGTCACCTGATGAGAACGGCTGATTCACTGGAAATGTCCCTGATGCTATGAAAGATTGAGAACAAAAGGAAAAGAGGTCATCAAAGGATGAGATGGCTGGATGGCATCATCGATGCCATGGACATGAATTTAGGTAAACTTCAGAAGATGGTAAGAGACAGGGAGGTTTGGCGTGCTGCAATCCATGGGGTCACAAAGATTCAGACATGACTGGGCAACTGAACAACAACAAAGGGGAACTAAAATCCTACATGCTGAGGAACAACTAAGCCTACACACCACAACTACTGGACCCACACACCCTAAATAGAGACTGTGTCTACTGTAATAAAAGATCTCCCATAGCACAATGAAGATCTTGTGTGCTTCAGTGAAGACCTGAAACATACAAATAAATAAACAGAAAATAAAATACAATAATCAGCATAATAAATAGATCTTCTAAAGGAATAGGACTGTTTATTAAGCACGGGCGGCTGCGACCGGTGCACTAAGCATGGGCGAGAGGAGCTACGCCACGTCTGAGGTCAGGGGCAGAAGCCGGGAGGACCCCATGCATGAAGGGCAGTGGCCAAGAGGAGTTACCCCACGTCCGAGGATAGGGGCAACGGCCAGGAGGAGCTACCCCACGTCCAAGTAGCAGTGGCTGCGTGGGCACAGAAGGGCCTAGAGGAGTTATCCCACATTGAAGGTCAGGAAGGGCAGTGGTGAGGAGATACCCCTCATTCAAGGCAAGGAGCAGAGGCTGCCCTTTGTTGGAGAAGCCGTGAAGAGATACCCCACTCCCAAGGTAAGAGAAACCCAAATAAGACGGTAGGTGTTGCAAGAGGGCATCAGAGGGCAGACACACTGAAACCATAACCTCAGAAAACTAGTCAATCTAGTCACACTAGGACCACAGCCTTGTCTAACTCAATGAAACTAAACCATGCCCATGGGGCAAGCCAAGACGGGTGGGTCATGGTGGAGAGATCTGACAGAATGTGGTCCACTGGAGAAGGGAAAAGCAAACCACTTCAGTATTCTTGCCTTGAGAACCTCATGAACAGTATGAAAAGGCAAAATGATAGGATATGGAAAGAGGAACTCCCCAGGTCAGTAGGTGCCCAATATGCTACTGGAGATCAGTGGAGAAATAACTCCAGAAAGAATGAAGGGATGGAGCCAAAGCAAAAACAATACCCAGCTGTGGATGTGACTGGTGATAGAAGCAAGGTCCGATGCTATAAAGAACAATACTGCATAGGAACCTGGAATGTCAGGTCCATGAATCAAGGCAAATTGGAAGTGGTCAAACAAGAGATGGCAAGAGTGAACGTCGACATTCTAGGAATCAGCGAACTGAAATGGACTGGAATGGGTGAATTTAACTCAGATGACCATTATATATACTACTGCAGGCAGGAATCCCTTAGAAGAAATGGAGTAGCCGTCATGGTCAACAAAAGAGTCCGAAATGCAGTACTTGGATGCAATCTCAAAAATGACAGAATGATCTCAGTTCATTTCTAAGGCAAACCATTCAATATCAGAGTAATCCAAGTCTATGCCCCAACCAGTAATGCTGAAGAAGCTGAAGTTGAACGGTTCTATGAAGACCCACAAGACCTTTTAGAACCAACATCCAAAAAAGACGTCCTTTTCATTACAGGGGACTGAAATGCAAAAGTAGGAAGTCAAGAAACAGCTGGAGTAACAGGCAATTTTGTTCTTGGAATACAGAATGAAGCAGGAAAAAGGCTAATAGAGTTTTGCCAAGAAAATGCACTGGTCATAGCAAACACCCTCTTCCAACAACGCAAGAGAAGACTCTACACATGGACAGCACCAGATGGTCAACACCGAAATCAGATTGATTATATATTTTGCAGCCAAAGATGGAGAAGCTCTAAACAGTCAGCAAAAACAAGACCAGGAGCTGACTGTGGCTCAGATCATGGACTCCTTATTACAAAATTCAGACTGAAATTGAAGAAGGTAGGGAAAACCGCTACACCATTCAGGTATGACCTAAATTAAATCCCTTATGATTATACAGTGGAAGTGAGAAATAGATTTAAGGGACTAGATCTGATAGATACAGTGCCTGATGAACTATGGACTGAGGTTTGTGACATTGTACAGGAGACAGTGATCAAGACCATCCCCGTAGAAAATAAATGCAAAAAAGCAAGATGGCTGTCTGGGGAGGCCTTACAAATAGCTGTGAAAAGAAGAGAAGCAAAAAGAAAAGGAGAAAAGGAAAGATATAAACATCTGAATGCAGAGTTCCAAAGAATAGCAAGAGGACATAAGAAAGCCTTCCTCAGTGATCAATGCAAAGAAATAGAGGAAAACAACAGAATGGAAAAGACTAGAGATCTTTTCAAGAAAATTAAAAATACCAAGGGAACATTTCATGCAAAGATGGGCTCGATAAAGGACAGAAATGGTATGGGCCTAACAGAAGCAGAAGATATTAAGAAGAGGTGGCAAGAATACACAGAAAAACTGTTCAAAAAAGATCTTCACAACCAAGATAATCACGATGGTGTGATCACTTATCTAGAGCCAGACATCATGGAATGTGAAGTCAAGTGGGGCATCACTTAGAACAAAGCTAGTGGAGGTGATGGGATTCCAGTTGGGCTATTTCAAATTCTGAAAGATGATGCTGTGAAAGTGTTGCACTCAATATGCCAGCAAATTTGGAAAACTCAGCATGGCCACAGGACTGGAAAAGGTCAGTTTTCATTCCAATCCCAAAGAAAGACAATGCCAAAGAATGCTCAGACTACCGCACAATTGCACTCATCTCGCCTGCTAGTAAAGTAATCCTCAAAATTCTCCAAGCCAGGATTCAGCAATACATGAACTGTGAACTTCCAGTTGTTCTATTGGTTTTAGAAAAGGCAGAGGAACCGGAGATCAAAGTGCCAACATCCATTGGATCATGGAAAAAGCAAGAGAGTTCCAGAAAAACATCTATTTCTGCTTTATTGACTATGCCAAAGCCTTTGACTGTGTGGATCACAATAAACTGTGGAAAATTCTGAAAAAGATGGGAATAACAGACCACCTGACCTACCTCTTGAGAAATCTGTATGCAGGTCAGGAAGCAACAGTTCCAACTGGACTTGGAACAACAGACAGGTTCCCAATAGGAAAAGGAGTATGTCAAGGCTGTATATGTCACCCTGCTTATTTAACTTATATGCAGAATAAATCATGAGAAACGCTGGAATCGAAAAAAACACAAGCTGGAATCAAGAATGCCAGGAGAAATATCAATAACCTCAGATATGTAGATGACACCACTCTTATGGCAGAAAGTGAAGAGGAACTAAAATGCCTCTTGATGAAAGTGACAGAAGAGAGTGAAAAAATTGGCTTAAAGCTCAACATTCAGAAAACGAAGATCATGGCATCCTGTCCCATCACTTCATGGGAAATAGATGGGGAAACAGTGGAAACAGTGTCTGACTTTATTTTTTGGGGCTCCAAAATCACTGCAAATGGTGACTGCAGCCATGAAATTAAAAAACGCTTACTCCTTGGAAAGAAAGTTATAACCAACCTAGATAACATATTCAAAAGCAAAGACATAACTTTGCCAACAAAGGTTCGTCTAGTCAAGGCTATGGTTTTTCCAGTAGTCATGTATGGATGTGAGTTTGGACTGTGCAGAAGGCTGAGCGCTGAAGAATTACTCTTTTTGAACTGTGGTGTTGGAGAAGACTCTTGAGAGTATCTTGAACTGCAAGGAGATCTAACCAGTCCATTCTGAAAGAGATCAGCCCTGGGATTTCTCTGGAAGGAGTGATGCTAAAGCTGAAACTCCAGTTCTTTGGCCACCTCATCTGAAACGTTGACTCATTGGAAAAAACTCTGATACTGGCAGGGATTTGGGACAGGAGGAGAAGGGGATGACATAGGATGAGATGGCTTGATGGCATCTTTGACTCGATGGACGTCAGTCTGAATGATCTCCGGGAGTTGGTGATGGGCAGGGAGGCCTGGCATGCCTCAATTCATGGGGTCACAATGAGTTGGACACGAGTGAGAGACTGAACTGAACTGAACTGAACTGTGTTACTACTGTGGTCATATTCAGTAAATAAAATTCCCTATGATTGTAGGTATTTTTTTTTTTTCTTTTGTACAATAGAACAATAGAATGGGCAAAAGAAGAGATCTCTTCCAGAAAATTGGAGATACCAAAGGAATCTTTCACTCAAATATGGGCATAATTAAGGACATAAAATGTATGGATTTAATAGAAGCAGATGATATTAAGAAGAGGTGGCAAGAATACACAGAGGATGTATACAAAAGTGTTCTTAATGACCCAGATAACCATGATGTTGTGATCACTCAACTAGAGCAGACATACTGGAGTACAAAGTCAAATGGGCATTAGGAAACATCACTACAAACAACGCTAGTGGAGGTAATGGATTTCCACGTTAACAACTAATGCTGTTAAAGTGCTGCCCTCAATATGCCAGCAAAATTGGATAACTCAGCAGTGGCCCCAGAACTGGAAAAGGTCTGTTTTCATTCCAATTTCAAAGAAATGCTATGCCAAAAAATGTTCAAACTACCACACGACTACACTCATTTCACATGCTAGCAAACTAATGCTGATAATTCTCCAAGCATTGCTTCAACACAATATGAAATGAGAAATTCCAGATGTTCAAGCTGGATTTTGAAAAGGTAGAGGAATCAGAAATCAAAATGTCAGCATCCATTTGATCATATAAAAGCAATAAAATTCCAGGAATAAAAAAAATACTTCTGCTTTATTGACTGTGCAAAAGCCATTGATTGTGTGGATCACAACAAACTGTGGAAAATTCTGAAAGAGATGGGAATATGAGAACACCTTACCTGCCTCCTGAGAAATCTGTATGCAGTTCAAGAAGCAACAGTTATAACCCAACATGAAACAATGAAATGTTTCCAAATTGGAAAAGGAGTACATTAAAGCTGTATATTGTAACCCTGCTTATTTAACTTATATGTATATTACATCATAAAAAAGGCCAGTCTGGATGAAGCACAAGCTGGAATCAATATTGCTGGGAAAAATATAAATAATCTTAGATATGTAGATGACACCACCCTAATGGCAAAAAGCAAAAGGGAACTAAAGGTCCTTTTGATGAAAGTGAAAGAGGAGAGAAAAAATGTTGGCTTAAAACTCAATGTTCAGAAAACTAAGATCATGGCATCCAGGCCCATCATTTCATGGCAAATAGATGGGGAAACAATGGAAACACTGAGTGAGTTTATTTTGTTGGACTACAAAATCCTGTAGATGATGCCTGCAGCCATGAAATTAAAAAAGCCAAAAAACAAAAACTTGCTCCTTGGAAGAAAAGTTATGACCAACCTAGACAGCATTTTAAAAAAAACAGAGACAGTACTTTGACAACAAAGATCCATCTCTTAAAAGCTATGGCTTTTCCAGTAATCATGTGAGAGCTGGACCATAAAGAAAGCTGAGCATCAAAGAATTGATGCTTTTGAACTACGGTGTTGAATAAGACTCTTGAGAGTCCCTTGGACTGCAAGGAGCTAAGATCAGTCAAACCTAAAGGAAATCAGTCCTGAATATTCATTTGACAGAACTGATGCTGAAGTTGAAGCTCCAATACTTTGGCCACCTGATGCGAAGAACTGACTCATTAGAACAGATCTTGATGATGGGGATGATTGTAGGCAGAAGGAGAAGGGGACAACAGAAGATGGGGTGATTGCATGGCATCACTGGCTCAATGGACATGAGTTTGAGCAATCCCGGGAGCTGGTGATGGACAGGGAAGCCTGGCGTGCTGCAGTCCACGGGGTTGCAAAGAGTCAGACATGACTGAGCAACTGAAGTGAAGTGATGCTTTTTATCACTGGATGAAGCTATTTGATATTTAAGCTTTAGTCATTGATAAAATTTAGTGTAGATATGTCAAGTCGTTTAGGAATGATCACAGCTTTGAATGTGCAGTTTTCAGAAATGTCTTTTAAAACAAATTGGTAATGACTTAGCAAAACAACTCAGTCACAAGTGATATTTTGGTCCTAAAATCTTAGATGATATTGTGTGTAAAAGTCACCTGTACAAGGAAGCTGAGGACATAAATACCCTGCTTTGTCAGTCAGATGACATTTACACATTTGATACTCAAACACTGAATAATCATCTAAGATGTGTGTTTTTTCTTGCAGATTTTTATGTTATTTTATTTTGGTATTGCATTTCATAGGATAGAAGAGCCTAAGAGCATAGATTGTGGAATCAGACTACTGGCATTGAAAACCTGGTTCTAGGAAGAAATAGAAAATCTTAACAGACCCATCACAACCACGGAAATTGAAACTGTAATCAAAAATATTCCAGCAAACAAAAGCCCAGGTCCACATGGCTTCACAGCTGAATTCTACCAAAAATTTAGAGAAGAGCTAACACCTATCCTGCTCAAACTCTTCCAGAAAATTACAGAGGAAGGTAAACTTCCAAACTCATTCTATGAGGCTACCATCACCCTAATACCAAAACCTGACAAAGATGCAACAAAAAAGAAAACTACAGGCCAATATCACTGATGAACATAGATACAAAAATCCTTAACAAAATTCTATCAATAGGAGCCCAACAAAACACTAAAAAGATTATACACCACGACCAAGTGGGTTTTATCCCAGGGATGCAAGAATTCTTCAATATCCGCAAATCAATGTAATACACCACATTAACAAATTGAAAAATAAAAGCCATATGATTATCTCAATAGATGCAGAGAAAGCCTTTGACAAAATTCAACATCCATTTATGATCAAAACTCTCCAGAAAGCAGGAATAGAAGGAACATACCTCAACATAGTAAAAGCTATATATGACAAACCCAGAGCAAACATTATCCTCAATGGTGAAGAATTGAAAGCATTTCCTCTAAAGTCAGGAACAAGACAAGGGTGCCCACTTTAACCACTACTATTCAACATAGTTTTGGAAGTTTAGGCCACAACAGTCAGAGCAGAAAAAGAAATAAAAGGAATCCAAATTGGAAAAGAAGAAGTAAAACTCTCACTGCAGATGACATGATCCTCTACACAGAAAACCCTAAAGACTCCACCAGAAAATGACTAGAGCTAATCAATGAATATAGTAAAATTGCAGGATATAAAATTAACACACAGAAATCCCTTGCATTCCTATACACTAATAATGAGAAAATATTAAAAGAAATTAAGGAAATCATTCCATTCACCATGGCAATGAAAAGAATAAAATACTTAGGAATATATCTATCTTAAAGAAACTAAAGACCTATATAGAGAAAACTATAAAACACTGGTGAAAGAAATCAAAGAGGACACTAATAGATGGAGAAATATACCATGTTCACAGATTGGAAGAATCAATATAGTGAAAATGAGTATACTACCCAAAGCAATTTATAGATTCAATGCAATCCCTATCAAGCTACCAATGGTATTCTTCACAGAGCTAGAACAAATAATTTCACAATTTATATGGAAATACAAAAAACCTCAAATAGCCAAAGCAATCTTTTTTTTTTTTTTAATTTTATTTTATTTTTAAACTTTACATAACTGAAACCAGAAGGGAAAGAGACACGTGTACCCCAATGTTCATCGCAGCACTGTTTATAATAGCCAGGACATGGAAACAACCTAGATGTCCATCAGCAGATGAATGGATAAGAAAGCTGTGGTACATATACACAATGGAGTATTATTCAGCTATTAAAAAGAATACAAAGCAATCTTGAGAAAGAAGACTGGAACTGGAGGAATCAACCTGCCTGACTTCAGGCTCTACTACAAAGCCACAGTCATCAAGACAGTATGGTATTGGCACAAAGACATAAATATAGATCAATGGGACGAACTAGAAAGCCCAGAAATAAATCCACACACATATGGACACCTTATTTTTGACAAAGGAGGCAAGAATATACAATGGAGAAAAGACAATCTCTTTAACAAGTGGTGCTGGGAAAACTGGTCAACCACTTGTAAAAGAATGAAACTAGAACACTTTCTAACAGCACACACAAAAATAAACTCAAAATGGATTAAAGATCTAAAAGTAAGACCAGAAACTATAAAACTCCTAAAGGAGAACATGGGCAAAACACTCTCTGACATACATCACAGCAGGATCCTCTATGACCCACCTCCCAGAATACCTGAAATAAAAATAAAGAAATGGGACCTAATTAAAATTAAAAGCTTCTGCACAACAAAGGAAACTATAAGCAGGGTGAAAAGACAGCCTTCAGAATGGGAGAAAATAATAGCAAATGAAGCAACTGACAAAGAACTAAGCTCAAAAATATACAAGCAACTCCCACAGCTCAATTCCAGAAAAATAAATGACCCAATCAAAAAATGGGCTGAAGAACTAAATAGACTTTTCTCCAAAAAAGCCATACAGATGGCTAACACACAAATGAAAAGATGCTTGGCATCACTCATTATCAGAGAAATGCAAATCAAAACCACAATGAGGTACCATTTCACGCCAGTCAGAATGGCTACGATCCAAATGTCTACAAGCAATAAATGCTGGAGAGGGTGTGGAGAAAAGGGAACCCTCTTACACTGTTGGTGGGAATGCAAAGTAGTACAGCCACTATGGAGAACAGTGTGGAGATTCTTTAAAAAAAAACTGAAAATAGAACTGCCTTATGACCCAGCAATCCCACTGCTGGGCATACACACTGAGGAAACCAGAATTGAAAGAGACATGTGTACCCCAATATTCATTGCATAACTGTTTATAATAGTCAGGACATGGAAGCAACCTAGATGTCCATCAGCAGACGAATGGATAAGAAAGCTGTGGTACATATACACAATGGAGTACTACTCAGCTATTAAAAAGAATACATTTGAATCAGTTCTAATGAGGTGGATGAAACTGGAGCTTATTATACAGAGTGAAGTAAGCCAGAAAGAAAAACACCAATACAGTATACTAACGCATATATATGGAATTTAGAAAGATGGTAATGATAACCATGTATGCAAGACAGCAAAAGAGACACTGATGTATAGAACAGTCTTTTGGACTCTGTGGGAGAGGGAGAGGGTGGTATGATTTGAGAGAATGGCATTGAAACATGTATAATATCATATAAGAAACTAATCGCCAATCCAGGTTCGATGCAGGATAGAGGATGCTTGGAGCTGGTACACTGGGATGACCCAGAGGGATTGTATGGAGAGGGAGGTGGGAGGGGGTTTCAGGATGGGGAACACGTGTACACCATGGCGGATTCATGTTGATGTATGGCAAAACCAATACACTATTGTAATGTAATTAGCCTCCAATTAAATAAATAAATTTAAATTTAAAAAAATAAAAAAAGAAAACCTGGTTCTAATTCAAGTTAGGTTTGTTTCTGTTTCTAATGCAAATGGATCTCATATGTGTCACAAAAATTATCTCAAAATGGACTGTAGAGCTAAACATATCAATAAAGTGCAAAACTACAAGACTTCTAGAAAACAGTGTAAGAGAAAAACCATGATGGCCTTGGATACTGCAATGAATTTCTAGTTACAACAGCAAAGTCATGATAAAAGTAAAAAATAATATATGTTATATTTCATTACAGTTAAAAACTTCTTTAAATTAAATACAGTGTCAAGAGAATGATAACACAAGCCCCATATTAGGAAAAAATGTATTTGCAAAAAATCTAATAAAAAATATTATCGAGAATATAGAAGAACTCTTAAATAAGAGTTCAAGGAGAAACAGACAACCTTAAAATATGAGCCAAAAATCCTAACAGACACCTCATCAAAGAAGATCTGTAAATGGAAAATAAGAGTTCAACATCTAACTATTCTCATTTTACAATTAAGGAAAAAGTGTCCTAGAAAGTTTCAGCAATTTACCTGTAGTTACATCATAACTATATTGTAGCAAAACTGGATCCAAAATACAAGGCCCTTACTTCCCCAGATATGCATGTCCAACATTAGACCAAAATTATCACTTCTGTCAAATGATGCAGTGACAAGGTTTTGCCCTATTAATTGTTAACCTTAAGTAACAAGGGATTGAGATTTTATTGAGGAAATTAGTTTCTGTCATCTTTCATAATTAATTAAAAAAAGGAGTCTGATTTCTCATTCCATGTTTAACTAATTATGGACAATTGAGCAAGATTATTCACCTCTTCAAACCTGCTTAGTCATTTGTAAATTGGAGAGAATAGTATATTAAACATTTCTTGAAATTTTACCTGGTATTTAACACAACTGTATTATATCAATAATTTTAAAGAACTGCATATTTTGCTACTTTAAAATGATAATAATTAATTATTGCTTTTATAACCTTATATGACTGCATATTGTTACAAAAACTAATATTTTTCTTTCACCAGTGTGAAATTCAAAGAAAGGCAGCATCATGTTTTGTTGTTTATTTATTTATTCATTCAACAAATATCTTTGTAACATATATTATTAGCCAGAGTCTGCCAAAGGTACTGATACTCAGATCAGATCAGATCAGTTGCTCAGTTGTGTCCGACTCTTTGCGATCCCATGAATCGCAGCACGCCAGGCCTCCCTGTCCATCACCAACACCCGGAGTTCACTCAGACTCACGTTCATCAATCAGTGATGCCATCCAGCCATCTCATCCTCTGTCGTCCCCTTCTCCTCCTGTCCCCAATCCCTCCCAGCATCAGAGTCTTTTCCAATGAGTCAACTCTTTGCATGAGGTGGCCAAAGTACTGGAGTTTCAGCTTTAGCATCATTTCTTCCAAAGAAATCCCAGGGCTGATCTCCTTCAGAAAGGACTGGTTGGATCTCCTTGCAGTCCAAGGGACTCTCAAGAGTCTTCTCCAATACCACAGTTCAAAAGCATCAATTCTTCAGCACACAGTCTTCTTCACAGTCCAACTCTCACATCCATACATGACCACAGGAAAAACCATAGCCTTGACTAGACGAACCTTTGTTGGCAAAGTAATGTCTCTGCTTTTCAATATGCTATCTAGGTTGGGCATAACTTTCCTTCCAAGGAGTAAGCATCTTTTAATTTCATGATACTAGCAATAAGCAAATAAAAGTAGGTGGCTTTATTCTTGTCTTTATAGATTTGAAATGTCTTTCTCTTCCTCTGGACACTCATCTCTGTTTTTCCTAAATTCCATACTTCAGAGACAGAAAGAAATACTTGAAGGCTCTAATAATCACTCCTATTATATATTATTCCCTCTAATGATAACACAGATAATGGGGCTGGCATGTTTTCTTATAGGTAATTCGGGAAGAAAAGAGCCCATTGTCCTAGAGTAACATTTAAGCTTGTACTTCCATTGGATAATATTGAAAACACTTCCATATTTACTCACTCAGTTCTTTATCCACATTTTCTGTAATATGCTCAATAATGCTAGGAGAACCAGAGGTGATGGCATGCCAACTTCAGTCACATTTTGAGAATGGATTTATTTTCCTTAAAATGATTGACTCATGTAATATTTGAATAACCAAAAAAAGGAAAAACAAAAACAAAAACACATTCTTCTCTTCCAGGGTGAGTTTCCCCTTTCATTTCTGAGTCTTTCCCTAAAAGCACAACCAATCTGGGGCTATTTCAATCCATCAGTCATGGTCAGCATAAATTAATATTGCTATAAATAAAATCAACTGAAACTTTAGTGTCTTAAATTATCATTTGGTTATTTTAAGATTATGTTGGATTTAAATTTAGGCAAGGCTCAACTAGAATCTTCTGTTCTCAGCTCTGTCCCCTCATAGTCTTCAGTCAGCAGCAAAACAGTAATTTTCTCCTTATTCAGATACTCTGGCTAATGTCTGGGATGAAGAAAATTACTGAGCTATGAATCTTTAATCTACCAGTAGGTCAGCCTGAGCTTCTGTGAGTGTTATCTAAGAAGGTTTTCAAAATCCACAGTGGAAGAAGTCAAGGTATTTGAGGCTTTGATTTGGAAGTGGCCTAAAGGTCACATCCACATAAATTTATTGATCAAAGTGAATCAGAAGGCCCCAGATCATCATCTTTTGATGATGAAAGGAGCTACAAAGTTATGTTGAAATTATATATCAGCTACCCAGAACCAGACATTCTGGTGTGTGAAGTCAAGTGGGCCTTAGGAAGTGAAAGTTAAAGTGAAAGTTTCTCAGTTGTGTCCAGCTCTTTGCAACCCCATGGACTATACAGCCCTGAATCCTCCAGGCCAGAATACTGGAGTGGATAGCTTTTCCCTTCTCCAGGGGATCTTCCCAACCCAGGGCTCAAACTCAGGTCTCCTGCATTGCAAGCAATTTTCTACCAGCTGAGCTACCAGGAAAGCCCAAGAATACTGGAGTGGTTAGCCTATTCTTTTTCCAGCGGATCTTCCCAACCCAGGAATTGAACTGGGGTCACCTGCTTTGCAGTAAGATTCTTTACAAACTGACTTATCAGGGAAGCTGGCTTTAGGACTTCCTGGTGGCTCAGACAGCAAAGCGTCTGCCTATAGTGTGGGAGACCTGGGTTCAATCCCTGGGTCAGGAAGATCCTCTGGAGAAGGAAATGGCAACCCACTCCAGTATTCTTGCCTGGAAAATCTCATGGACGGAAAAGCCTGGTGGGCTACAGTCCGTGGGGTCACAAAGAGTCGGATACGACTGAGTGACTTCACTTTCACTTTCACTGTTAATAAAACTAGTGGATGCAATGGAATTCCAATAGAGCTAATCAAAACATAAATAATGATGCCATCAGGTGTTGCATTCAATATGTCAGCAAATCTGGAAGACCCAGCAGTGGCTACAAGGTGGGAAAAGGTCTATTTTCAGCCCAATTTCCAAAAAGGTAGTACTAAAGAATGTTCTAATCATCGGACAATTGCACTCATCTCCCATGCCAGTAAGGTCATGCTTAAAATCTTGCATGCTAGGCTTCAGCATTATGAATATCAAGAGCCGCCAGATGTCCAATTTGGGTTTAGAAAAGGCAGAAGAAGCAGAGATCAAATTGCCAACATTCCTGGATCATAGAGAAAGCAAGGGAATGCCAGAAAAAAATTTACCTCTGTTTAATCAGCTAAGCTAAATCCTTTGACTGTGTGGATCATAACAAACTGTGAAAAGTTCTTAAAGAGATAGGAATACCAGACCATCTTACCCGGCTTCTGATAAACCTTTATGCAGATCAAGAAACAACAGTTAGAATCCTGTATAGAACAATTGATTGGTTCAGGGTTGAGACAGAAGTACCACAGGGTTGTCTGCTGTCACCCTGTTTGTTTAACATATATGCTGAGCACATCATGAGAAATTCCTGACTGGATGAGTTATAAGCTGGAATCAAAGTCAACAACCTCAGATATTTGGATGATATTGTTCTAATGGCAGACAATGAAGAGTAACTAAAGAGCCTCTAGGTGACAGTGAAGAAGGGGAATGAAAGAGCTGGCTTAAGGCTAAATGTTATAAAAAACTAAAATGGCATCTGGCCCCATTACTTCATGGCAAATATAAGGTGAAAACATAGAAACAGTGACAGATTTCCTCTTCTTGGAATCTAAAATCACTGTAGATGATGACTGCAGCCATGAAGTCAGAAGATGATTGCTTCTTGACAGAAAAGTGATGACAAACACAGAGTGTGTTTAAAAACAGAGACATTACTCGGCCAACAAAGGTCTGTATAGTCAAGGCAATGGTCATCCCAGTAGTCACAGACAGTTGCAAAAGCTGGACTATCCACAGAGCACCAAAGAATTGATGCCTTCAAACTGTGGTGCTGGAGAAAACTCTTGAAAGTCTTTTGGACAGCAAGGAGATAAAACCAGTCAATCTTAAGAAAATCAACCCTGAATACTCATTGAAAGGACTGATTCTGAAGCTAAAGTTCTAGTAATTTGGCCACTTGATGTGAAGAGCCAATTCATTGGAAAAGTCTCTAATTCTAGGAAAGATTGAGGGCAGGAGAAGAGGGTGTCAGAAGATGTGATGATTGGATGTCATCACTGATGCAATGGACATGAAGTTGGGCAAACTCCAAGAGATGGTAAGAGAAAGGGAGGCCTGGCATGCTGAAGCCCATGAAGTCTCAAAGAGCAGTACATGACCGCTCATGTACCGCTTGAAAAGCAGAGACATTACTTTGCCAACAAAGGTCCATCTAGTCAAGGCTATGGTTTTTCCAGTGGTCATGTAAGGATGTGAGAGTTGGACTGTGAAGAAAGCTGAGCACCAAAGAATTGATGCTTTTGAACTGTGGTGTTGGAGAAGACTCTTGAGAGTCCCTTGGACTGCAAGGAGATCCAACCAGTTCATTCTAAAGGAGATCATATGGCAAAACCAATACAATGTTGTAAAGTAAAACATAAAATAATAATAATAAGCTTACCCTAATAAAGCCAGCTTTACCATAAAAAGAAAGAAAGAACATGAGAATTAAAAATAAATAAATAAATAAAGGAGATCAGACCTGGGTGTTCTTTGGAAAGAATGATGCTAAAGCTGAAACTCCAGTACTTTGGCCACCTCATGTGAAGAGTTGTCTCATTGGAAAAGACTGTGATGCTGACAGGGATTGGGGGCAGGAGGAGAAGGGGACAACAGAGGATGAGATGGCTGGATGGCATCACTGACTCGATGGACGTGAGTCTGAGTGAACTCCGGGAATTTGGTGATGGACAGGGAGGCCTGGCATGCTGCGATTCATGGAGTCGGACATTACTGATTGACTGAACTGAACTGAACTGAACTTATATCTAGAGAGGAAATGTTCAGTCATTTATACAAAATCTACAGGAGTCTTCAGTCTGCCACCATTAGTCATATTACTTCTATATGCAAAATACTCTCGGCTACACTGAGGAGCCTGAAAGTTTCAAGTAAGGTTGCCATAATGCTTAAAGTCCTGGATTATGGTAACTGGTTTCCTCAGTAGGAAATCTACAGGTTTCCAGTAGATTCTTCAACTGGTTTCCAGTTGAGGAAAACCTAAAATGCAGGTTGTCTTAATTCATAGATTTTTGAACTAAAAAAACAAATATTCTTACCCCTAAAGATATAGCATAACCATAATAAATACTTCCACTCAAAACAGGGAGAATGGAAGGCACACAATAATTGTTCCAAGGCAGTTCTGAAAGCCTAAGAGATATATTTTTTATTTTAAATTTTATTAGTGATGGATTAACTAGAGAACTAAAAGCAGATCCAAATATCAAAATGAATCTGCGACAGGTATACATGTGTTCCCCATCCTGCAAAACTAATACAATTTTGTAAAGTTTAAAAATAAAATTAAATTAAAAAAAATAAAAGCAGATCCAATTCTAAAAATTTTAAATTATTTTCTTGAGTATTTCTTTCTACTTCATTTAATTCACAGAAAATTGGAAGCAAAACTGGCTCAAAGTTTCTATTAAAATTGCATTATTTGTGTAAAGAATAAGCTTGTTCAGGGAATAAGGCTCAGATCCTGGCTCCTCATTCACCTCAGTTCACTCACGATTGCTACTCTTTTACAAACGATGTGCTAGATCAGGATATTTATAAAATTTCAAGTAAAAGAGTCTAAAATAGTGTTAATGCAGACACAGATTTTTCATAATTTTTGAAGTATTTTCTTTATGTTTAGAGATTTGCCTTTATATAAACAATACTATTTATATGTTCCTCATCATTTAATCACTTAAATATATCAATAGATTTTTAAATGCTTTGTTTTTTTGTTTGTTTGTTTTGTTTTGTTTTGTTTTGTTTTGTTTTATCTCCAAAATATACTACTAGTTTATTCAGCTCAGTACCAGCAAACAACCCAATCAAAAAGTGGGCAAAAGACCCAAGCAGACACCTCTCCAACAAAACACACAGATGGCCAACAAACACATGAAAAGATACTTATCATTGCTGATTATTAGTAAAATGCAAATAAATACTATAATGAGTGATCAGCTCAAACCAGTCAGAATCAATTCAGTTCATTTCAGTTGCTCAGAAAAGCTATGACCTACCTAGACAGGATATTATAAATGCTTTGTTTTTAAGAGGAGTTTACGGATGGGGAGGGAGGTGGGAGGGGGGTTCAGGATGGGGAATATGCGTACACCTGTGGTGGATTCATGTTGATGTATGGAAAAAAACAATACAATATTGTAAAGTAATTAGCCTCCAATTAAAATAAATAAATTTATATTAAAAAGGAATAAGCTTCCTGCCTACCCAGTGCCTCTGAAAGTCCATACCCTCCCTCATTATAAGAATTATTCACCAGATTGTATAATTTTCACTGATAATATACCTGCATTGATGCATCATAATTATCCAAAGTATATGTTTATGATGCATCAATGTAGGTTTATTTTCACGAAAATGATATACAATCTAGTGAGTGATTTTTAAAATTAATTAATTAATTTTAATTGGAGGTTAATCACTTTACAATATTGTGGTGGTTTTGTCATATCTACATGAATCAGCCACAGGTGTACATGTGTCCCCCCATTCCTGAACTCCCCTTTCTCCTCCTTCCCTACCCCACCCCTCTGGGTTGTCCCAGAGCACTGGCTTTGAGCGCCCTGCTTCATGCATTGAACTTCCACTGGTCATCTATTTTACATATGATAATATACATGTTTCAAAGCTATTCTCTCAAATCATCCCACCCTCACCTTCTCCCACAGAGACCAAGGTCTGTTCTTTACATCTGTGTCTCTTTTGCAGTCTTGCATATAGGGTCCTCATTACCATTGTTCTAAATTTCATATATGTACATTAATATATTGTACCGGTGTTTCTCTTTCTGACTAAATTCACTCTGTACAATAGGCTCCAGTTTCATCCATCTCATTAGAACTGATTCAAATGCATTCTTTTTATAGCTGAATAATATTCCATTGTGTATATGTAAGACAACTTCCTTATACATTCGTTTGCTGATGGATATCTAGGTTGCTTCCATGACCTAGCTATTGTAAACAGTGCTGCAAAAGGGTCTCAAAGACTCAGACATGATTAAGTGACTAATAAAGACTCACAAAGAGTTGGATGTGACTGAGCGACTGAACAACAACAATCTTAGGGTTCACTCTTGTTATTTATTCCATGAGTTTGGACAAATACATACTGACATATCCATCATTACAATATCATACAGAATATTTTCACTGACTTAGAAGCCTTCAGTGTTCTGCCTTTTCATTTCCCACGATCATCTTTGACAACCATATATCTCACTCCATACTTCTGGCTTTTGGAGAAGGTCATATTGTTCAAACCATACAGTATATAGACTTTCCAGATTGACTTTACTTTTCATTTGGTAATATGAATTTAATATAAGTCCATGTCCTTTAATTGGCTATATAGCTAATTTCTTTTTTGCACTAAATAGTCATCAATTGTCTACATGAATAACACTATTTATTTGTGTATTTATGGATATCTTTGTTGCTTCCAAGTTTGGTAAATGTGGGTAATACTGCACTAAACAGCAGAATGCAGGTTTTTATATGGATATAAGCTTTCAATCTTTTTTTTGGGTAAATATCAGGAATGCGATTGCTGGATTATGTAGTTGAGTGTTTTTCATTTTGTAAGGAACAACAAATTGTCCTCTAGAGTAGCTATGCAATTTCGCTTCCCATCATCAGTGTATCAGTTCAGATCAGTTCAGTCAATCAGTCATGTCCGACACTTTGTGACCCCATGAATCACAATGCGCCAGGCTTCCCTGTCCATCACCAACTCCTGGAGTTCACTCAGACTCACGTCCATTGAGTCAGTGATGCCATCCAGCCATCTCATCCTCTGTCGTCCCTTTCTCCTCCTGCCCCCAATCCCTCCCAGCATCAGAGTCTTTTCCAATGAGTCAACTCTTTGCATGAGGTGCCCAAAGTACTGGAGTTTCAGCTTTAGCATCATTCCTTCCAAAGAAATCCCAGGGCTGATCTCCTTCAGAATGGACTGGTTGGATCTCCTTGCAGTCCAAGGGACTCTCAAGAGTCTTCCCCAACACCACAGTTCAAAAGCATCAATTCTTCGGCACTCAGTCTTCTTCTCAGTCCAACTCTCACATCCATACATGACCACAGGAAAAACCATAGCCTTAACTAGATAGACCTTGTTGGCAAAGTAATGTCTCTGCTTTTGAATATGCTATCTAGGTTGGTCATAAATTTCCTTCCAAGGAGTAAGCGTCTTTTAATTTCATGGCTGCAGTCACCATCTGTGGTGATTTTGGAGCTCAAAAATATAAAGTCTGACACTGTTTTCACTGTTTCCCCATCTATTTCCCATGATGTGGTGGGACTGGATGCCATAATCTTCATTTTCTGAATGTTGAGCTTTAAGCCCAATTTTTTAACTCTCCAATTTCACTTTCATCAAGAGACCTTTTAGTTCCTCTTCACTTTCTGCCATAAGGGTGGTGTCATCTGCATATCTGAGGTTATTTATACTTCTCCCGGCAATCTTGATTCCAGCTTGTGTTTCTTCCAGTCCAGCGTTTCTCATGATGTACTCTTCATATAAGTTAAATCAGCAGTGTGACAATATACAGCCTTGATGTACTCCTTTTCCTGTTTGGAACCAGTCTGTTGTTCCATGTCCAGTTCTAACTGTTGCTTCCTGACCTGCATACAGATTTCTCAAGAGGCAGGTCAGGTGGTCTGGTATTCCCATCTCTTTCAGAATTTCCCACAGTTTATTGTGATCCACAGAGTCAAAGGCTATGGCATAGTCAATAAAGCAGAAATAGATGTTTTTCTGGAACTCTCTTGCTTTTTCGATGATCCAGCGGATGTTGGCAATTTGGTCTCTTGTTCTTCTGCCTTTTCTAAAACCAGCTTGAATATCAGGAAGTTCACGGTTCACATATTGCTAAAGCCTGGTTTGGAGAATTTTGAGCATTACTTTACTAGCATGTAAGATGAGTGCAATTGTGCGATAGTTTGAGCATTCTTTGTCATTGCCTTTCTTTGGGATCAGAATGAAAACCAACTTTTTCCAGTCCTGTGGCCACTGCTGAATTTAACAAATTTTCTGACATATTGAGTGGGGCACTTTCACAGCATCATCTTTCAGGATTTGAAATAGCTCACCTGGAATTCCATCACCTCCACTAGCTTTGTTCGTAGTGATGCTTTCTAAGGCCCACTTGACTTCACTTTCCAGTATGTCTGGCTCTAGATTAGTAATCTCTTCCAACAACATAAGAGAAGACTCTACACATGGACAGCACCAGATGGTCAACACCGAAATCAGATTGATTATATTATTTGCAGCCAAAAATCGAGAAGCTCTATACAGTCAAAAAAAAACAAGACCAGGAGCTGACTGTGGCTCAGATCATTAACTCGTTATTACCAAATTCAGACTTAAATTGAAGAAAGTAGGGAAAACCACTAGACCATTCAGGTATGACCTAAATCAAATCCCTTATGATTATACAGTGGAAGTAAGAAATATACTTAAGGGACTAGATCTGATAGATACAGTGCCTGATGAACTATGGATGGAGGTTCGTGACATTATACAGGAGACAGGGATCTAGACCATCCCCATGGAAAAGAAATGCAAAAAAGCAAAATGGCTGTCTGGGGAGGCCTTACAAATAGCTGTGAAAAGAAGAGAAGCAAAAAGCAAAGGAGAAAAGGAAAGATATAAGCATCTGAATGCAAAGTTCCAAAGAATAGGAAGAAGAGATAAGAAAGCCTTCCTCATCAATCAATGCAAAAAAATAGAGGAAAACAACAGAATGGGAAAGACTAGAGATCTATTCAAGAAAATTAGAAATACCAAGGGAACATTTCATGCAAAGATGGGCTTGATAAAGGACAGAAATGGTATGGACCTACAGAAGCAGAAGATATCAAGAAGAGGTGGCAAGAATTCACAGAAGAACTGTACAAAAAAAAAAAAAAAAAAAAATCTTCACGATCCAGATAATCACGATGGTGTGTCTTGGTTACTGTATCTTTCTAGCACATATATTTGGAATCTAGGTAGTGTTAGCCCTCTAAATTTGTTCTTCGCCTTCAGTAATGTGTTGACTCTTCTGGATTTGGTGGCTCTTCATATAAACTGTAGAATCAGTTTGTTGAGATCCATGAAATAACTTGCAGTATTTTTTATTGGAATTTCTTTGAATCTATAGGTTAATTTGAGAAGAACTGATATCTTCATAATGTTGAGTTTTCTTCTCCATGGACACAAAATTTCTCTCCACTCATTAAGTTCTTCTTTAATGCCATTCTTCAGAATTCTGTAGCTTTCCACACTTAGATCCTACACATATGTTGATAAATTGGTGATAATATAAATGACATAGTGTTTTTAATATCAAATCTGACTAGTTCATAATTGTTATGTGAGAAAGTGACTGGCATTTGCATATTAACTTTGTATTCTGAAACCTTGCTAAAATTGCTTATTAGTTTCAGAAGTTTGTCTATTCTTTTGAATTTTCTATTTAGAGAAATATGAGAAGGGGACGACAGAGAATAAGATGGTTGGAAGGCATCATCAACGTGATTGGCATGAATTTGAGCAAGCTCTGGGAGTTGATGATGGACAGGGAAGGCTGGCATGTTTCAGTCCATGTGTTCCCAAAAAGTCGGGCACAGCTGAGTGATTGAACTGAACTGATATCATCTCTGAACAAAGACCTTTTTTTTTTCTTTTTTTTCAATTTGTATGTATTTTATTTCCCTTTCTTGTCATATCTAATTTGTTAGTATTTCTAGTACTATATTGAAAAGGAGTGATGGGAGGGGACATCCTTGCCTTGAACTTGACATTAGTTTGAAAGATTTGAATTCATCACCAGTATGAATTTAAGGTGTGAATTCATCACAGGTATCATGTTACCTGTAGGAATTTTTGTAGGTATTATTTATAAATTTGAAGATGCTCCTCTCTATACCATTACTTGAAATCTTTTTATCATGAATGAGTATTGGACTTTGATCAAATATGCCTTGTATCTATTCATCTGCTAGTGTGATGTTCCTTTTTAAATTGCTGATGTGATAGATTACATGGATTAATGTTGAACAATCCTTTAATGTTGAACAATTATTTAATTTATTTAGATAGAAAATGTATATCTGTGTTAAATAAATAATATATATATATGTAAGATCAATATACGATGTTAAAATATTAGTTGAGATAAATGTTCACTTTATATAAAAAAAAATTCAGAAAGTTGAATATTGACACATTAACTTCCAGTTCATTAATAAAAAATGGGTAGTGTTCATTTCAAAACTGCATGCATTTTTATATTAAGTTGGATTGAAAGTTTTATTGTTGTGCTCTATTATTTATTTTTCAGTTTCTTTTCTTTCCTTATTTTTAATTTTACTGGAATGCTTTCTTTAAATTAGTATTTCAAAATTTTTTTTTTTTTTCTGGAATGCAACTGTCTTATCTCCATTGGTATATTGCAACATATACTTACAAAGAAGTTTAAGATATTTCAAACTTTGCAAAATATTTCTTTAATTATATTATTAATTGATTAAAATAAATCACTAGCTTTCTATCAATAAGATCATAAAAAAATACTTAAATACTAGTTTTTTTTAATATCTCTGAGGTATTTTTACATGCTAGCTTCAAACAGTATTCCTACCTAATAATACATTCACTGTTTTTACCAACTTTATTCTAATCAAATTACTATTTTAAAAATATATATATTTATTTTTGATAGGAAGATAATTAATTTACAATATTATATTAGTTTCTGCGATACATCAACATAAATCAGCCAAAGGTATACACAGGCCCACCCACGTTGAACCTCCCTGCTACCTCCCACTCCATCCCATTCCTCTAGGTTTTCACAGAGCACCAGATTTGGGTTCCCTGCATCACAAAGAAAATTCCCACTGCCTATCTATTTTACATGTGGCAATGTATATGCTTCATGATACTCTCTCAAATTATCCCACCATCTGCTTCCTCCACCATGTCCCAAATTCTGTTCTTTATGTTTACATCTCCTTTGCTGCTCTGAAAATAGGTTCATCAGTACTGTTTTTTAGATTCATATATGTATTAATAGACAATATACATTTTCTCTTTCTGAATAACTCCACTCTGTACAGTAGATTGTAGGTTCATCCACCTCACTGGAACTGACTCAAATGTGTACTTTTAAAATATCTGAGTAATATTCCATCATGCATATGGACTGCAATGAGATCCAACCAGTCAATCCTAAAGGAAATCAGTCCTGAATATTCATTGGAAGGACTGATGCTGAAGCTGAAACGCCAATACTTTGGCCACCTCATGCGAAAAGTTGACTTTTGGAAAAGACCCTGATGCTGGGAGGGATTGGGGGCAGGAGGAGAAGGGGACGACAGAGGATGAGATGGCTGGATGGCATCACTAACTCGATGGACATGAGTTTGAATAAGCTTCGGGAGTTGGTGATGGATAGGGAAGCTTAGCAAGCTACAGTCCATGTGGTTGCAAACAGTTGGACACGACTGAGTGACTGAACTGAACACTGAGTGATTTTGAGCATCTTTTTATATGTTTACTTATGTATATGTCTTCTTTGCGGGGGAGGGAAATGTCTGTTTAGATGTTCTGTTACCTTTTTGATTGGTTTGTTCTTCTGGTATTGAACTTCATGAACTGCTTGTACATTTTGGAAACTAATCCTTTTTTTTCATCCGGCATTGTTTTATCCCATTCTGAGGGTTGTCTCTTCACCCTGTGTATAGCTTCCTTTATTGTACAAAAGATTTTAAGTTGACTTAAGACCCATTTTTGTTTTGTTTGCTTGTTTGTTTTTACTCTGATTACTGTAGGAGGTTGTTCATAGATGATCTTCATGTATTTTATGACAGAGTGTTGTGCCTATGTTTTCCTCTTAAGTGTTTCATAGACTCTGGTCTTACATTTAGGTCTTTTATCCACTTTGCCTATTGTTGCATATAGTGTTAGGAATGTTCTAATTTCATTCTTTTTTTTTTTGTTTTTGTTTTTACTTTACAATATTGTATTGGTTTTGCCATACATCAACATGAATCCGCCACGGGTGTACACATGCTCCCAATCCTGAACCCCCCTCCAGCCTCCCTCCCCATACCATCCCTCTGGGTCATCCCAGTGCACCAGCCCCAAGCATCCTGTATCCTGCATCGAACCAGGACTGGCGATTCATTTCTTATATAATATTATACATGTTTCAATGCCATTCTCCCAAATCATACCCCCCCGCCACAGAATTTCGTTATTTCACATATAGCTGGCCAGTTTTCCCAGCTCTATTTACTGAAGAGAATATCTTTTCTCCTTTTTATATTCTTGCCTCCTTTGAAGAAATAAGGTGCCCACATGTATTTGGATTTATAACTGGGTTTTTAGTCTTACTAATTGTTCTACATTTCTGTTTTTGTGCTAGTATCATTACATTTTGATGACTGTAGCTTTTTAGCATAATTTGAAGTCAAGGAGGTTCATTCATTCATCCAGCTCCATTCTTCTTTCTCAAGGTTGTTTTGGCTATGTGAGGTCTTTTGTGTTTCCATACAAATTGTGAAGCTTTTTTTTTTTTTTCTAATTCTGTGAAAAATATGATTGATAGGTTGATAAATATTTCATATTATCCATAGATTTATTTGGCTTATATAATTTTCACAATATTTATTCTTCCAATTCAAAAACTTGATATTTCTCTCCATCTGTTTATGCCATATTTGATATTTTTCATCAGTGTCTTATAATTTTCTACATACAGGTCTTTTGTCTCTTTGAGTAGATTTATTCCTAACATTTTATTCTTTTTGTTTTTTTTTAATAGCGAATGGAATTGTTTGCTTAACTTCTCTTTCTGATTGTTCATTGCTTGTGTATAGCAATAGGTAGGTACCCTTGTCTTGTTCCTGATTTTACAGGAAAGACTTTCAGATTTCCACCACTGAGGACAATGTTTGCTGTGCGTTTGTCATATATGGCCATTATTACATTGAGGCATATTGCTTATAAGCTTACTTTCTGGAGACATTTTTATCATAAAGGAATATTGAATTTTGTCAAAGTTTTCTCTGCATCTATTGAGATATAGTTCCTTTCAATTTCTTAATATGGTATATCACACAGATTGATTTACATATATTGAAAAAGATTTACATCTATAGGATAAAGCCCACTTGGCCATGATGCATGATCTTTTTAATGTGTTGTTGGATTCTGTTTCCTAGAATTGTAATGAGGATTTTTGCATCTATGTTCATCAGTGTTATTGACCTGTAATTTTCTCTTTTTGTGGCATCTTTCTCTGGTTTTGGTATCAGAGTGGTGATGGACTCAGAACGATTTTGGGAGTCTTCCTTCCTCTGCAATTTCCTGGAGGAATCTGAGAGGATAGGTATTAGATCTTCTCTAAACTTTTGGTAGAATTCACCTGTGAAGCCATCTAGCCTTGTACTTTTGTTCATTGGAAGATTTTTTATTACAGTTTATATTTCTATGTTTTTGATTGGTTTGTTCATGCTTTCTGTTTCTTCCTGGTTCAGTTTTTGATGGTTATGATTTTCTAATAATTTATCCATTTCTTCAAGATTGGCCAATTTATTGGCATATAGTTGCTGATAGTAGTTCTTTATGATCTTTTGTATTTCTGCATTGTCTATTGTAACTTCTCCTTTCTCATTTCTAATTTTATTGAGTCTTCTCTCTTTTTTCCTTGATTAGCCTGGTTAGCAGTTTGTCAATTTTGTTTATCTTCTCAAAGAATCAGCTTTTAGTTTCATTGATCTTTGTTATTGTCTCCTTCATTTCTTTATCACTTACTTCTGCTCTGATCTTTATTATTTCTTCCCTTCTACTAACTTTTTTTTTTTAATTTGTCTATTTTTCTTCTCTAGTTGCTTTAACTGTAAGGTTAGGTTGTTTATCTGTTGTTTATCTTGTTTCTTGAGGTAGGTTGTATTGCTATAAACTTCCCTTTTATCACGGTCATGTTTTGTTTTGTTTTTTCATTTTATACATATATATATATATATATATATATATATAATCTGTGTATGTGTGTGTGTGTAAGTCAAACATTATTGACTTACAATGTTTCAGGTGTACTGCACAAGGTGATTCAGTTATACATATACACATATATTATTTTTCAGATGATTTTCCATTACAGGTTATTACAAGATAGTGGCTATAGCTCTCTGTACTATAATTAAATCTTTGCGACTTGAGGCATATCTAGTCAGTCATTTCAGTCACTCAGTCATGTCCAACTCTTTGCGACCCCATGGACTGCAGCAGGCCAGGCTTCCCTGTTCATCACCAACTCCCAGAGCTTGCTCAAACTCATGTCCATTGAGTAGGTGATGTCATCCAACCATCTCATCCACTGTCATTCCCTTCTCCTCCTGCCTTCAAACTTTCCCAATATCAGAGTCTTTTCCAATGAGTCAGTTCTAATGAGGCATGAGGCATATCTATTTTTTTTTTTTTTTTTCTAATTAGAAATCTAGCATTCTATTCATACCAAGTAAAACAAGTTCGGTCAAAATGTCATAAAATTTTACTTAAGCAAAGATTCATAAGTATTCTAAGATATATATATATATATATATATATATATATAAAATACATGCTGCTGCTAAGTTGCTTCAGTCGTGTCCGACTCTGTGTGACCCCATAGACGGCAGCCCACCAGGCTTCCCCGTCCCTTGGTTTCTCCAGGCAAGAGCATTGCAGTGGATTTCCATGTCCTTCTCCAATGCATGAAAGGGAAAAGGGAAAGTGAAGTCACTCAAATGTGTCCGACTCTTAGCAACCCCATGGACTGCAGCCTACCAGACTCCTCCATCCAGGCAAGGGATTTTCCAGGCAAGAGTATTGGAGTGAGTTGCCAGTGCCTTCTCCAATTGTACATGCATATGTGTATGTATGTATACACACACACACACACACACACACAAATGCCTTTATACTACACTTGATAAACTCTTGAGAAAGAACATCAAAAACCAAAAAAAAAAAAAAAAAAAAAAAAAAGAAGAAGAAGAAGAGATGGAGAAATTGGAAAACATTAATTTAAATGAAATGGAAACACTGAATATGAAATAGAAAAAGCAAAATAAACTAGATAAAAGATTAGTGTACAGTCCAGTTGTTTTTAAACATGGCTGCTCTTTAGAAACTTATCTGCAGCTTTGGAGGAAAAAAAAAAAAAGACAATATCAGAAAATTTATATTTTTCAGAAAATTTCAAGATAATTTTGATATGCATCTGAATTTTGAAAAATTATTACAGACTTTTCTATTAAGTTGTGGTTTTGGTGATAAAGAATTCTATTATATTTCAGTTGAGCAATGATGGTACAATAATATTAAGTAATAGTTACACAATCACAATAGTGAAAGGTGTTTATCAGTTTTCATAATAAATCGTCAGAAAAAAGAATAAAAGATAATTACAATTACAAGCCATAATGGTAACATGATTAATCTAATAATATAAAATAATTACATATAGTTTCTCAGGGTTAAGCAGAGTGATGTGGTAAGTAGAAGTGGATACATGCACTTGTTTTCATCTTCCCAGCCAGTCTATCTCTTTTGTTTGGTTCATTTAATCCATTTGCATTTAAAGTTATCATCCATATGTATGATCCTATTAAGGTTTTCTTTTTTATTTCTATTTTTTTTAAATATGAATTTATGTATTTTAATTGGAGGTTAATTACTTTACAATATTGTATTGGTTTTGCCATGCATCAACATGAATCTGCCACAGGTATACACGTGTTCCCCATCCTGAACCCCCCTCCCTCCTCCCTCCCCATACCATCCCTCTGGGTCTTGCTTTAGGTTTATTTTCTGTCAGTCTCTCGCTTGTCTTTTGCTTCCTACCTGGAGTATTTCATTTTGCATTTGTAGAGTTGGTTTGGTAGTGCTGAATTATCTTAACTTTTGCTTGTGTGGAAAGCTTTTGATTTCTCCATCAAATCTGAAGGACAGTCTTGCTGGGTAGAGTATTCTTGGTTGCAGATTCTTCCCTTTCATCACTTTAAACATATTAAGCCATTTGCTCTGGGTCTTGGTGCTTGCAAGATTTTGTTTGTGCCCTCCATGTCTGCAGTCTCAGTATCCTTCAGGCCTTTGGAAGTCCTACAATCAAATCCTGCTGGCGTTCCAGGTCTAATTTGCTGGGGATTCCTAATTCCTTTGTTTGATCTCCAGAATGGGAAGCCCGATGTGGGCTGCACAACCATCACAAAGTGGGAGAGTTTCTTCAATATTATTGTCCTCCAGTTTGTGGATCACTCACTGAGCAGGTATGGGATTTCATTTTATCATGATTGTGCCATTCCTACCATCTTGCTGTGGTTTCATATTTGTCTTTGGAGATGGAGTATCTTTTTGGTGGGTTTTAGTGTCCTCCTGTCAATGGTTGTTCAACAGCTAGTTGCAAACTCACAGGAGGAGATGAGCACATGTCCTTCTACTCCACCATCTTGAACTGGAAGGTCAAGCTGTCCTGTTTTCATTATCATTTGTTTCTAGGCATGTTTTTATTTCTTTTTTGAATTTTTTAGTGATCTGTTGCTTATTCAGAAATATATTGTTCAGCCTCCATATATTTATCTCTTTTTAAAGTTTAAATTTGCTTTTCTTTCTTTTTTTTCTCACCCTTGGAGGTCATTATCTAAACTTATATCACTACTGTCAGAAAGGATGCATGAAATAATATCATTTTTTTTTAACTTATCTAGACTTGATTTGTGACCTAAGATGTGACAAATCTTGGAGATTATTCCATATGCACTTGAAAAAAAAAATAGTGAAATTTATTATTTTTGAATGAAATGCCCTGTAGGTATCAAGTAAATCCAACTGGTCCAATGCATTGCTTAAAGCTATGTTTCCTTGTTAATTTCCTGTCTGGATGATCTCTCCATTAGTGTGAGTGGAATATTAAAATTCCCTTCTATTATTATGTTGTTATCTATTTCCCCTGTAATATCTGTTAGCATTTGCCTTATGTATTGAGGTACTCGTATGTTGGAGTACCTCAATATAAATAAATATATATATATATACTATATATAAATATATGTGTACTCCTATACACATATATTTATAATTGTTTATCTTCTTGGATTGACCCCTTCATCATTATGTGGTGTCCTTCCTTACCCCTTGTAAAGTCTTTATTTGAAAATATATTTTGTGTGATATGACTATTGCTATTCCTGATTTATTTTGATTTATGTTTGCATAGGATATAATTTTCTAGCTTCTCATTTCCAGTCTGTATGTGCCTGTAGGTTTGAAGTGGATCTCATGTAGATAGCACATATAGGGGTCTTACATTTACATCCTTTCAGCCAATCTGTGTCTTTTGGTTTGAGCATTTAGTCCATTTACATATAAGGTAATTATTAATATATATGATCCTATTTCACTTACTTTATTGTTTTGGGCTTGTTTTTGTAGGCCTTTTCTTTGACTTATGTTTCTGTTTAGAGAAGTTCCTTCAGTATTTGTTGTAAAATTGGTTTGGTGTTGTTGAATTCTCTTAAATTTTGCTTATCTGTAAAGGTTTTGATTCCTCCTTTGAATGTGAATGAGATCCTTGCTGAATAGAGTAATCTTGATTGTAGTTTTCTTTTTTCTTTTTTTTTTTTTTTTTCCTTTTAGCACTTTAACTATATCAGGCCACTCCATTCTGGCCAGCAGAGTTTCTGTTGAAAAATAAGCTATTAGCCTTATGGGGATTCCCTTGTGTGTTATTTGTTCTTTTCCCTTGCTGCATTTAATATCTGTTCTATGTGTTTAATTTTTGTTAGTTTGATTAATATGTGCCTAGCCATGTTTCTCCTTGGGCTTATCATGTATGAGACTCTGAGCTTCCTAGATCAGTGGTTATTTCCTTTCTCATTTTGAGGAAGGTTTTGATTATAATATCCTTAAATATTTTCTCATACCCTTTCTTTTGGTCCGCTTCTTCTGGGACCTCTATGATTTGAATTTTAGGGGTGCTTAATGTTGCCTCAGAAGTCTCAGAGACTGACCTCATTACTTTTCATTCTTTTTTTCTTTATTCTGCTCTGCTTTTGTTATTTAAACCATTTTATATTCTGAAACATTTATCCATTCTTTTGCTTCAGTTATTCTGCTGTTGTTTTCCTCTAATTTATTTTTTAAATTTTATTTATTTATTTATTTTAGTACCACAACTTTATTTATAAAGACCTTGAGTATATAGAATTCAAGTTTCTGAACACATAGATCCGGCATTACCTAAATGTTCACATTATTATGCTTTACATTTGATTTTTAGAGTCTTAAACCGGTTTTTGGTTTTGTTTTGTTTTTAATCTCCCTGCACTGGAAGAATTGTTAGAAGACATGCAATTGACTCACATTGAAGTGTATTTATCCACAAAACTTTACAAATGTTCATTTGTTATGTAAGTGTAATTTTACACTTTATTTCTAAAAAGTTGAATCAGCCTTGACCCCAAATTATTTTACTTGTGCATCTAACTACCCAACTTCTGCCCCCAAATTATGGTCACATTTTTCAATCTCAATTCTAAGTTAGACTGAAATGTATTGTTTTTCTCCAGTCTTCCATTTTCCTTAAAGACTTCAGTCCAACTGGATCTGATCAAGAATGAAATTTACAGAGTCTAGTTTGCCTTTGTCTGATAAAGTTAAATGTTGCAACTTTGATGACTATTCCTCAAATACCATTATTTTATTTCATGTAACAGATACTTATGTATATCCTCCAGAATTTAATTCTTTACTGAGATCTTTTATAGGTTAATAAGTAATAATTTTTTTTCTCATTTTCTTGAGATCTTGAACTATTCAGCCCATTGATGAGCATTAATGTCACTGGATTCTCTGACGGCAATAATAGAGGCACAATTTTCCACTCCATCTGGCAGACTTACACATGCTGAATTCCTGAAAGGAAAATATTCAGCTTTTTATTAGATTGCCAACCACCCCAGTAATTACATAAATTGAGTAATAGATTGTCCTGATAATAGTGGTAATTTCACTCATGAGGGTCCTGTTGATATCCTCGGTCTTTGAACCCCCAAAGACAACAAAGTTAATTTCTGTTCTCGGTCATTCAGAAAGGCTTCCCTGTCCTTCACTATCTCCAGGGTTTGTGCTGGACATGGAGCTGCCTTATGACCCAGCAATTCCACTGCTGGGCATACACACTGAGGAAACCAGAATTGAAAGAGACACGTGTACCCCAATGTTCATTGCAGCACTGTTTATAATAGCCAGGACATGGAAGCAACCTAGATGTCCATCAGCAGATGAATGGATAAGAAAGCTGTGGTACATATACACAATGGAGTATTACTCAGTCATTAAAAAGAATATATTTGAATCAGTTCTAATGAGGTGGATGAAACTGGAGCCTATTTTACAGAGTGAAGTAAGCCAGAAAGAAAAACACCAATACAGTATACTAACACATATATATGGAATTTAGAAAGATGGTAACAATAACCCTGTATACGAGACAGCAAAAGAGACACTGATGTATAGGACATTCTTTTGGACTCTGTGGGAGAGGGAGAGGGTGGGAAGATTTGGGAGAATGGCATTGAAACATGTACAATATATATGAAATGAGTCGCCAGTCAAGGTTCGATGCACGATACTGGATGCTTGGGGCTGGTGCACTGGGACGACCCAGAGGGATGGTACGGGGAGGGAGGAGGGAGGAGGGTTCAGGATGGGGAACACTTGTATACCTCTCATGGATTCATAACCATATGAATATACCTGTGGTGTATTGAAAAACCAATACAATATTGTAAAGTTAAAAAATAAAATAAAATAATCACCAATAATAATAAAAAAAAAAAGAACCTCTTGATGAAAGTGAAAGAAGAGAGTGAAAAGCTGGCTTAAAACTCAGCATTAAAAGAACTAAAATCATGGCATCTGGTCCCATCACTTCATGGAAAATAGAAGAGGAAAAAGTGGAAACGGGGACAAATTTTATTTTCTTGGGCTCCAAAATAACTGCAGATGGTGTCTGCAGCCATGAAATTAAAAGAAGCTTGCTTCATGGAACAAAACTATGACAAACCCGGATAAAGTATTAAAAACCAGAGACATCACTTTGCCCACAAAGGTCCATACAAAGCTAGGTGTTTTTTTTTGTGTTTTTTTTGTTTTTTTGTTTTTTGTTTTTCCAGTAGTCATGTATGGATGTGAAAGTTGGACCATAAAGAAGACTGATTCCCAAAGAATTGATGCTTTTTAACTGTGGTGTTGGAGAAGACTCTTGAGAGCCCCTTGGACAGCAAACCAGTCAATCCTAAAGGACATCAACCCTGAATATTCAGTGGAAGGACTGATGCTGAAGCTGAAGCTCCAATACTTGGGCTATCTGACTTGAAGAGTGGACTCAGTGGAAAAGACCCTGATGCTGGAAAAGTTAGAGGCCAGAAGGAGAAAGAGACAACAGAAGATGATATGGTTGGATGGCATCACCAACTCTAATTTATTTTTAATCTCAATTATCTTGTTCATTATTAATTGTTTATTACTTAGTGCTTCTAAGTCCTTGGCAAACATTTCTTGTGTCTTCTAGATCCATGCCTCAAGTCCATTTGTCTGTGCCTCCACTTTAATTTCAAGACTTTGAATCATCTTTACTATAATTACTCTCAGTTGTTTTTCAGGCAGACTGCTTAATTCCTCTTCATTTGTTTGGTCTTGTGAGTTTTTATCTTTGTCCTTCTCTGCTTCATGTTTCCTTGTCTTTGTTACTGCTGTTTGTTTAATTAACTCTGTTTGTGGTCTCCTTTCTGAAGGCTAGAAGGTCATTGCTCCTATTAATTTTGGTGTCTATCCTTGTGGGTGGGATTGAATCAGTACATAGTGAAGATTTCCTGGTTGGGGGGATTTGTGCCTGTTTTCTGGAGAATGGAGCTGGCTTTTGTCTCTCTGAAAGGCAGAGCCTTGTACAGTAGTGTGCTTTGGGGTGTTTAAGGGTTTGGTATGGTTTGGGGAAACATTTATATTAATAGGATGGCTTGTGTTCCTGTTTTGCTAACAGTTTGGCATAAGGTATCTGTCATTGGAGCTTGCAGGCTTTTGGATGGGGCTTGACCTTTGTTTTTTGATGGAGGCCTTTGATATGCCTCTCACATATTAACAATCCATGGGGTTGGAAATTCTCTGGTGGTCCAAAGTTCTGGATTCTGGTCTCCCCCCTCTGGCTTTCAGTCCCAATCCCTTACTTTAACCCTAGGACATCATAGGCCACACAGTACAGAGGAAAGAACCCCAAGACAAATGATACAGCACTCAATAGCCAAGTATATCCAAAGAGACTCATACACTTACAAATAGAAAAGAAGGGAGAAAAATAGAGAAAAAAAGGGGTAAAAACAAGAGTCAATATAGGAGGATGCAATCAATCCAATAATCAAACCTCTGAATGAAAATTGATACTAAAAATTAGACTTTCAAAAATACAAAATAAAAAGCAAACATCAAAAATAAAAATCAAAAACATGAAAATATTTCAATATAACTGAGCAATATTACACAGAAAAAAATAGCGGAAAATAAAATGAATTTATGTAAAAATAAGATGTTTTTAAAAAGGAAGAAGTGAAGTATAAAAATTAAAATTAAATGGGTAAAAAGGAACAATTTTAGACCAATATGATAAAAGGGGGGCATATATATATATACACATAGAATGGTAGTGAGAAAATTGTCCATATGATGCCTCCATTTTCCTACCCCAGTCTATTTGCTTCCACAGAAAGTCCTCCAATATTTCTAGGATTACCTCTAGACCTGTTGTGGGCAGTGTGGGGTCAGCTCAGACTCAGATCTTGCCTTGATCCATCTTTACTTGCTCTCAAAATCTACAATTGTCTCTAAAGTCCACAGCTTTAGGCTAACTGCTGGATTTAAGCCACTGTACTTGCAACACAAACCCATGGTTTTTCTAGTAGTCATGTACAAATGTGAAAGTTAGACCATAAAGAAGGCTGAGCACTGAAGGATTGATGCTTTTGAATTGTGGTGTTGGAGAAGACTCTTGAGAGTCACTTGGGCATCTAGGAGAGAAAACCAGTCAATCTTAAAGGAAATGGATCCTGAATATTCATTGGAAGGACTGATGGTGAAGCTGAAGCTCCAAATTTTGGCCAACTGATGTGAACAGACAACAAATTGGAAAAGACCCTGATGCTAGGAAAGATTGAGGGCAGCAGGAGAAGGGAGCAAAAGAGGATGAGATGATTGGATGGCATCACTGACTCAGTTGATATGACTTTAAGCAAAGTCTGGGATATGATGAAGGACAGGGAAGCCTGGTGTGCTTCAGTCTATGGAGTTGCAAAGAGTTGAACAAAACTTAGTGACTGAACGGCAACAAGCTTTAACTGCATGGGGGACTTCCCCTCCTTTCCTTTGTTCATGAAGGCCCTGGTCTTCCCATTTTGGTTTTTGGCCCACCTCTACTTGTTGGTTGCTCTCCTGTTCTCTGTATAGACATGAGGGGGCAAAACTTTCTACTTATTATGGGCTCATTTTCTCAGTTGGACTGGGGAGGGCGTGGCATGCAGCAGTCACAGCTGGGGTGTGTGCTGAGTTCCCACTCTGTCTGGAACCTGTGAGAAGTCACCACAGTCTGAAGGGCATTGTGCTTTACCACAGAGGAGTAAGCTCCAAGTCTTATGGCACCCTTGGCAGAGACACTTCACTCAGGCTCGCAGGAAGATATGGGCAATGACCCTGGCTGCTCACAGATTGGTGGTAACTATCATCCCTGGGACTAAGACCATAGTAGCCCTCTGCATTCCACCTCTGTCACTTGAGCTGGCCTCTATATCTCTAGAGCCACAGACAGTGGCTGGTTTGCCCTGTTTTTGTATTTGCTAAGGTGCAGTCATTTGTTCTGTGAGCACACATCATTAGAGATTTGTGTGTGTGTGTGTGAGAGTAATCTTTTCCCCCCCTGGCCAGTCCAGGCTTTTTCTTGGACTGTCTCCACTGTGTCACACTAGCCCCCTCAGATTATCTTCAAAGCAGTCAACCCGAGTCCTCTCCCTGAGGTTCGACCCCCAAAGCCTGAGCCTCACACCTAGCCCCCACTCAGTGTGATGGACACAAGTGTGTGAGCCACTTCTCCACTGGGAAATGCCATTTAAAGAGATCTCTGTGGGGAATGTTCTCCATTTTGTTTTCAGAGCACCTGCCACTACACTTCCCTCTGAAATCCTGAGGCTCACTCCTTACCTTACATGTGAGGGAGTTCCCTAGTATATGGAAACTTTCCCCCTTCGTGACTGCCTTCCTAGGGTGAAGGTCCCCATCCCCAAATTCTTTGTTTCCATTTTTATCATTATCTTTTGCCCTACCTCATTCTGAGGGGATTGGTTTGCCTTTATGTAAGTCTGGAGTACTCTGCCAGTGTTCAGAAGATGTTCTGTAGGAGTTTTCCACATGCAAATGAGTTCTTGATGTATTTGTGGGGGAGGGGGCGAAGTGATCTCCTTGTTTTATTCCTCCACCATATTGAGTGTCTTCAAACTAGTATACCTTTAATTCATGATCCTGAATCACTCTGCAATGAACCCAAGTTTTGTACTTTAATTGCTATGACAAGGTATACTCACTAATGGTTCTACTATTCCTAACAATATGACTTTGACTAAATTTTAGCATCATCTTGTTTTATGTATTCTTTAATTGCTTTTGATGAATATATTTTATTTCTATGTTTAATTTTCCTGCTAGCTTTATACACAGTTGACCCTCTACTGTTCCTATATATCTACCTTTAACCAATAAGATTCTTCCTTTCATAATGTTCTGATTTCTAATTTTGTCCTTTTCTTTTCTGCTTACAGAAGTTCTTTAACATATCTCATAAGACCAGCCCTGGCTGTTCCACTGGTATTTGTAACCAGGTCCTTGCATGACAGCCTTCATGTTCTAAGGGTATGGGCTTCTTATGGCCCACTGAAAATCAACAATTTCATAATCCACTATTGAGTAAGCATGAGAGAGATAATTAAACAATGAATTAATGCAGAAACACATCATTAAGGGAAGCAAATGGATAAATTGACTTGAGGCTTTGAATTAATTCAAATTCAGAGTACACTGAATTTTTCTATAAGTTTTCTAAAACTATACTAAAAGTATAGTTTTAATACTTTTTTTTTTAATCAGGATGGACAAAATGTCATTTCAATCTCCTTTGGAAAATTTCTAATACTAATTTTATATCTTCTTTTTTTTCTCTTCAATTATACCATATTTTTCTAACTCTATTTCCCACCCATATACCAAAATGTGTATGATTATTGGTAGAATGTTTGGGATTTGTTAGAGGATGTAGATGGGATTTATGTTTCTTTAAAAAGCAAAAGCAATACATCTCCTAAATATGAATGAGTTCTGTTCTGAGAGTACATATGAGTCCAATTTGTAAATCCAAAAAAGTTAGCTTAGGTACCTAACACAATCAGCCTAGCGCTGTATTGTCATAGATTTATGGTAGTTTTCACCCAAATAAGACATTAAAAAACATACACACACAAAATAAAGAATACATTTTTAATCTTACAGTACCATACCTTGAAAAGTACAGTAATACAGTACAACAGGATCTTCCCTTGTTGCTCAGGGGTAAATAGTCTGCCTGCAATTCAGGAGATGTAGGTTTGATCCCTGGGTCAAGAAGATCTCCTGGACAAGGTAATGGCAACCCACTGTAGTATTATTGCCTCAGAAATGCCATGTACTTAGGAGTCTGGCAGGCTGTAATCCATGGAGTTGAAAAAGAATCTGACACAACTTAGCAATGAAACAGCAACAACAACGACGACACAACAGCTCACATACAGGGGCTGGCATCAAGTTCAAAAGAGTTACTGACTGGAGGGGCCAGAGGAGGTAGAAGATGGTAGAGCTGAAGGATCATCAGCAATATGAGAAGAAGGGCAAACTGCAAATTTACTCACATCTGACATTGATGGCACAGAGTGGTTCCTTCCCAAATTCAGTTCCATCTGCCCTCTTGGGAAAATGATCCAGTGATTTCTCAGTAGCATCTTTTTTTTTTTTTTTTTCCTCATCTTAGATGACATGTAGCACTGGATTGCATTCTGAGTGGCTGCTGCGACCTTCATGTACCATTCTATGTTTTGATCCTGTGCCTCAACAACTAACAATGCCTCTTCAAAGAAAGAAAATCCCCTTGTCATTTCCTGTATTCTGAATCTCTTCAGTTCTTCGATTACTTCTTCCTCTTGTCTCTATTGATCCATTCTCTGGACTTCAAATTCCATCAGGTCTTCATTAGTAAGTTCCTTGTGTTGCATAGCTATAAACTCAGTGAAGTTGTCTCTTGCAAATCTAGCTCCAGCTAATACACAAAAGCACAACCACTTATAGAGGGTGAACTCATCTGAAAATGTACGCCAGATATATGAATTGACCTATGTGATTAGAAGTGTGACTGTATGTCCACAACTGAAGGTTCATATAAAGGGGAATTATCATATCTGAATTAATGGAATAAATTCATTCATTGCAAACCATGACCTTCACATTTCTGATCATGAGTATGTAGCATAGGGGTCTCATAATTCACTTAGAATACTTTTAATGTATTCAAGTCAATATTGCAATGTTTCCATATCACAGCATGGGCAGAAGTGAAGTAATTCTCAACTGTACTGAAAGGGATCTAGGCTGATAAGCACTACATCTGTTGGTGGAGTCCAGTTCTGATTATTCCCTGCATAGTAGTCAGTGAGGATTTTTCATACTTCAGGTTTTTCATAGCATTACCCATGTTGTGCAGTTCAGTTCAGTTCAGATCAGTCATTCAGTCATGTCTGACTCCTTGTGACCCCATGGACTGCAGCACTGCAGACCTCTCTGTCCATAAACAACTGCCAGAGTTTACCCAAACTAATATCCATGAAGTTGATGATGCCATCCAACTATCTCATCCCTCTGTCTCCCCTTCTTCTCCTGCCTTCACTCTTTCCCAGAATCAGAGTCTTTTCCAATGAGTCAGCTCTTTTCATCAGGTAGCCAAAGTATTGGAGTTTCAGCTTCAGTATCAGTCCTTCCAACAAACACTCTAGACTGATCTCCTTTAGGATGGACTGGTTGAATCTCCTTGCAGTCCAAGGGGCTGTCAAGAGTCTTCTCCAACACCACAGTTCAAAAGCATCAATTCTCTAGCACTCAGTTTTATTTATGGTCCAACTCTCACATCCATACATGACTACTGGAAAAATCATAGCCTTGACTAGATGGACCTTTGTTGGCAAAGTAATGTCTCTGCTTTTTAATATGTTGTCTAGGTTGGTCATAACTTCCCTTCCAAGGCATAAGTGCCTTTTATTTTCATGGCTGCAATCACCATCTGCATCGATTTTGGAGCCCCCCCAAATAAGATCTGCCACTGTTTCCCATCTATTTGTCATGAAGTGATAGAACCAGATGCCATGATCTTAGTATTTTGAATGTTGAGCTTTAAGCCAACTTTTTCACTCTTATCTTTCACTATCATCAAGAGGCTCTTTGGTTCTTCTTTACTTTCTGCCATAAGGTTGGTGTCATCTGCATATCTGAGGTTATTGATATTTCTCCCAGCAATCTTGATTCCAGCTTGTGTTTCTTCCAGACCAACGTTCCTCATGATGTACTCTGCGTATAAGTTAAATAAGCAGGGTGACAATATACAGCCTCGATGTACTTTTCCAATTTGGAGCTATTCCATTGTTCCATGTTGGGTTCTAACTGTTGCTTCTTGACCTGCATACAGATTTATCAAAAGACCAGTCAGGTGGTCTGGTATTTCCATCTCTTTCACAATTTTCCACAGTTTATTGTGATCCACACAGGCAAAGACTTTGGCATAGTCAATAAAGCAAAAGTAGATGTTTTTCTGGAACTCTTATTTTTTCAGTGATCCAGTGGACATTGGCAATTTGATCTCTGGTTCCTCTGCCTTTTCTAAAACCAACTTGAACATCTGGAAGTTCATGGTTCACATATTGTTGAAGCCTG